>NC_073695.1:111681463-111992241 GCF_029784165.1 Wyeomyia smithii | reverse complement strand
ACGACTTTGAGACCGATCATTGGACGATAGTGTTATTTGACAGTTGAGGGAATTGTAAGCAAAAAAACCATTTTGCCAACTGTATTTGCTAATATTAATTGTGTTTCCACGTGCGCTACGCTCAGTGCTTTCTGTCAAATTTTCAATCATGAAGGGCTTTAATATATGTTTTTTTTGTGAGATAAAAGGTGTGATCTCGGAGATTTTTCAACTAGGAAAAGCTCTCGTCCTCATATGGGGTTCAATTGAACAACTCATAATGAGAATATAGATCAATTAATATGTTTTGGTAACTAGTGACAGAAAAGATAACTAGTACATCTAATCTGGTCTACAGGGCATGCGAAACCAAAAACTTTTGGAAATAACATTACCTAAATCAGGGGAGTATATTCCAATTTGCCTCAAATCTTGCATTTTTATTTTTATGCAAAATAAAAGTAATAATGATGAAAAATAAAAAAAATATAAACAGGAAATTGAGAGGAAACCTTATAAAAAAGAATACATATTTTCATCAATGTAAAAACTACCATCCCAACAAACAATTTTGATTTTTTGCTTGTTAGGCTGCTAACTATTAGACTGATTCCGGCTGAGCCCTATTTAGAGTTCCAAGCGAAGTGAAAATCTCATACAATATGTTCAATTTTCCCACGCGTGAAAAATGCAACCTTTAAAAATTTCACTTTGCTTGAAACTGTAAAGAAATCCGATTCAGCAAAATCGAAGGTTGTGGATCGCATCTTTTTCACTTGGGCTTACTTTTGTCACGCATGTATACCCTCGTGAACGAGGGGTAAGACAGTGAGTGAATTTGAGGTTTTCCTAGTTTTTCTGAGAAAACCTGAAAAATAAAAAGCAACTCTGAGTAACCCTCGTGTCTCTGAATATCCATCCCTAAACTTTTTTCCCACCGCAAATATACACATGAATTTTGCTCGGTCCCACCGTTCATATATACTTCTTGCTCTCAAGGTAATCAAAGTGAATCATCTGAGGATTTCGGAGGAATATTGAGTAAATTAGAGTAACTCTCAAGCATAAGAGTAACTCAGATAAAAGTGAGTAAATTTGAGTTTTTTTGAGAAAATGTGAAAAATCAGGGGTGAATCTGAGTAACTCTCGTGTCTCTACACTTAATTTATCTCGGCGAACTTCCTAACAGCCGATGGAGCTCGGCGAATTTTTCAACAAATGTCAGCAATATATTTCTACGAACATTCAGCAAATATATCGATGTACCGTGAACCAGCAGGTATTAAATTTCGTTTGCCGAAGTTCTTGAAAATTCTGCCGAAAACTTGTAGAACATTTCGCTGAATTTATCAGCTGTTGAGTTCTCGGCAATAAAATCTAAGTGTGTAAATACACATCCTTAAACCTTTTCCCCACCGCGGATATATGAATAATATGAATGTTACTCGGTCTCACCGCTCATATATTTTTCTTGTTCTCAAGGTAATCGAAGATGTGAATCATCAGGTTATTTCGGAGTAATATTGAGTAAATTGGAGTTACTCCCACGCATAAGGGATCATTCAAATAATACATAACGCTCTAGGGGGTGGGGGGGTATTCAGCGGAGCGTTATATTGCATGTGGCAAACATGTAAAATTGCGTTACATGGGGGTGGGTGGGTATTGAAAATTGCCAAATGCCGCGTTATGTAATATTTGAATGGTTCTTAAGAGTAACCCAGATAAAAGCTGGCTTGCCCCTCGCTCGTGAAAAAAGAAGCCTCTGGCGAACTAATGATATTATTGGCTATTGTGTGTTGTGTATAGATTAAGCTAATTTATATTTGATATCAGGTTATATTACAAAACAACTGTTTTCATAAGACCAACAATTAGGCGAATATTCAATATTCAATTCAACGTTTCAATAATTTCAACAAAACTTGCAACACTGTGAACTATTTTGATCACCCCTTTGGCATCGCGCCATGTTTAAAGGGCTAACATCTTAACATATGTGTAAACGAGATAGCATATCACCGCCTCTTTTTATACATCTTTATCTTACTGCTGACAGCGGGCACAAATTAATTTTAGCCCAGGACATGAGTTCATTGTCATTCACTGTTTCTCGGTATAGGGATGCCAAAGGCTCGATTTTGATCAAATTATCCGGTTGCCAGATCGCATGATTTTCTATCAGTAAATATAGGGACTGTAAAGTACATGACTCTTTGTGTCGCTTCTTACGGCATGCTATAAGGATATATCAAGTATTCAAGTTGAAAGAACAACAAGTATCAAGTACAAGCAGTTTTTTTGCGCGGTTTTTTTTATACGCGTTTTTTTACGAGGTTTTTTTACGCGGATTTTTGAATTAACGCGGTTTTTTTACGCGATACCGCGCTAATTAAAAAAAAATTTCACGAATTTCCGAATTAACGTGGGCTTGGAACCAGAAACGTTTAAGTGTTTATCTAGTAAAAGATTTAGTCCAAAAAATACTCTCCGCCCACCGAAAGATCCGGAATGACCGTCAAAGAGGACAATTTAAATACTGGTTCTAGAGCGTCTCGGGTTTTTTCTAAAGCCCTTCTTGCTGGACTACTTTACGCGGATTTAAAATAAAACGTGGTTTTTTACGCGGATTTTTAAATTAACGCGGTTTTTTTTTAGAGGTACGTATCCCCCGCGTAAAAAAACCCTACTGTATATCAAGTCGAAAGAAACAATCTCCAACCGAAAGAAGACATTTTTCTCAACCGTTGTAAGAATCATGAAAGCAGTTGCTTGCCTTGTTCCAACCTGATTGCTCGCCTTGTTTCAACTTGATTATTGTTGTAGAGCATGTTGAAATGCTGTATGTTAAATCGATTAAATTTGAAGTGCAGTTTGATGAAACAAGTCCACTGCAAAAAAATGGTGAAATAGACGATACATTTTTTACCGTGTACACGCAATGTATATAACTACTGAATGCCAGAGGGCGCCACATGTACTTCTTTAATTGCCTGAAATTTGAAGCTTCATCTGACGTCGGTTTCGTGATTTTGAAGAGCCAAATAAATAGAGGTGAAACTTCAATTCATCAGAGGATTTGGTGTTATCATTTTTATCTTGGTTTTCGTGATTGTCGCTGCTAATCACGTCCGCAGAGCCAGTGAAATCTGTGTTGTTCTGCTGTCGCAGCTCTTTCCGGATTCGGTAGTGATAGAAAAGTTTTTTGACTAACGCTGCTTCCTGGACAAGTAGCAATCCGAGCGGGCAACGATGATTCGTGTTTAGAAAGTGTTATTTTCGACCTTTAGACCTTCCCTGAAAAAGGAGCGGATTTCTTCTGCATCTGACGACATAGACGACTGGCACTGCGATCAGCTCACGATCCGTATTCAACATGTCCTTTAAAGATTTAGTGGAACCAGAATGCGGTGGTGCAAATCCGCTGATGAACCTGGGCCGCCAGGTGACTCGGGATGTAGCTTTCCAAGATGAAGGATTTGCAGGAGGACGTTCGGCATTTATCGGATCGGAAAACGATCTAGTAAAAGAGTTCATGGGACAGGTGGCACCGGCTCCACAGTCATTTCGCATGGATGTACTGCTGAAGGAGATGAGAGATATTGACAGGCAAAATTTTCATCAACGCCAGATCATACCGGGACCTCCAGTTATCGAAGAGGTCAATCGACCTGATTTGAATTGGGAAAAAGAGTTTGGAATCGGTTCATCTATTGGAGCGCAAGGCACTACTCATACTGGCCAGCGCGCCCAGAGTAAACTTACCAGCGTAAGTATAGCGCTTTAGTGTTTTGATGATAAAGCAAAAATTAATCATGTTCGGTGTTGATCCGAATCGTTTCTAACAGGTCTGGTCGAACTCACAGCTGGATCCGATTGAAGGTACAATTAATGCAGGACCCAGTAACATTTTATATACGAAGGATTTTTTCGACTTAAACGAACCGAAAAGTGAGGAAGAACAACAGTCGATTCGTCAGGCTGCGGGAGAGTTAGCAGATGTCTCCTACCGCCGTGACACGGAAAAGTTGAACTACAGTGAGGTAAGTGATCTTGTTGCAATTATGTATTGTTTTTTCTGCAATTGCTCATTTAACTAGCTGGGATTGACTGAGAATTTTTGTAGCAAAATCCTGAACAAATTATAAACAAAATTGTGGCAGTGACCTTGAAACCCTTGAAACGCATTAGCCTTATTTGGTGTGCCATTTCTGTCAATGTAAATGTATATTGGTACGATCAATTGAATAGAATTTATGTAACAACATGTTTAGACAAAAAACTAGAAATGCCTTAACTTTTTCATTTCGATTTAATTGTTTTCATCAATTTTCGAATTTGTCTTTGTTATGTGTTATTCTTTCGAACTTGATTAATTTGTATATTCTCGAGCTCTGATCACCGTGTGATTTATTATATCGGATTTAAATTGATTTTCGGTGAGCTGTTATTCACTATTCAAAACAATTTGTTGACGTTTCGGTTTACTCTTTTCTTGTTTCGGCTATCTTCAAACTTTTTTAATGATCATAAAATGTACAGAAGTAAACAAAGCTGTACAGAAGTAAACAAAGCTGTAAAATATAATTAGTGTCACAAATAAATTTAACCTCTTTAATCTTAAAATTTAATCTTTTTAATTTTATGTGTAAACTAAATAAAGAAGTTTAAAGGTGGTCGAAACAGGAAAGGGTTTTGATTAGCGAAAAAAAGCTCACCGAAAGTCAATTCAAATCCGACATAACTAATTATTTTAATTTTTATTTCTGTTTCTCATAGATATTCATGTGTTTTTAACTATCAATAATTTATTATGACCAATGATGGCATAAACTCGTGCAAAGTTGAACTGAGTAACCTTTTTTTCAGATTTGAATTTAACTTGAATCGGATTCCTCACGATAGTTTGAGTTTTTTTTGCATCGCACACTTTGATAGATTGAGTTTAAGTGCATGCAATGCATGCAGTGCACGATGTATTCAACGATGCAGGCGATGATGTGACGCGATGCGTTCAGTTTTCACATCGAATTTATGCTTCCAAAGGACAATGCAACAAACTGTTGTAGCAGACACGTCGCGAATTTCATCGCAATTCGATTTTTAAGCAGTTGTTGTTATGATAGGATTCAAACTCAAATCTAACTCAAGTGTATTGCACTGTTAGTAGGGTTTATGTGCAAACGAAAACAAATGTGCAAGCAAGTATTAAAACTCATTTGGATACGAGTGCAAAGTCACACTGCCTACTCTGAATGACTAATGTTTCATTCGGACATAAATTCCTCGCTCAATATTTTCGTTGAGATTAATTTATAATGATAAAATGTGGAAAGGGACCGGTTAAACAGCTATAAAGCTATTTCTATATGAGCTTTGATCGATCATATGAATAGCTCCCAAAAATAACCTTTTGCAAATATTTTCTATCAATATTTTCATCTCTCGATTTATCCATTGAACAAATATATGCACTGATAAATGAAAATATGGACAACTACTTGAAAAATGAATGATTGTGTTATTGATGTCTGATGAAACGCTTCGAATATACGAAAACAATTTAACGGATCCAATATATGCTCTTATGCTTTTTCTTTATAGTTTCTGCGTTTCATCAACAACGTTGGCGAGGGTGCCGTAAGAATTCATGATGGCCAGGTTACTACTAGCGGACCTAACGTCTGGGCCAATGAGTTTGATCAGCTGGCTGCGGGGCCATCGAAGACCGTCACCAAGGACGAGCCAAGTATCGCTGAAGATTGGGCTATGGCATTCGAAGAAGATAAAAAGCGGGAGCAAGAAGCAGCTGAAAATTACAACAAGCAATTTTGGGAACGTTTGCAGAACGATTGGCATTCACTCTCGGAGAATGAAAGTCAGCATCCGTGGTTGTCAGAATTTTCTGAATTTTACGATCCGTACAAAGAGTACAAGTTTGATGAGGAAAATCCTATGTCAAATGTGGAGAACGCTTTCGACAAAGGGAAAGCTTTTTTGGCACAGGGCGATATTCCGAGCGCAGTGTTGTGCTTCGAAGCAGCAGTGAAACAAGATCCAGAAAATCCGGAAATTTGGGAATTACTTGGATTTAGCCAGGCAGAGAACGAAAAGGACCCGAATGCCATTGCTGCTCTTAACAAGGCATTATCATTCAACGCTAATAATATGCCTGTTTTAATGGCGCTGGCAGTTTCTTACACAAATGAAAGCATGCAGAATCAAGCGTTAAAGATGCTTGTCAAGTGGATGAAATGTAATCCGAAGTACGAAAGCTTGGTTCCACCGGAAATGATGCAGCCACAGGAGTCATTTTTGGCCAGTTCACTAATGGGTGGGCCGAGTCTGCAGGAGGTTCAGGATTTGTTCATTAAAGCTGTCCAAAAATCTCCAAATGAAATCGATGCCGATATACAAGAAGCTCTGGGCGTGCTATTCAATCTGAGCTCGGAATACGATAAGGCAGTTGATTGTTTTCGGGCTGCTGCTCAAGTTCGCCCTAACAGCTCAAAAATCTGGAATCGTTTAGGAGCCAGTTTGGCGAACGGAAACCGAAGCGTAGAAGCAGTCGACGCGTACCAACGGGCGTTGGAAATCCATCCCGGGTTTATTCGTGCACGCTACAATGTTGGTATCATTTGTATCAACTTGAAGGCGTACAAAGAGGGAGTTGAGCATCTGTTAACTGCTTTGAACCATCAGGCATCTTCAATAGCTCGTGCGGGAATAAATGTGTCTTCCCCTGCTAACCAAATGTCAAGTACGATTTGGATCACACTACGGATGGTAATGTCACTGATGGGAAGACAAGATTTGCAACAGGCAATTGATAATCGCGATTTAGAGGTTCTCAACCGTGAGTTTCCAATGAGTAACGACTAAAGTGGGCTAATTGCTTTTCTATAGAGACAAGAAAGGGAGCGGTTTATTTTATATTTTAACATATGGAGTACTAAAAGGTATAACCTTGGAAGAAGAAAGGTTGGAACAAATTTGAGTAAAAATATATATTCAACCAAGCTAAGTTCTCCATGAGCAATATCAAAAACAAAATTTAACAGAACAGTGTTAAGCAAGGTGACGAAAGGTACATTTTTGGTTCATTCTATAACATGCCCGTTTTGATAATGGTTAATAAAACAAAAGTACAATACCATTACCGTGTGTTTTATTTCGTGAGAAGGTAGAGTTGAAGGAATTGATGATAAGTAAGCCTTCTTGAATTCTGTACTATTTAGACTTTTACGAGGAATTTATTGTACTAATTTTTGGTATTGCTTTAATTACTGTTTTAATTTTACTAGTTCCTGATTGGATAATAAAACTGCGTCGCAAAACAAATATTAAGAGAGGTTGTACCTGATGCGCGATCGCACGGTTGACGTATCACAACGTTAGGTATCAGTTTTCGCGTTAGAAGCTTAAATAATAAAATAAATTCTTAATGCATGCTAAGATTTTAATGGCCTTAAAAGACTCGTTTGATTTGATTGTGCCTATAAAATTTGGTGAAACGGAAATTAAATAGATGGTATAGATGATGTCGTTTTTTGATAACCCAGGATCTGTCATGTCATATTTAATATGAGTGAATAGTCTCCCAGACGGTCTCGAGGTACGACACTAACACTCCAGTCGTCATGAGTTCGAATCTCGTTAGTGTCAGTAGGATCGTAGCACCTAGCCCCGTAATTGTCCTGTACATTTAACAGTTGGCTGCGAAGTCTGTGTATAAATTAAAACAGAAGATCGAGTTCCGAATCGGAGTGTAGCACACCAAGGCTTTTATGAGTGAATAGTACAAAAACAATCGGTCGGTATTTAAATAGAACTGCTTGTTTTTCAGGTGACTAAAAAATTACTCATTAACTTTTAATGTTTGTCTGAAGCCAATTAGAAGTTTAAATTGTGTATATCAATCCAGTAAACTAACAACTGAGTACTGAATTGTGTCCAGTTTGACTTTTACTTAATTTTATTAAGAACTGAAAATTTGGGTTTTTACCTCGATGGGATTTTACATTGATGAATATCTTTCAACCTAATATTCATAGTAAACTTTTTTCAATACGCAAGATGATAATCTTCTGTACAGATCCTAATTGAGTACAATTTGGTAGAAAGTAAACTTCCTTCTTAATGTAATCGTCTTGTGAAAGATGGTTCACTTTCCAAATTTAAAGCAGCATCATTGCAAGCTCTGGCTGTCTGTATCTCACAACTGCCAAACAAATATACCAAACAAATAGATCCTGTTGCATTTACAAGTTCGTGTAAAATGTAACGATGAAGATACAGGTTTTAGTGAAAAAGGAAGACTTGCTGAAATTTTAAAATTGACATTGATTTTATAACAAAATGTTCGATTTTTAACTCAAATTTTCATCAATTAGTTAATAACAAGATATGCCAATTATAATACCACAAGTATGGGGCAACCTTCACTTCTCGATTAAATCAATGGCATTTAAAAACTGTTCAGTAGTAGGTAGCATTTAACATAATATGCTTTTTAAGAGGGCACATTTCCGTTACACTTTTCGAAGCAGCCTACCCTGCTACCGTAAGACGTAGTCCTACGTTAAAAACAACATGCGGTATACGAGCGTGAATGCTACAGGTGACAGCGATGAACATTCGCATAGACGTCTCGTTATCATTTATTTTTCTACGCTTGTTGCATATATTTGAACAGAATACCAATTGATCATCCTTGCTGAGGCAGGAATAAAATGACCAATTTCCTATACGTTGTTTTTTACATTACCTCAATCTTTATGAAACTTAGTATACCTTATTATACCTTACGGAGAGTAGTTATCCAAGCTTTGTGATCATCACGTTTTGGTTTCAAATGTCGCTCATGGTTAAAAATCTGAAAAAATACATACCTATTTTCTTACATGCGAGCCAAGCAGAGCGAACATAAAAAGAGTACTTTGGACCATGGGCGCAACTAAGGAAAATTTCTAGGGTGGGCTAGTTTTCATGTATTTCATTTTAAAAAAGAGAAATATGAGTTTGAATATGCTTATTTAATGACGCTTAAAATAGTATCGTAAAAGCAGAAAAAATCACTTCGGGATAGAATCTCCGAAGATGTACTGAATATCTTGAACACATCGTCAACGCCAAGCTCTTTCAGCAACAATGATTAGGGTTTGCAATATTCCCGTAAATAGATTTCCCGGGAAACGGGAATGAAAAATCTCATTTCCCGGGAATTCCCGGGAACCGGGAAAGGAAAAAATCCTTAGCAAAAATGAGATTTCAAATAAAGTTTGTTAGTAAAAAGTTCCAAACAAACGATTACAATTTAATTATCAATTGAAGAACAAAATTTATTCAAGTTCACTCCAGGAATTCATGAACAATCGTCTATCAATCGCCTCAGTTCCGCAGACAATTTTTCGTTAGGCCCAAATAATGTAGTTCCCTGCTGTAAAACTTTGCTTAAGATCGCTGAATCACCGCTGGTGTCTGATTTCTAAAATACTTCTAAATCACCGATTCCAGCTCTTGCTACATTTCATTAGAAACTGAAGAGTCCAATACTTTTAGTTTGTTGAAGATAAAGCTGAGTGTTTGGCAGCCAGATTTTAGAACATTTGAATGCCTTCGTATTTAATGTGAAATCGCGGCCACGTCCCAAGTTACACTGACTGAGTTTTATTAATTTATTTATTTCTGGTCGAATTGATTTACGGGTTTCAATTTCTTTTATCGATTAACAGGTTTCAAAATTTTTTGTTAATAAACAAAGAAAAAATCAAGCAACTATCCGCGTAGTAGTAAACTCACTAGCGAAAAAAAGTCATGAGACGAAGAAAATATGTCTTAATTTATCGTTCACTGAATAAGACAGCATATATTTTTGACAAATAAATTAAGCAAATAATTTGATATTACACGGCAAGCAAATATTGATCGTCGTTTCAAGCAAATATTTGCTTCGTAAAATGCACACTATGGAGCTGCTCTACACTTATACGACGTAAGTTTCGTGTTTTGATACGATATTTAGTTTTATTGCAATATTGTATGGCAAATTTTTCGAGGAGCTCGGGAATCCCGGGATCCCGGGAATCAATATTCCTATTCCCGGCATCCGGGAATCCCGGGAAAAGGCAATTCCCGGGAAATCGTTCCCGGGATTGCAAACCCTAACAATGATTCGATATTGGGGAGAGCTAGATTTGGTAAACGGCTGGGCAGTGCTTTTTGACAGTTCACCCGTACTAGTTAGAATAAAATAGACCCCAGTGTGGTTCAAGGCATAATGCCCTATTACTACCTCCACGTGGTACCGACTGGGATACGAGCAACCAAGGAAAAACCGGTGAACCGGTGGGGTAGTTGTTCTCCTTATAGAGCAGCTTGTCTGCGCGTCTACTCCACAGGCTAGGGGCGGCTCAAACAGCGACTGATCCGGACCGGTTGAACTATGAAATGCGGTGTCTCGCCAGCTACATCCATAGCGGCAGCTCCGTCGCGAGACTAGGCATCGCAGCCCTAGTAAGGCAGCATACTAAAATAAACATACTACGGAGAATCAAGAATTCAAAACGAACCGGAACAATCGGCAATGACCCAGCCGACGAAATAAGGACGACGATTAGAAGCTCAGTACATGTAACAGTAGATCGCTTAACGACCCGGATGTCGACCGGATTCTGCTGGATCAGCTAGAACCCCGCCACTTCGACATCGTTGCGCTCCAGGAGCATTGCCTGAAAGGAGAGAAGGTACGGTGGACAGGTTGTGTTTGTTGAGAATTAAAGGCCGGTTCCACAACTACACTATTCCCAATGTGCACTGCCCTCACGAAGGAAGACCTGATGCAGGGAAAGAAGCGTTCTACGCACAGCTGGAGAAACTCTACGATAGCTGCTCGCGTAGAGATATCAAGATCGTCGTTGGGGACATGAACGGAAGGATAGACTTATATAGGCCGGTTATCGGCCCGCACAGCCTGCTATGCACCAACTTCGCAGCTTCCCGTGGATTATCAGTCCAAAGTCCCTTCTTACCTCGACCAACGTACAGCAAAACAAATTGACCACGTTCTCAACGACGGCCCGTTTTTCTCAGACATTACAAACGTACGCACCAATCACGGTGATGATCGGACATGACCACTTCGAAACAAAAAACTACAAAACCCTGATAACCGGTAGTCCTCTACGGAAGTCCTTTTGATATTTTCGAACAGATGGTGCCTATCGGCGAACAGAAGGTGACTATCTACGGTGGAGCATAAGCGGACGACGGATAATGGCTACAGCGCATGAACCATGAGCTACAAGCGCTGCTTGGAGAGAACCCCATTGCACACCTGGCGAAAGACAATAGGTTGCGGCGGGCCGGTCACATCGTAAGAATGCCGGACGACAACCATGTGAAATCACTTCTCTCCAGCAACCCTACCGGCACAAGAAATTAAGGGGCGCAGCGTGCATGATGGCTCGATCAGATCGAAAGAGACTTGCGAGTGATGAGACGTCTGGGGAACTGCTCTGATATATAGTATGGAATGTATATATATTGAATACAATCATTCTCTAGGAAATTCTAGGGGGGGGCTAAACACGTTCTAGGGGGGGCTTGTACGATTTGGATCACACTACGGATGGTAATGTCACTGATGGGAAGACAAGATTTGCAACAGGCAATTGATAATCGCGATTTAGAGGTTCTCAACCGTGAGTTTCCAATGAGTAACGACTAAAGTGGGCTAATTGCTTTTCTATAGAGACAAGAAAGGGAGCGGTTTATTTTATATTTTAACATATGGAGTACTAAAAGGTATAACCTTGGAAGAAGAAAGGTTGGAACAAATTTGAGTAAAAATATATATTCAACCAAGCTAAGTTCTCCATGAGCAATATCAAAAACAAAATTTAACAGAACAGTGTTAAGCAAGGTGACGAAAGGTACATTTTTGGTTCATTCTATAACATGCCCGTTTTGATAATGGTTAATAAAACAAAAGTACAATACCATTACCGTGTGTTTAATTTCGTGAGAAGGTAGAGTTGAAGGAATTGATGATAAGTAAGCCTTCTTGAATTCTGTACTATTTAGACTTTTACGAGGAATTTATTGTACTAATTTTTGGTATTGCTTTAATTACTGTTTTAATTTTACTAGTTCCTGATTGGATAATAAAACTGCGTCGCAAAACAAATATTAAGAGAGGTTGTACCTGATGCGCGATCGCACGGTTGACGTATCACAACGTTAGGTATCAGTTTTCGCGTTAGAAGCTTAAATAATAAAATAAATTCTTAATGCATGCTAAGATTTTAATGGCCTTAAAAGACTCGTTTGATTTGATTGTGCCTATAAAATTTGGTGAAACGGAAATTAAATAGATGGTATAGATGATGTCGTTTTTTGATAACCCAGGATCTGTCATGTCATATTTAATATGAGTGAATAGTCTCCCAGACGGTCTCGAGGTACGACACTAACACTCCAGTCGTCATGAGTTCGAATCTCGTTAGTGTCAGTAGGATCGTAGCACCTAGCCCCGTAATTGTCCTGTACATTTAACAGTTGGCTGCGAAGTCTGTGTATAAATTAAAACAGAAGATCGAGTTCCGAATCGGAGTGTAGCACACCAAGGCTTTTATGAGTGAATAGTACAAAAACAATCGGTCGGTATTTAAATAGAACTGCTTGTTTTTCAGGTGACTAAAAAATTACTCATTAACTTTTAATGTTTGTCTGAAGCCAATTAGAAGTTTAAATTGTGTATATCAATCCAGTAAACTAACAACTGAGTACTGAATTGTGTCCAGTTTGACTTTTACTTAATTTTATTAAGAACTGAAAATTTGGGTTTTTACCTCGATGGGATTTTACATTGATGAATATCTTTCAACCTAATATTCATAGTAAACTTTTTTCAATACGCAAGATGATAATCTTCTGTACAGATCCTAATTGAGTACAATTTGGTAGAAAGTAAACTTCCTTCTTAATGTAATCGTCTTGTGAAAGATGGTTCACTTTCCAAATTTAAAGCAGCATCATTGCAAGCTCTGGCTGTCTGTATCTCACAACTGCCAAACAAATATACCAAACAAATAGATCCTGTTGCATTTACAAGTTCGTGTAAAATGTAACGATGAAGATACAGGTTTTAGTGAAAAAGGAAGACTTGCTGAAATTTTAAAATTGACATTGATTTTATAACAAAATGTTCGATTTTTAACTCAAATTTTCATCAATTAGTTAATAACAAGATATGCCAATTATAATACCACAAGTATGGGGCAACCTTCACTTCTCGATTAAATCAATGGCATTTAAAAACTGTTCAGTAGTAGGTAGCATTTAACATAATATGCTTTTTAAGAGGGCACATTTCCGTTACACTTTTCGAAGCAGCCTACCCTGCTACCGTAAGACGTAGTCCTACGTTAAAAACAACATGCGGTATACGAGCGTGAATGCTACAGGTGACAGCGATGAACATTCGCATAGACGTCTCGTTATCATTTATTTTTCTACGCTTGTTGCATATATTTGAACAGAATACCAATTGATCATCCTTGCTGAGGCAGGAATAAAATGACCAATTTCCTATACGTTGTTTTTTACATTACCTCAATCTTTATGAAACTTAGTATACCTTATTATACCTTACGGAGAGTAGTTATCCAAGCTTTGTGATCATCACGTTTTGGTTTCAAATGTCGCTCATGGTTAAAAATCTGAAAAAATACATACCTATTTTCTTACATGCGAGCCAAGCAGAGCGAACATAAAAAGAGTACTTTGGACCATGGGCGCAACTAAGGAAAATTTCTAGGGTGGGCTAGTTTTCATGTATTTCATTTTAAAAAAGAGAAATATGAGTTTGAATATGCTTATTTAATGACGCTTAAAATAGTATCGTAAAAGCAGAAAAAATCACTTCGGGATAGAATCTCCGAAGATGTACTGAATATCTTGAACACATCGTCAACGCCAAGCTCTTTCAGCAACAATGATTAGGGTTTGCAATATTCCCGTAAATAGATTTCCCGGGAAACGGGAATGAAAAATCTCATTTCCCGGGAATTCCCGGGAACCGGGAAAGGAAAAAATCCTTAGCAAAAATGAGATTTCAAATAAAGTTTGTTAGTAAAAAGTTCCAAACAAACGATTACAATTTAATTATCAATTGAAGAACAAAATTTATTCAAGTTCACTCCAGGAATTCATGAACAATCGTCTATCAATCGCCTCAGTTCCGCAGACAATTTTTCGTTAGGCCCAAATAATGTAGTTCCCTGCTGTAAAACTTTGCTTAAGATCGCTGAATCACCGCTGGTGTCTGATTTCTAAAATACTTCTAAATCACCGATTCCAGCTCTTGCTACATTTCATTAGAAACTGAAGAGTCCAATACTTTTAGTTTGTTGAAGATAAAGCTGAGTGTTTGGCAGCCAGATTTTAGAACATTTGAATGCCTTCGTATTTAATGTGAAATCGCGGCCACGTCCCAAGTTACACTGACTGAGTTTTATTAATTTATTTATTTCTGGTCGAATTGATTTACGGGTTTCAATTTCTTTTATCGATTAACAGGTTTCAAAATTTTTTGTTAATAAACAAAGAAAAAATCAAGCAACTATCCGCGTAGTAGTAAACTCACTAGCGAAAAAAAGTCATGAGACGAAGAAAATATGTCTTAATTTATCGTTCACTGAATAAGACAGCATATATTTTTGACAAATAAATTAAGCAAATAATTTGATATTACACGGCAAGCAAATATTGATCGTCGTTTCAAGCAAATATTTGCTTCGTATAATGCACACTATGGAGCTGCTCTACACTTATACGACGTAAGTTTCGTGTTTTGATACGATATTTAGTTTTATTGCAATATTGTATGGCAAATTTTTCGAGGAGCTCGGGAATCCCGGGATCCCGGGAATCAATATTCCTATTCCCGGCATCCGGGAATCCCGGGAAAAGGCAATTCCCGGGAAATCGTTCCCGGGATTGCAAACCCTAACAATGATTCGATATTGGGGAGAGCTAGATTTGGTAAACGGCTGGGCAGTGCTTTTTGACAGTTCACCCGTACTAGTTAGAATAAAATAGACCCCAGTGTGGTTCAAGGCATAATGCCCTATTACTACCTCCACGTGGTACCGACTGGGATACGAGCAACCAAGGAAAAACCGGTGAACCGGTGGGGTAGTTGTTCTCCTTATAGAGCAGCTTGTCTGCGCGTCTACTCCACAGGCTAGGGGCGGCTCAAACAGCGACTGATCCGGACCGGACGGTTGAACTATGAAATGCGGTGTCTCGCCAGCTACATCCATAGCGGCAGCTCCGTCGCGAGACTAGGCATCGCAGCCCTAGTAAGGCAGCATACTAAAATAAACATACTACGGAGAATCAAGAATTCAAAACGAACCGGAACAATCGGCAATGACCCAGCCGACGAAATAAGGACGACGATTAGAAGCTCAGTACATGTAACAGTAGATCGCTTAACGACCCGGATGTCGACCGGATTCTGCTGGATCAGCTAGAACCCCGCCACTTCGACATCGTTGCGCTCCAGGAGCATTGCCTGAAAGGAGAGAAGGTACGGTGGACAGGTTGTGTTTGTTGAGAATTAAAGGCCGGTTCCACAACTACACTATTCCCAATGTGCACTGCCCTCACGAAGGAAGACCTGATGCAGGGAAAGAAGCGTTCTACGCACAGCTGGAGAAACTCTACGATAGCTGCTCGCGTAGAGATATCAAGATCGTCGTTGGGGACATGAACGGAAGGATAGACTTATATAAGCCGGTTATCGGCCCGCACAGCCTGCTATGCACCAACTTCGCAGCTTCCCGTGGATTATCAGTCCAAAGTCCCTTCTTACCTCGACCAACGTACAGCAAAACAAATTGACCACGTTCTCAACGACGGCCCGTTTTTCTCAGACATTACAAACGTACGCACCAATCACGGTGATGATCGGACATGACCACTTCGAAACAAAAAACTACAAAACCCTGATAACCGGTAGTCCTCTACGGAAGTCCTTTTGATATTTTCGAACAGATGGTGCCTATCGGTGAACAGAAGGTGACTATCTACGGTGGAGCATAAGCGGACGACGGATAATGGCTACAGCGCATGAACCATGAGCTACAAGCGCTGCTTGGAGAGAACCCCATTGCACACCTGGCGAAAGACAATAGGTTGCGGCGGGCCGGTCACATCGTAAGAATGCCGGACGACAACCATGTGAAATCACTTCTCTCCAGCAACCCTACCGGCACAAGAAATTAAGGGGCGCAGCGTGCATGATGGCTCGATCAGATCGAAAGAGACTTGCGAGTGATGAGACGTCTGGGGAACTGCTCTGATATATAGTATGGAATGTATATATATTGAATACAATCATTCTCTAGGAAATTCTAGGGGGGGGGGCTAAACACGTTCTAGGGGGGGCTTCAGCCCTCCCTAGCCTCCCCGTAGTTGCGCCCATGCTTTGGACCAATTTAAACTCATTTCAAGGATCTGGGACGAGATGCCAAAGGACAAGATGCGTGCCGCGTGCAATTCTTTTAAGAAACGTCTCAAGGTCGCCATAAAGCACAAACAGGTCCTAGCCAATATTTCGTAAAGGTTCTTGCCGCAATAAAAAATGACTCAGAGAAGATTATCTTGCAATTTCATTGTTAAACACATTTGTAAGAAGTATTCGAACATATAGAACACCATGTAGGGTAGGGAACGGCTTAAGCAGTAGCGCCTATTTTAATCAGTCGAAGAAAATAGGCCTGCATTTTGATCGATATCCTGCATTTTGATCAATATCGACAATTTCAATGATGGAAACGAAAACTTTGATTGTCTAGCTGTCTTACGGATATAAGAAATACCGTTAATCACAAAGAAATCTGTGAACAATTGCAATTGAAACAAATCGACCTATATTGCAGCCATTCAGGAGCCACTTCGGGTGCTGAAAAAACGCCTGCAAAACAGATGGAAACTGCTTAAAATCCATCCCTGTCACGAACGTCATCCCCATACATTTCGCTTGAAGCCGTTTTTCTCTGGCTCTCTGGCTCGATTATACGTCAAAAGGCTGTCAGTGCTTGCTAAACAGCCGATTAAGCACCGTCCATGCCAGATCAACTGTTGCTGCAAGTGGTGTGAAGAAATGCAGAAAGCGAAAAACGATTGTTTTGTTTTGAACGTTTTATGGATTTTGTGCAGAACATAAATGGTCACGTTCAAACATGTTTCAACATTAGAGCGGGGACCTAGTGTGGTTGGTAACGTCTCCGCCAACCACGCTCGACGCCTGGGTTCGAATCCCACCGCCGACATAGGTGTCGATGGTTGTGAGGTGGCGTGATCCACTCACAACCAACCCAACTGGTCTAGATTCAATCCTAGCCGACACCGAGACACCGGTCCGTTGATAAACGGGTCGTGAGTTAGGGTCCTGGGTGTGGAGTCGCCTCCCTGGGCGTCGGTGATTGGCCACAACAGTGGCGGAACTAGACCGACGGAAAATAAGCGAGAATAAAAAAAAAAAACATGTTTCAACACGTTCCGGATAGCCCTACATTCAATATAGTTAGAAGCACGCGAAAAATCCGTACTGTAACACCTGCGGCACAATGAACAGAGCTTATGACCATATTTCCAACAGTAGCGCCATCATCATCGGCGGCAGCTTCAGGAAACTATTGCCATGACATCGGTCTGCTTAAAATAGGTTCAGGGTGATTGGAATAGTGTCCCTCTATTGGTACCTTTAATTGATTATTGTTAAAGTTTGCTAACTTAGTTTTACAATCTGAAAACAAGTTCTGACAGAGAAAACGTTAGAGAACAGATTGATATACTACTGTTTGAGTTTCACCCAACACATTTCGAGTATTTCGTCTGAATACACAGGCGGTTCCTAAAGTTGCTTAGAATATGTTCCCTACCCTACATAAAAATCGATAGAAAATCAGTCAAATTTTCCCGATACCACGCTTGGGCGATATTCGCCCTGCGAGCCGCTGCGCCGTCCTGTTGAAAGACGAAATGATCTTTCCCATAGAGGTTCCGAAGTGCCGGAGTACAACCTTTTTCAGAACCTCGGTCTCATAGTACGCGGCGTTGATTTTCACGTTTGATAAATACCAGTGGAAGCTACCCACTCGGAGGTTGCCAAAGTCAGTGCCCACAGCCGATTAGTTTGAACATTGTGCGGCTGTTGCAAGACAGAGAGTTTCTCATCCGAACATGACCTGCGTGCCGCGAAAATATCAGTTTGGCTCTGTCTAGCCTCTTCTTCGTTGTAGCCTTCGTTATCCCGTAAGCCTCGCGTTTTTTTGTACAACTCGTATCCCAGGTCCTTCGTGGACAGTGCCGATCGACACATCCGTCACAAATCACCAGTGGTCTTCCGGATCGAGCGGTTTGGTTTTAGACGAACTCGCTCCCTCATCACCTTGATGGCTGCTGGTGTTCTCGTCGAACGCGGTTGCCCGTGGGATTTCATCCGCCGGAATATATCGTCGGGTCGCTTGTTCTATATTCTTTTACTTTGAAAATTGCAAGCAACTTTTTCTAAGGAGTTAGTTGGAATTCTTAAACACTGAAAAAAATGTGGAAGGTGGAATAGATTTAAAACTGCTCGAAATCGCTAAAATGACAGTTTGCACTTGTACCAACTGTCATTGTAGCGATTCAGATCGATTTTTATTCATCATTTGAAAATTGAAGGACAATGATAATTTTTTTTAATTATCACGTTATGCTTAGAAAATTACACTCTTATCAGATATATAAAAAGCAGAAATCCGTGAAACCCAATTGTTCAGTTTTCATAAAAATATGCAAAACTCTTCTACTCTGGGTTTAAAAGTTTGTTCAACGAAATTAATTTCTATGCTTTGTTGACGCATTTCGCTACACATACGGTTGTCATCATCTAGTCACTACACGAGTGACGGTTGAGGTTCATCATGAATCTAGTGGGTTCACTCCGCCTATCTCCTGAGCACCGTTGTTGCTGTCTGTATTTCTGCCTGCCTACGCGTACAGGCGTATGCACTCTGCATTGTACCATCGACCGGGTTATATACAGTTTTAGTAATCGGCAGGTTTTGGTTTCAAAAGTGATCTTTGCTTATTTATAGTTTGTATTATTCATATATTCAATTGTTTTTAAAAGCATTTGTCCGTGTTTTTTCGTTATAAATTGCAATAAAATGTCAGCAATAACGAAGGGTAAGCGCTTTTTCAATTGGTGTTATATTCGTGATGATAGCTGGCCAAATTTCACCTTATCAGTTTATGTAATAATTTAATAGAGCGGTGTAATAGATCAGGTTAAGTAGAATAATAAATAGTTGTTCAAATGTAATCATTTTTCTCTTGGCATTAAGGACGAGCCACATAATTTTCCCATTTTAATCCGTATTTTTTAAAATGCTATGTCATAATTGTTGTCGGATCAAAGTCCAGTCTCCTAACACAGTTATGCGAAGTTCATCCTACATTGACCGGCTATATGGTGAGATGCTTTGTGAACGACATTTAGTTATTGTGGTAGTTAGGGTATTCGTAAAGCAGATAATTGATAGTAGAATCCATATAATACGGCAATATTACATCCTTTATTGATTGAAATGTTTGATCCGCATGACATGAGGTCTACATAATATAGTCTACCTATGTACCATACTTTTGTTTATCTCGAGCTGAGATTTCATTTTTCTGTTTTACTGATAATGTCTATTTCAATGACTTTGCTAAAACAAACGATAAAGCTTGTCTTACAAATGATCTTATGGTTTACTTATCTGTTGAAGGTGTCTTCATCGTTGGAGCCAAGCGCACTGCATTCGGCACTTTTGGGGGAGCATTCAAAAATACAAATGCTACGCAATTGCAGACTGTCGCCGCTAAGGCTGCGCTTGATGCCGCCGGGTTGAAGCCGGACCAAGTTGATACGGTTAACATTGGTCAGGTACTGGTGCTGTCTTCATCAGATGGTGCATTCTTACCTAGGCATGTATCGCTGCACTGTGGCATTCCAATTGAGAAGCCAGCGCTTGGTGTTAACCGATTGTGCGGTTCAGGATTTCAATCAATTGTGAACGGAGCTCAGGATATTTTGCTTGGTGCTGCCAAAGTGTCGCTAACCGGTGGAGTGGATAACATGAGTCAAACACCGTACACTGTCCGAGGTACTCGTTTTGGTATACCACTTGGTACGAACCCTGCATTAGAGGATGCGTTATGGGTAGGTGCTGATTTGATTCTAAATAAGGTTTTTTCACTAACTGATTTTTGAAATTGGATTTCAGATTGGATTGAGTGACTCATTTTGCAAGCTTCCTATGGCCCTTACGGCGGAAAATTTAGCCGAGAAACACAAAATTCCTCGCGAGAAGGTTGATGAATTTGCTCTTCGCTCACAGCAGCTATGGAAGAAAGCCCAGGACGCAGGTGTGTTCAAGGCTGAGATTACACCCACCAAGCTGAAGGTGAAGGGTAAAGAAGTAGACTTTGCCGTCGATGAACATCCCCGACCACAAACAACTTTGGAGGGTTTGAACAAGCTTCCTGCGTTGTTTAAAAAAGGTGGAGCCGTTACCGCTGGAACTGCTTCGGTAAATTAGCATTGGTGAATATAATTTCAAAGTGACTTTAATATGTTGCCTTTATTTTAGGGAATTTGTGATGGTGCAGCTGCGGTTGTTTTAGCTTCAGAAGAGGCTGTAAAGCAGTATAAACTTACTCCGCTGGCTCGCCTGGTAGCTTACAGTACGGTGGGAGTGCCTCCTGAAATCATGGGTATTGGACCGGTACCTGCCATCCAGAATGTGTTGAAGATTGCAGGACTCAAGCAAGACGACATTGACCTGTTCGAAATCAACGAAGCTTTCGGTGTACAGGCAATGGCATGCGTTCAGGAACTCGGCATAGACATGAATAAATTCAACCTCAATGGTGGGGCCATCGCTTTGGGCCATCCGCTGGGAGCAACTGGTTCACGAATCACCGGACACTTGGTGCATGAACTTAAGCGTAAGGGGCTGAAACGAGCGGTCGGATCGGCCTGTATTGGGGGCGGTCAAGGAATAGCGCTTTTAGTGGAGTCTGTTTAGTGGTTCTTTTCAATGTATATTCATATTGTAGAATGTATGTTTGGCATTTATTAGATTTTGAAAGCTGTTATTTTTGCTATCTTTTTTGTAAACAAATAATAAAGAAATAATTAACGAACCATTGATTGTATCATGTCGTTATGCGAAAAGTGGTTATGTAATTTGTCCGTACCTATTTGAGTTTTTTCTACTCAGGCGAGTTTTAATCAAACAGCTTTTAGAAAGTGAAAATCCCGAAATTTTTCTTTGAAACCATCTCTGAAAACTTTCCTATTTCTTGCAAAGCCGACAACAAAAAACGATAGTAAATTGATTACAGTAATAACACATACTTGTGTAATGTCACTCATCATTCATTCCATATTAGCCTGAAGGGTTCCGTCTTTTTGTTTGACGTAGCTAGAACCAAATGACACTTACTTTACTTTTTTGGCTAACGGACCGTTCACCGGTCTAGGGCCGAACGAATTAGAGATGTCCAGCTTCTTCTTGGGCAGCCGTTCTCCAGTCTCACCGTACACCAGCAGATCGTGCATCTTCTTCCACCGCGCACATCCACCGTGTGCGAGGCCTACCACGGAGTCGACGGCCTCTTCCTGGTTCTCTACTGAAGATAGTTTTGGCGGCTCTCTCGTCAGGCATCCTGGCTACCTTCACTATATCAGCATGTTTGTATACCGTGTACAACTCGTGATTCCTGCGTCTGCGCCACACTCCATCTTCCAGTTTACCGCCAAGTATCGATCGCAGAACTTTACGCTCAAAAACTCCGAGCACTTGTCGATCAGCTTCCTACAGCGTCTATGCTTCATGTCCGTAAAGGGCCACCGGGGGTATCAGCGTCCTATACAGCGCTAGTTTTGTGCGAGTTTGCAAACTACGGGACCTTAGCTGGTTACGCAGTCCGTAGAAAGCCCTGTTCGCAGCTGCAACTCGTCGTTTCACTTCACGGCTCATAGTTGTCACATGTCACAAGCGTACCAAGATAAACGAATTCGTCAACCACTTCAAATCGTTCCCCATCTATCTCCACCTCAGCACCAACACCACGGGGACTCCCACGCTCTCTGCCAGCTACAATGTACTTCGTTTTGGCAGAGTTAATGACAAGTCCCAATTTCACTGCTTCTCTTTTGAAAGGTACGAAGGCCTCCTCCACGGCCTTACGATTGATACCGATGATATCGACGTCGTCCGCAAAGCCAAGAAGCATGTGAGATTTTGTGATGATCGTACCGTTTCTTTCGACGTTTGCTCTTCGTACTGCACCCTCAAGAGCGATGTTAAACAGTAGGTTGGAGAGCGCATCCCCCTGCTTCAGTCCATCCAACGTTACGAACGCGGCTGATGTCTCGCCAGCTATCCGCACGCACGATTTTGATCCCTCCAGTGTCATACGACTCAGCTTTATTAGTTTCGTAGGGAAACCGTGTTCCAGCATGATCTGCCACAGCTCGTTTCTTTTCACTGAGTCGTATGCCGCCCTGAAGTCCACAAACAGATGATGAGTCGGTAAGTTGTACTCCCGGAACTTATCGAGGATCTGTCGCAGGGTGAAGATTTGATCCGTCGTGGAACGCCCTTGCCGAAAACCAGCCTGGTATTCGCAACGTTATCCCTCGATAGTTGCCACAATCCAATCGATGGCCCTTCTTATAGATAGGGCATATGAGGCCTTCCAACCAGTCGTTCGGCATTTGTTCGTCCGCCCAGATTCTTAGTATTATCTGGTGGATCGCATAGTACAGCCGCTCGCTTCCCGCTTTTAGAAGTTCGGCCGGGATACCGTCCTTCCCAGCGGCCTTGCCGTTTTTCAGCTCACTAATCGCCTTTTTCACCTCCTCCTGTGTTGGTGGCTCCACAGATTGTTCGTCACTCATAATCGTCATCCTGTTCCTGCTCTGCTCATCCGGCTCCTCACCGTTCAATAGCACCTGAAAATGCTCCTTCCACCTGGCTGCAACCGTCGGTTTATCAGTAAGCAGGTTGCCGTCCTTGTCATTACACATGACCGGCACAGGGAAATTCCTGCTTCTGAGTCTGTTGACAGTTCTATAGAATCTCCGCACGTCGTTTTGAGCATAGCTGTCCTCTGCGCTGGCGAGCACCTGCTCCTCGTACTCACGCTTCTTCCGACGGTGGGTTCTATTTTCGGCAGCTCTTGCCACCCTGCCAACCGCTGAATGTTGAAACGCGTCATCCTCTCTGTGCGAGATTTCAGCACGTTCGACAACCGTGCGCGGATCTTACAAATGACGAGATAATGGTCAGAGTCAATGTTTGGTCCCCGAAAAGACCTAACATCAGTAACATCCGAAAAGTACCGACCGTCAATCAGTACGTGATCAATCTGGGAGCAGGCTTCTCCATTTGGATTCCTCCAGGTGTGTTTCCGAATATTCAAACGTGGAAAATAGGAGCTACATATGGCCATTCCTCTGGCCGCGGCAAAGTTTATCAGCCTCAGGCCGTTTTCATTGGTTGACGAGTGGAGGCTATGCCTTCCAATGACCGGACGGAAGAATTTCTCCCTCCCAACCTGTGCGTTTGCGTCTCCTATGACGACTTTTACGTCGTGTTTTGGGCACTCGTCATAGATTCGCTCAAGCTTGTCATAGAACTCATCTTTGACATCATCGGATTTGTCGTTTGTCGGTGCGTAGGTGTTGATTAAACTGTAGTTGAAGAATTTGCCCTTAATCCTCAACACGCATATACGGTCATCTACGGGCCTCCACCGGATGACTCTTGTTTTCTGATTTCCCAGCACTACTAAACCGACGCCCCGTTCCCCTGCTTTGCCGCCACTGTAGTAGATGTGGTACTTGAAAGAAGTGCGTGCAATAGGGTCTACTGCACGGAATTCCCTTTCCTTGGAATTTGGCCACCGAACCTCCTGAATCGCTGCGATTTCGACTCCCTGCCGCTGTAGTTCTCGAGCAAGCAAGCCAGCCCGCGCCGGTTCATTGAGAGATCGGACGTTCCAAGTACCCAATTTCCAATCGTTTACCTTAATCTTTTTTCGTGTTCGTAGCCTAGGTCTTTGCCGATTGATTCGTTCCGTAATTCTAAATTCGTTGTTCGTGGTTGATCCAAGTGATAAAACACACTAATACCAAGTGATAAAACACACAGCCTCTTATAGTACACAGCCTCTTGGAGATCTTGTTGAATCAAGCTTTTAATAATGTGTTCCCGCCAAACCGTTTGTGTAGATCCTGAGCATAACATGTGTCTCCTGTCTCCAAGACATCATGAGACAAATATAGATATGCGACTGCTGGTCCTTGAAACTATTTGTGTTAACGAAATCTTATACGTAATATTTTTCCACGAAAATTTTGGACATTTGCGATTTTTGGATGATTGCGAACAACTTTAAAGATACACATTTTCTCATAAGCTTTGAAAAATATTGCAACTCCAAAATACTTTAATACTGAATATTAATAACAAGTTTTAGAGCTGCATGACATGTTTTTTTCTTTGTATGGACTCAAAACTGCGACTAGAAACTTTTGTTCCTCTAGCCAGTTTCCTATTATAAGAGGGACTTGTTTTATCAAAAGCAAGGTATCTAAACCACGTTTCTCCAGCGAATAAAACCAATTACAATTCCTTGGACAAGACTAATAATCCTTTGGTGAGTTTTATCATAAGAAGAACTCATTTCTTCAAGAGGAAAGAGTCATATTGCAACCTTATTCCTTCTGCCAACATCTCGCTAAATTTGCAATTTCCTGAAGCGAACTGTTATCGTTGCTCTGACTTTTTATTATTAGTTTTATTATGAGCGGGACTCATTTTTCCAAAAGGAAATCCATTTGGGGTCCGTAGAACTCAGTGTGAAGGAAGGGTATGTGGTGAGGTGGTAAGAAGCCTGAAAATTATCTCATGTTTAAGTTCATTGACGGCTACATGGCCTGATTCTAATAACATTCGAACCCATGATCACCTGCTTGTTAATGCGGATTCTGTAACCGTACATCCTATATGTTTGGTATTTAGATTCATTATTACAAAATAAAATGAATATGTATAAAAAATATCTTAGTTTCCCTTACAAATTCTGGTCTTTGTTTATTGGGAAACAACAATGGAATTTTCCCTGTATTGCTAAAATTTCATAACTTTCAAGTCATATCATTTGTTATTAATTTTTTGCTCTTGGCTGATTTTGGTTTTTAATTTCGCAATTCAAATACCATGCATATTCCAAAGAGCAGTACATTTCCCGGAAAGAAAAATCACCGCCACCTTGAGAACACTCTGATTTTTTCTGACCTACATTTAATGTTTTTGCTTGTTTATTCAAGCAAAAACAATTGATTTTACAACCTTTCATTATTTTTAACAACTGAAAAAAGATACATAATATTTATATTAAAAATTTCCTATAAATTGAAAACCCGCTTTTAAATGTGTCTTCAATGCGTAAGGTATATAATACATTCGGGAATTTTGACAAGCTTCTAGATAAATTTATTATTACCGGTATTAATTTAAGTAACTGAAGATACTAACGTTGATGTTAACTTCTCAGCCAGCTGTAGAGAAGATCGTATCGGTGGCTATTGTGACTTTCAGTGATCTTCTCTAGTATGACAACATAGTTTCAGCTACAATTAATTGAAAATTGATTAAATGTTGAAACCAAATTATCTTTGGCTTCAACATTTGATCACTTAAAAATTAGCGCATGAATTATGACAAAAACTACTCATTGCAATGATTTGAGTAGACTATCTGTGTATGAAATATTATTTTATAGATTATCATGACTGATACTGAGAGACTGTTTAGCATCGACTACTAAAAGCGGCTTATAGAGAAGATTACTGCTAACCTCCGTAGTACCTGTGAAAGAGAAAAACCTGTGGCATATGGCGTTGAGAGACAAAACTTCTCTCAACTGTTGCTCTTTGATTGGAGTTTTAAAGTTGAGGTATACTCGGCATTGATTGCAAAAAACCGGCTTCTCCGCCGTTCGCCCGCTCCGTGAGAAAATCCGTTTTGTTCAACTATGGCACCTAAAAGATTACTATGGGATTAAAGAGGTTAGTGATGCTTCGAACACAGCAAAAATCGTACAAATTCAGCTTATTGGAAATAGACACTGTCAGTGCTGCCATACTTGTCTTTAATGCAGATTTTTTCCTGCTTAGAAGTACCTCACACGAGTTTCCAGTTAATGACATCACTGTGACAATTAACAGCAAAATATACATACCAATAATGATGCAATTTCTGACTGGTTCCGGTTGCTTCTTGTTCTATTTTTTGGACTACTAATGCACTCATATTCACCGATATTGATCCACTTTCAAAGTATAGCGCTTTGCGGTTGGTAACGAAACGATCGACATTCGAATTTTCGTTCGTTTTTGGTTCTTTTGGGGAATACTGAGCGCGCAACGGAGCGCACTATTTGAGTAAAGTCGTGTCAGCTTTAGACAGCCAAGCAGCCTGCGGATCCGCACGGTGAAGTTAGTTCTCCGGCTCAGTTTGGTATCGAACGTTGTCTGTGTGTAGCTGAGGCTGGTGAAGTCTTTCTGCTGTAACTTCTTTTCAGAAGCTGCCGCCGTCTCAGTTGTGGTTCCATTCGCGCCGTGAACCCACATCGTGTTTAAACCGTCGCTCAGTGCATGTGTATTTCGTAATTCGGACTTTTTGTTTTCGTCTCTTGGGTCATTGCGGATTGCCTACGCATGGTTTTTTCTTCATTTATATGTAAGGAGTTGGTGGCATCTTTCTCCAGCAATTAATTTTGGAAAAGCACGAAAAGTTCGCCGGTCGCGCGCTGATAATTGAGCAACCGCTACGTGTGCAGAAGTAATTGGACAGTTTGTGTGTTGTTTGTGTAAGTGTTCGTTGTTTATTAACAATTGTTTCAGCGCTAACCAAAGGAGTGAGTCAAACCAGTGCAAGTAAACTGTATGACTTTTAGGATTAAGCAATTAAATTCAGTATAGTGCATATCTGCAGTACGCAGTTTAGGATATATTAATCGTTCCACTGTGCTCAATCCCATACAGCAAAGGAGTGGTGTAACAAATGGAAATGAAGTCAGTAGAGAAGGCAAATCGATTCGTTTGATTATTGGGAAATAGATAGTATACTATTTCGTGCCTACTTCGCGCGAATCATGCCGATGAAAATCTTTATTGGTGCTGTTTTCTTCCGTTTTTCTTCATTTTTAGTGAATCGTGAGAAATAAAAGAGTTATCCGTTGAATTAGCTATAGCATGCAGTAACTACAAGGAATTCGAGATAAAGATACAAATTATGCAAACCAGGTTTGAAACGATGGGTGTGTTAAAATTACTACGAAACTGTCGTAGAAAGAGTTGTTGGTATCTTGTAGGCCATAAGTTAAATGTTCCTCAAATTTATTTCAGGAATTCGGCGGAACACATTTAAAATAAGTCATATATTTTAATGTTATCGCAACAAGGTTTTGGAAACACGTTCCTTCATCATAGTTTTATAATAACAAACAAATTGGTGAAGTAGCAGCCTTAGAGCTCAGCTGAAATTTACCTAATAGTAGAGCAATTCCATATAAACTTTAAAATTTTAATATATTTTTAACTATCATTTTTGATTTGGCTGAAATTTTGCACAGATGTTCTTATGGGGTTAAGATACCGTTTTGTGCTATTAGTAATTTTTTTTGAATTACGACTAATTTGTGGAAAGGGTTTATGTAAAAAGGGTATTAGTGATTGAAAATGATTTTAGAGCCACAAAGGTTTGTACGCTCGGTAATGTTCCCTTTCCGAAAAAATATACATTATTTTTATTTAATAAAAGATAAGTCTGCTCAGGCAAAACTTCTAAATTTATATCTCCCGTTAGCAGAAATAACATATGAATTCAGTGCCTATTAATGATAAATCAAATTTAATGCCAAAACGGTTTGCTTCATCGGTATACTGTCTTTGGCTGAGTTAATAATAATTTTGTTCTTCTGAAAAAAAAAAAATCACCGGTTTCATGATAAATTTTCATTTTTTTATAATTCATTTCCCTGAGTTGAGTTAAATATCGTTGTTGTTTTGTCTTACGGTGTATATTTTACTGGGAGGACCAAATTACTGTCGACAACTTTGTCGAAGGCATTATACTAATCAACTAAAACGTTTTAGCTCCTTTGGCTTTGTATGTATCTTAAGTGTTTTGTAATAAATTACATTGCGCGATACAGGTTAGACAGGTCAAGGGACTGGAAAAAGGAAAGATTATAGCTTTCGAATTGTTTCTGTCAATTTTGGTGCCCCTAGCAGCGATATGAGTGTGTCCAAAGGCCGCAGAGTACTTGCTCGCCGGGTTCGTCGCTTCTAAGTTTGTTTACGGGAAATATCCATTCTCAGTAAAAAATAAAATTTTCTCCAAAAAACTTACCAGCAAATTAAACACCGTTAATTGTTGTTCAGTTTATTATAATTTATGTAAAAACAAATCCAATTCAAGTAAGTTTTAAATAAAATAAAATAAAGTATTTAAAAGAGCTCATTTGTTAGAAATCTATTTTTTTTAAAAACTGCAAAAGATTGCCAAAAATACTATGCCAGTCAAAAAAACCGTTTTGGCTGTTTTTTATCTCTAATACTGCACTTTATGGGTAATTAAAAATATTTTTATAGTCAAAACACTTTGTTTGATTGACATAGTGTTTTTGGTAAAAGTTGTAGATAATAATTTTTTCATTCCATAAAAAATATACCCCGTGAAAAAAAATTGAATTTTTTCTTTCGAAATTTCATAACTTTTTTTTTGATTCCTCCATGATCGGACATCCTTTATTGTTTAGGTAATCTTTTGTAGTTAAAAGGAATAGATTTTTTGAAAATTCGCTTTTTTGATAATAAATTTTTTTATCTTGTTTAAAAAAAAATCTACTAGAGTGTATATTTTTTCTGAAAAAAATATTATCTACAACTTTGCCGGAAACGTAACGCCGATCAAACAAACCGTTTTGGCACTGACAATGTTTGTAACCATCAATACCCTCCCAAGTTAATATTTTTAAAGAGCTTCTCAAAAATGAGTCGTGTTCCAAAAATTTTAACCATATTAAACCAAAAGGGCATCTTTTGCCCATAGAATCGTCTATGCAAAGTTCCTGGTGAATAAAAATTGACAATTTAAAAAAAATAAAACTGGGCCATTTTTTGTGGAACTGCTCAGTATATCCCGTATATCCACTCCTTTGGCTCATATAGTTTGAGTATATTTTGTGACCACCTTTGGCTTCAACAACTGCTTGGCATCATCGTGGCATCGACTCAATAAGCTTAGCAGTTGTTTTTGGGGTGATTTTGTGATTCAGTTGAGATTACCTGCCGCAATTGCTGGATACCTGTTAGTTTTAGCTCCTGGACATTAATTTTCGAATTTGCCAAGAGATGCTCGATCGAATTATTGTCAGGAGACTGTGCTGGCCACTCCATAACCTTGATACGCTTTTCCTTGAACCACTGCGAAACCAGCTTTGAGCTGTGTTTCGGATCTCCGTCTTGCTGGAACATATATCTGCGCCCCAACTTTAGCTTTTGTGAAGACACAGGGAGTTTTGATTTACAATGTTTAAAGAAACCTCCTTGGCGCCGGATGTAACCATAGATCCCCACACCATGACTCTACCTGCAGAAAATCCAAGTCATATTCAGTTGGTTGAAAAATCAATGTTGGTAAACAAACTCACCACCGCCATGCTTAATTGTAGGCCGCGAACACTCCTTTTTTAAACTTTCACCAGTTCGCCGCCATTTTTTTTGTGATACCATCTGATACAAATAGCAATATTTTCAATCTTTTTTTTTGGTATGTCTCGCGGATATGGTTATGTCTTCTTCAGCACTACTCTGCCCTTAAGATCTCTCCTCTGAAGGTCATTTCGTATAAATTGTGATGTCAGTTGAACGGAAAACCCGCTTTCAATCTGTTTAACAATTGTCGTAGCTAATAGTCACCGGCTCAGCACCGCCTTCTTCACGATAGCTTTGTCAATTCGGCCAGTCTTTGAACGACGCCGATCGCCTTTGCCAGTTTTGTGAAGTTCAATAAGCAATGCTTTTTCAAGCATTTTACAACAAATAACTTTAAATTTTTGAGTGAAATTTTGAGCACGAAAACTTGAGAGCACTAAATGACAGCTAGACACAATGTTTACATTTGAGAAAGTTGCAAAATATACACTAAAACTCTGTAAAACAAACCACATGTATCCGTTTAAGAGTGAATAAACTTTTTTTGCGTAATTTTTTTACCATTTTTCATGATTCATCACTTAAAATTTCAAGGACCGCAGTATTTTGAATGGCGATGTAATAAATAAACAAAAATTGCTAAGTCATGGAGGAACACTTATTAAATTAACCCTCTAGTGCCCAAGTTAATTTTCAGACGGACTTCGAAAAAATCTCTATGAATTTTTATAAACATTTTTAAGTATTGGTTGGAGCTTTTTAGAGGTTCAACTGAAGACCGTCTAAAGGCGGCACTGGACACTAAAGGGTTAACTGATTTTCACTAAAAAAAAAAACAAAAAAAAAAGTAAATTGGAACGGGCGTAGAGAGTGGAGTGTCCTTTTTGCATACTGCAATCTTTGATGACTTTACGCACTCCAAAACAGGCAAATAGGAACGGTTCAGTTATACAATAACCTCAGTACGGATATCGTACGCGATTTGACATTGACGCATTTATGCGATAACTGAACGAAATTTGCAATTGCATTTATCAGCCTTTTTCACGACTGCTACACATATTTGGAATACGCTAGTGAATATTTTTCCCAAATTGCAACTGTGGTCGAAATCCGCTATAGAGAAACACTAGTTTGATATTCACCACAACTCGACAATACAGTGCATAAACAACGGCATATTCAAAACTAATCCGATTTCAGTATTACAAAACATACACATCAATGGACAACGTAATTCTAATTTCGTAACAAAAAAAATCCGATTTCAAACAGAAAGGCTCAGCAGCAGTAACGTCCTAGAAAAAAAAGTTATAGCTTAAACTTCATGCCATGCTGCTAGTTGACGTCAGCACGAGCGGAATTTTCTCCCAGTCTCACATCGGCAGTATGAAAGACGCAAAAGTTGCACTCTTGGTATCTGTTTCCATCCGACACGAGAACAATTTAAAAATCTACCTTTCAAGCCGCAACACGTCTCGGTACGTGTTATATTATTGCCTCTTCGAGCTCTATTGTTCCGGCTCCGCTGGATGCCAATACGAAATGAGATTCATTTTTCATACATTCGCATTGCGAAACTGGGACAAATTGTGAGATCTTGAAATAAAGGCGGGGCTATTTGGAAAATAGCTCCAAAATAACCATTAGGAACAGTAAGCGAGCTTGTGATTGGTTGGTCGCTGCTTTTCTGATTAATTTTTTCACAGTACCAAAAGTTTAGCTCACCTATCCATTAGAACACAAGTGTTCAGGATCTGTTTAGTGAAAGTACATACCATTGTATGGCACATGGCTCTTGCGATTCTACACTATATATCGTCCAGTTCTCAGCTATGAGGCCAAAAAGTATTCGTCCAGACATATATTTTTTTTTTTTTCAAAAGCCAAGACTGGAGCTTGATATGTACTAGAAATGTAAACTAACGGTTATTTTGGGTAGCAGACTAGTTTGAATTTACTTTTTGAAACTTTACAAAAAACCATAATAATATAGGTAACAACGGTGACATTTCATATAACATATGCGAGCAATATCATTTCAAATGACCTGGAAATAACCGAAAATTCAATCGACCATTTTTGATTTCAATGAAACTTCGCACACGTATTTGGCTTAGCAAACTGAGCATTTTTCACAGATGGAGAGATTTTTTACACCCATGAGTTACATTCTAAAAGGGCGTATACCTTTTGGCATAGGTTTTATTCGAAGCATTGTAGCCCAGAAATCGTTGGTTGTATAGAAAAGCTGTCTGAGAATGAGTTGTAGGGAATAAAAAATGCATCATAAAAAAATATACACAGTACAGAAAAAAAATTTTTGAACAAAAAAAATTAAAAATAAACATTAAATTTCAATTTAGAAAAAAAAGAGTTGTATTTTTTTTTTGTTTTTTTTTTAAATAAACTTGACGTTAATACGCAATTTTTAAAAAAGGCCAGGATGGAGTAATGAAAAATAAAAATATGGTAGATTAATTTTTTTATAAAAATTCTAATTCAAACATTTTTCAAAATATTTGTATTCTGATGAATTAAAAGATGCAGAGAGTCATTTTGAATCAACAAGTTCTTGGTAGTTTACCTTCTGAAGGCATCGGTACTTGAACGCACTTATTTTCGGATCTTTTTCTATTGCTCGCACAATCAACCGTTCATCCTGCTCCCCAAGTAACACACAAAACATGTTAGAAAATAATTCTCAATGACAGTAGTCATATAAGAGTACTATAAGCGCATTCGAAAACTTGTGTTGTTATTTTCTTGCTCTGGAGATATTCTATATCATGAGTGTATTTCATAAATTAATAAATATAAACTACCTTTGCTTGTCTTTAAGTTGTGTTCATGATGTTATCAAAACAGTACAGAAATCAACTTAAAATAAAACATTTGCGAGAAGTTGTTCTTCATCAGTAATTCAACCACACTTCGAGAACAAGCTCGTTTTTCTGGTTTTGGAGATGTTTTTCAATAACATGATTTCAGCAAACAAAAACTGGCATAAATAGCACTTGTCTTCAAGATGTCTTCCAGATGTTTTCCCTATCATAACAACTGTGTAAAAATGTCCAGCCGAGGCAGCCGCGCCAGTTCAATATTACACGCACAATAATAATTTACGTACCTGTGAAGTGCTTTTCCTTCGGTTGGTCTTAGTATTCAGCAGCCAATAACTTGATCATATTGTTATTAAAATTATTTAAACGATTTTATTCAAAATATTTGAGTTGGATCGAAATGCGCCATGAAAATGTAAACAAAACGCCTGCAGTGCAACCAATGTCACGCTAATTTTTGTTAATGTATATCTAACAACGTTTTCTAATTTTGTTATATTTTATGTCTAGATAACGTTAAAACTATACGAAAACAATTTTAATACTCAAGTGACAGAAACAATTCATTTTGAAAGGTTGAACATTGTTTTTATCAGCAATTTATAATTAATTTAAAGTGCGGCTGACGAACACAATTTTAGATCTAGCTGCACTGCGCGTAACAATACATTTGCGCATGCGCTGGGTAAATGTTGTCATAGCAACACATTTGCGCATGCGCGCTGGTGTGGCGAATTCTGACCCACGAATGCGCGAGTTTTTTTATTCCACTAGGCCAGTGCAGATCAACCCAGGAAAAAAAAACGACATTGCGATTTACTAGGAAAGTAAGAAAGATAGTTGTTTACGAACTAAGCTCATGCGGTGTTGGGCTAAATTCAGACTCTTCGCAATTAAATGAATCTTTTTCCATTGATTTACAAACAGAAAACCGTATCCAATGAATGGCGCATGATTTTCTCAGAAGTAAAATGCAATGTTTCACCATAAAATTTTACGCGCACGTAGAACTTTGTATTAAAAGCGTCAAATAGTTGGTCTCATATTATTGTTTATTTTTGGTGAATATTCGATACGCCATAATCACTATTTTTTTCCTTTGTAGTTCCTAATATAAAGCAGCTTTGTTCTACAATATTTCTATATTGAAGTTTTATGCTTGCGTCAACGATGTTTTTATTAGTTAGTAATTACAACTTGAAAATAACTTGTTTTCCATGTTTTTTTACCGCATTGGTACTCGAGATGTATTTTGCAGCTTCAGTCTAGCAAGTTGGCTTGCTTTCATGAAGTTATATAATACTTCATATAGCACCAGTACTTGTTCTAGCAGCCTTCGATTTTTGCGCTTTTCTGGTGATGGAGATGTCATGGAAAAGGTAATGTCAACTGAAATCTATAACCGAAGGTTGTGTTGGAGGAGTTATCTTAACTGTTCTATAACAACGTGTGTTACTTGGGTCAGTTAACGATCGAGGACGACCGCTCTGTTGTTTGTTTTGTTGAATGGTTGATCTAGGCCTACCTACAAGCACAGACTAACAGACATAACACTTCGAACAAATTTTCAATAAATTCATCGTTCGGATGATTCCAGTACTTTACGTTAGTAACACTAGCACCATCTGCTGTCGTGTACGCGCTTCGTCATGTATTTCGACATCAGCGCCAGCGTTACTGCATGTGTCAAATGGGGAACCACAAAATATGTATGAGACTGCATGACAGCGCCCCAGACGGCGTTATCGCGTGATGATTGTTACTCGATTGGAAATTTGAAATGATCGTTTTTTGTGGCGATGGAGCTAGGTTCCAGTGTTACGTCTGTTAGTCTGTGCTACAAGTCTCGCTATCTCGGAAAATGACTTGCATTCATTATGTAGGCGTATAATCAGGTATTTCTTCAGAACTCGTCTCTTCAGAACTCGCCTCTTTACCTCAATTACAACAAGTTGTTTTGAAACAACAAAATATTATAATCTGTCAATACATCATTCGGCTAGATACTGCCAGAGGGCTTATTCGTCGGTAAGGAAAATTAACTCTTGTATGAACTCTTTATTTCTTAGGTATTTCTTAGGTAGACGAATACTTTTTGGGCACACGTAGGATGAAATATAATGAGTTGTCATTCTTGTTTCATTTATTGTTATGTTTTTTTTTTATAAGTTTCAAAGAGTAAATATAATATATTATATATTAGTCGATATATAATATTGACTAATTTGCTACCCGAAATTACCATTGGTTTCCTTTTTTAGTATTAAGCCAAGCTCCAGTCTCTAGTTTTTTCGGGATATCTTAATTTAGACGAATACTTTGTGGACCCACTGTAGAAGCGTGCTGGTGATTGGTTAAATGCTACGAAACTGAACCGAAATGATTAATATTCAATCCATTTTTTTTATTAATTTACTATTGAACAAATATGCTAATTATTAAACCACATTTTAGGGGCAACCTTAACCTTTCGATCAAGAAACTGGCGTTTAAAGTTCATTCAGTTTTAGTAACATAATATGCATTTTAAGAGGGCACAGCATACCACTCTACTAAAGTAAGACGTAGTCTCTTGTCGAAAATTTGTATGTGAGGAAACAATCTAATTGTAAGTGTATCTGATATCAACTTAAGTGGCGGAGGTTTATAAGGATTTTGAGTTAGTTAGAAATAAGTTCCCTGTTAAATATTTGTTTTGAGGGAAAAAACTAGTGGAATGAACTTGAGTTATTTTCTTTAGTTAACTTGATAAACCCAGTGAAAACGGAAAAAATATTTTAATATAACAGAACATTTTCAGTTCAATTGCATATAAAACAAAATTTTAATTTTTTGATTAAAATAAGATTTTGACGTGGGACAACGTCTTTCTTCACTATACTAAGGTACATTCTGGGAAAACTAGATTGAACATGTAACGTATTTGGTTGGCGGAATGGAAGATTTTAGATGCTAATAGCGCTCAAACAACTATTCCGATTTCAATAGTTAATATACCGTTGGAAAGCTCAAACATACAAGATTTGTATAACATGATAATTTCAGTTACCATTTTCTTTTTACTCCGTGAAAATTGCGGGAAAGTTTGAAGGTCGAATATCCACATACATTTTTCATACGATTGGTATATTTCCCTTACGCAGACTTCAAAAACATAGACGAAATGATTTCACGCATTCAGTCATTGGCTAGCAACGCCAGACAATTGGCATCGCATTCATCACCCGACGTAAACGACGAAAAAAGAAAGCAGAGATGCTTCCACGTGATTGGTTCTTCTCCCAATCACCCAAGTTCCCCACACTGAGTGACACTATAAAAGGACATTTCGTGTTGAGAGAAGCTCATTCCCTGGTCGACCGTCAAAGCGAACAGTTCGGCTTCCATTCGATCTGAGTTGGACCCCACCAGTGGTAATCTAATTCAGATATCGTTGTAGGAAAGAGCCTGAAACTGAACGTGATCGGCACTGAGGACCATTGGAAGCCGTTGGAAGGGACCATTGGAAGACTTGGAAGCCGTTTGGATGCTGCCGATAATAATTTGTATAGGTACAGCGTGTCGTATACCAAGTGTGTGTGTCTGAGTAGCGTTAGCGTGTATATGTGAGTAGCCTTAGCGTGTGTATGTGTGTGTGTAAGTAGTGTTAGCGTGTATATGTGTGTGTGAGTAGCGTTAGCGTGTGTATGTGTGTGTGTAAGTGGCGTGTGTATGTGAGTGGCGTGTGTATGTAAGTGGTGTGTGTGTGTATGTGTACGTGTGTAAGTAGCGTGTGTAAGTAGCGTGGGTGTGTCTGAGGAGCGTGTGCTTGTGAGTAGTGTGTGTATATAACGTGTGTGTGTATAACGTGTATGTGTGTGCGAAAATGCATTCATCCGAGGTAAATTTGTTCATGACAGAATACTTTTATAGGCAACAAGTTAATTATTTTTCCTATTAGTTTGTATGCTATGGTTTATGACAGGTGTATGTGTTTTTTTTGTGAAGTGTTCATGGATTGTTGTGTTTGGTATTTGTACGTTTGGTGTGTGTTATATACTATGGCTATGGCAGAATTAAATCCTTACACCCACAATAGTCCCACGTCAAGCCTACGTTTGTGCACTCAAGCACATACCCTTTAACTTTTTTCTCATACGGAGTTAAAAAATGTATTGTAAAATCAACTATCACACATTACTTTCATATTACAAATCCTATCAAAATTGCAGGAGATATAAGAATTTCATGAAAAACAACAGAATTTTCTATGAAAGTAATTTTCTATTCCATTTCTCGAATTTTATCTTCTTAGATTTTTCCCATGTTCAGTATTAACAAAGAACTCATTATAACTGTTGATGAAGGTACAATCTTCTTCAGTTACTGCAAACACTATCATTAGAAATGATAAATTAAATAACAAATGATAAATTATAATTAAATAATATTGATTTTATTCTGCATATTTTTTCCGATTGCTCTGAGAAATTTACTATGAAACAAATTCAACGTGCTTTTTTCAACGAATTTTCATATGTAATTATCTTCGTAGCTCTAGTTCTGAAGAATCAAAACATCTTGAGTAATTTTGAGTTTAACGGATATTCAAGGTCGAGGCATGTGCTCGATAAAATTTGAGTTTTCGTAATTACACGAGACTCAAATTATTTTATATTTTTAACAGTAGGTATTTATAGAGCACGAATAGCTAACCCATTCAGTACGTCTAATAGTTTTTTTTTCTGATTTATAATATATCATTCTTTTCATTTACAGTTCCTTCAGCACCTTTTGAACTAGTGCTGGACTTGCCACTTACTCACAACTGCAAACTGTTACACATTTCTCGCAGAAATGGGTCAGTAGAGCAACATATGTATGCATGCTAATTGTTAAATTAGTGATACATTATGTGAAGTGTACAAACTTCGTTTCAATTATTTACTGCTAGAATAAAGCCATGGAAAATTGCTTTCAGAACAATCAATCGTTTTTTTGCAATCGGCGATCAAGAAACGGATTTTTTCGATTGCCGCTCTCGTTTCGCTGCTAACGGCTTGAGAAACGTGCGTGAATTATGCTGTTTAATGTGGTGCAATTATTGTGTTGTTATGTGGGTGGGTTTTTGTTTTTATGGTTTTGAAATGATACATTTCTCATATTTCGCCTCTTAAACTAACAGTATTGATGTTTAAAGTCACGATATACTTTTTGTTTCATTTTTATGAATGCCAACCAAAGCTACAAAACCTCATTATGGTAATCCAAATTGGACTGCATTTTTATCCAGTTACAGCCGATGGCCGACAATGCTGACCTTTCAATGAATAACGGTATTAACCGCAAGGTCACTATTGTCGGTTTCTAAGCATCTCATCGGAAATTATATTCTTTACCATTGAACCTGGGAAATTTTCATTTTAACCTGCGTGCTTCTCGAATTAATGCTAATATTTGGTGGATTTGGTGGACAAGCTACTTTTTTCGGTACAGAAGCGTGATGGTACAAAACCAATAATTTGTACTAGCTTAAATCTTTAAGTTAAACCTTAGACAACACCGCTTGTCAATCGTTCGAATAAATTGAAGAAAAATCAATAAACCGTAATGGAAGTACGTGTTTGCTAATTAAACAATGAATCTGTAGAAAAGTGCTTCCAAACCGCTGGAAACATTGGTTTGATGGTTGATTTCAAAGGTTTTTTGCTTATGATGACAGATTTTCAATAAGAAAAGGAATCTTCGTCAAAGCGATTGTTAATCTGGGTATTATTGGAAGAATTGGAAAAATTGTAAAATTTGCTTCATAGCTAGTTTTTGTATTTGATGGATAACCACTGCATTATGCTTAAAGTATATATTGCGTGTAAGAGAACATGTTGGGATGAATTTTGACAGAGAATAGAATTTCTATATTTTTTTCAATCAAGGTCACACGCCTGGCACTTAATCGTATATTTTTCATTTTTTCTGGATTTATGAAAATTTCATGAATTTCAATTTATTTGGATATCAAGGTTATAATTAATAGCGTATGTTGGAAATTCTGACGTGGAAACACTTCAAAATCCTTTTCAATGCTTCATTCAGAAACCTTTGTCAAACAACAGTTCAAAAAGAAGAAAAAGAAAAAAAAGCTGGTCTAAAAATTTGTTAGTAAGTTAAAAGCTCATTCTTCTTGTAAAGTATTTTTATAATATATTGAAACTATTTTTAACGTCTGGCAGATTAGTTCTTTGCCAACAAGATTTAAATCGAATAGTGCGGTGCATATCGTCTGCTAGAAAATGCCATCGTAACGAATAATCGTTTGATTACCATTGAATACTAATTCCTCAATTTGCGCATCTTGCTGCAATGCAGCCGCCTAACGCTGACGGCTGATGCCCATCGGGGAGGGCAAGAAAGGTTTACTTGTTGCTGCTGGCCCACCTCACTGATCCCGTCTCGGGTGTGCTTCCGCTACCCCTTCAAGTTCGGATTTCGTTAGCAACTCTTTTAGCTATGTAGGCAAGGTATATCAGCCGACTTACCTTCAAGTGCAGCCGTCAATTCGTGCACACCGCTAGTCTATTATTGTGTGCACTATACGTATGGGCAGTCTGCCTGTGTGGAGTATATGGGAGATTTTACGGCTCACAGGTCTTGAAAATATTGCATAATCTTTCTCACTATAAGGTGTACCACGTGCGAAACATCGGCGTGTTGCTGGTGACGTGGGTTTAAAAATCATCTGTAGAGTTACCCTACATCTGCAGCATATTCCGTTCTAAAGTGAAAATATTCTCATGTGTTCAAATATGCAATTTTCATCGGATATTAGATCTAATCTAAGCGAAGTTCAAAGTTGCAGTTATTTTGAACAATTACGGAAGAATGAATGAAAGAGTCACCCTATCGCAATAATTGTGGATGGCTGTGCAAGCCACTCTGTAGCTCATCTTCAGTCAAAGGATTGTCATGGAAACAATTGTGAAGATACGCTGACCGTAGGTAGCAGTCTGCTGTTACAGGTGGTTAAGAGTAGCTTCTGATGCATTGCGCGATATTTATCAACATCAGCGTCGTTGGCCTACTGCCGGTTAGAGCATCTCATGACACGTCTTAATGTTCTGATTTTTTTTTCAATTCACCCTCATAGAACGGTAGCAGACTACCGTTTCATGGTTCAATAGTAAACTATGCACCGGAGATGCGCTGGCCACTAGCGATCTGCATTTGTTTGCATTTTAAGCTGCAATGTTGCGTTACAAAACTACAAACGCATTGTTGTTCCTCTGATCATAAGTAGGTATTTCCCCTACATCTTATGTTTTTCATCACGGTTTTGTGCACAGTTCCACACTCTCCATTGTTTGTAATTGGATCTTCAAGCTAGCAGCGGAAAATGACCATATTTAGTATCGAATAATGCCGGCTGCTGAAGGGTAGGGTAACGGGGGTATTTTGGCCCATATGCATATTTTGGCCCACCCGGTAACATTTTACGCATTTTATCTGATAAATTCAATGAATATTAGAAAACTATGCATGCAACATTTAATAACACACCTAAGAATCATACTACACTATAATTTTCGGCGAAAAACTGGCTCTAGATAGTGTTATTTTGGAATTAGTTCATACATATTCAAAGTCATGGCTGAGTCAACCCAAAGTCAAGAGGAAGTGATAATATACAAGTCAACGTCCGGGAGCTATTGTAACAAATATGTATGCTTCTGAAACAATTATTAACATCAATTAGTAACATCAATAATATGTCATAGAAACAGTTTGTATACTCTAACATGTTGGAAAAAGTTGAAAAAGTGGTTTAACCATTGGCCGAAATATGTTTGCCTCTTTCTGAAGCAAACATATTTTGGCCATGCCAAGTTTTGTCAACTCCCTTGATTCCCGTTCGGCCGTTGCACGTGAACAAAGAAACAGCTTGTGACAATTTACAGGTAATTACTTCCTCATTTATCACAATTAACGATATGAAATTAGGTGAGAATGCCTGTCAAACCGCTATAAGCCAAATCATTTCATTTTTAGATGCCTAAAATTCACAAAAAATCACGGCAGAAGAATGTTCTCCTCAAACCCACTATTTTTGCTCTAAAAATATCGATGATGATCTTAAATATAATTAGTCCAAACTATTTCCATAGATGTCTGTAGATATAAAGGTGGGCCGAAGTAAAAATTTGGTGGACCAAAATATGTTTTTAGTACTTCGTAGAAATTTTGATATTTCTAGAATAGTTTTCAATATATTGCATTGTTGAACGGTGTATATTAAAATAGACACTTAGGTTTTAACAATGGTATAATAGAGTAGGTATTTATGTTGAAAAATTGTGTTTGTTTTTAATGAACTGTGCGAACACTTCCCAAAGCTGGCCAAAATACCCCCGTTACCCTATCGCCTGAACCAGACGCTAATGAAGAATTGTTCGCTTGAAGTAATCTAGTTTAGCTGAAGTCTGCTGCCAGGGAGAAAGTGCAGAAGCCATGTCAGTGGCAGTTGAGCTTAATGCTGTCGTTTGTCGTTGCCGCACTTAATATGGTACCGAACACCCACACGCGACATTCTGCAGTAGTAATCGCTGCAGCTTGCCAGAGCATTACGTAATGCATTTCGCATATACACGTACCTTGCTTTGTTGAGATGAAAGACCCATTGAAGCACTAGAAATTCAACGATCAACTGGAATATTTAATCGGTAGTTGATTTTATGATTGTGCAGATCAGTTTACGGAATCGACTAACGATTTAGATGACAGTTTTGCTTAGAGTGTTTTAGCTTCGTGGAGGTAAGGATTGTACGTAAAATATTTGTGTAAGTTCGTCTGCGTTCAGGTTTTTGAATAGAGGATTTGGCAGATTTTCGATAGATTGGATATACCTAAATTTTGTTTTCAACTCTGCGTCACCCAAGAAAACATGTCAGTCCTTCTTCGATTTGGATAAAATTTAGCACGCCTTACGTACCTTACCAGTCAGCTCTCGGCCGAAGTATCCCTTGCTGTGCGAAGAAGTCGTCTCCTTTCAATTCTATTTTTTCGGTCTATTTTTTCGGTCTATTTTTTCGGTCTTTGGCTGCAGATCGCCAGCCTTGTCGTCTGCGGAGGCCCTGGAGGTCGTCTTCCACTTGATCGAGCCACATTGCTCGCTGCGCGCCTCGTCGCCTCATTCCAGTCGGGTTGTTATCAAGAACCATTTTCACCGGCTTGTCGTCCGACATCCTAGCATGTCGCCCAGCCCACCGTAGTCTCCCGATTTTCGGGATGAGTGGTTCTCCCAGCAGCTGATGCAACTCGTGGTTCATCCGCCTCCGCCATAATCCATCTTCCATCTGCACTACCAACAGGTACGCAAAATCTTCCGTTCGAAAACTCCAAGGGCGCGTTGGTCCTCCACGAGCATGGTCCAGGTTTCGTGGCCGTAGGGAACCACCGGTCTTATCAGTGTTTTGTAGATGGGTAACTTCGTGCGGCGGCGGATTTTATTCGACCGGAGCGTCCTCCGGAGTCCAAAGTTGGTACGATTTCTTGCCATGAGACGTCGACGAATTTCTCTGCTGGTGTCGTTGTCAGCAGTCACCAGCAAGCACAGGTACACAAATTCGTCTACCACCTCGATTTCATCACCGCTAATATAAATTTGTGGTGGGAGGTTCACACTTTCTTCTCTGGAACCTCTTCCTCTCATGTACTTAGTCTTCGATGCGTTTATGGCCAGTCCAATTCGTCCGGCTTCAGCCTTCAGTCTGATGTACGTCATCTTCCCAAAGGTTCGTGCTACAATGTCAATATCATCGGCGAAGCCAAAGGGCTGAACAGACCTTCTAAATAAACTTAGCACGCTCTTCTGATGTAAAAGAAGTATATAAGTATATGTAGAAGTACGTCTCAAAGTAAGTTGCACAATAGGGGTGTGAAATGGAAATCTATAAATCGAGAACGTCACGAAAGTTGTCCAATTTCAAATGTCTATAACTCAGTCAGTTTCCAACGGATTTTTTTCATTCTTGCAGCAATCGGTTGGGAATTCCGTGCTGCAATATGTAAGGGGCCATCCACATTCCATGTGGACAGTTTTTTAGCAATTTTGACTCCCGCCCCTTCTCGTGGACAACTGCCCATATAAATTCTAGAAGTTCCAACAAAAATGTGCTAATTTTAATATCTTTCAAATTAAAAATGGTTGAGCGGGGGCCTAGTGTGGTTGGTAACGTCTCCGCCTGGGTTCGAATCCCACCGCCGACATAGGTGTCGATGGTTGTGAGGTGGCGTGATCCACTCACAATCAACCCAACTGGTCTAGATTCAATCCTAGCCGACACCGGGAGATTTTCTGAGGCAAAAAATCTCTGGGATCACGCCTTCCATCGCATGAGGAAGTAAAGCCGTTGGCGCCGGTCCGTTAATAAACGGGTCGTGAGTTAGGGTCCTGGGTGTGGAGTCGCCTCCCTGGGCGTCGGTGATTGGCCACAACAGTGGCGGAACTAGACCGACGGAAAATAAGCGAGAATAAAAAAAAAATAAGAATGGTCGTTTTAGAATCGTTTCCTCATGTTGCTTAAAATTACACTATTGCTTTGACGGTTTTTTAATTATTTGTAAAGTATTCACCAGAATGCGAAATATGAATGAATACTGAAGACGTGATAGACTTCGAGAAAATTATACCTCATCCAGACCTGCAATCTCCAAGGTCTCATGGTGATGTAGCCTGGTGTTTTGTGTAGTTGAACAATTGAGGAGGTACGTTCGTCGTTTTGTTTATTCATGTTCAGTTCTGTTGTTCTGTTGTTCTGTAGTTCGCTATGAACTACAGTGCTGTTTTGGCAAAAAGTTCACGGTAAACAATTTTGAAAGCGAAAATCTTCCGGTTTCGACTGTATACAAATTCCTGCGATTTATACAAATTTCGACAATAGTCCACCAGGAAGGTTGTAAAAGCCCGAACTGAATAGTGGACAGAAGAAGACTTTTTCCTTTTCGTCTAAATCATGATTCAAGTGGCTTGGCTATCAATCAAGGTGTATACCAGAACGAATGTTTGAGCAAAATTATGATTCCAATGAATATACTTCCGTGTCATCTAGTCGAAATTTTTTCGGGATTTTAAGTTCCCTTGGTGCAAAAACAACTGGAGACCAACGAACCGCCAACAGTTGATTGGTAGAATTAAGAGATTCATTCGAAAAGTCGACGTGAAGGCCGTACAATGCCCTTGTTCCGGTATCACAAGAGCTTCTTTGGAAGGCCGGCAACGGGTCCATCTCAAATGTTATATTTTTTCTTTCGTTCATAATGAAAGTATCTTTTTTGACAGCCGTAGAAAAAAATCCAAGTTTTTAGTTATGTTAAATCGGACAAAGCAACCAAATGCTGACAGGCCTGCTATTTCCGTGTTCATTAGCCTTGTTATCTTTTTTCATCTGCCACATCACCCTCTACTGTTGCACCCTGTTCCTAACACACTTCGACTAAAGGGTGTTGCGGTCAGAAATTGGCCAAACAAATAAAAGAAAAAATATTGACTCAAGCTTTCTATCTCTTGACTACTTCCAACAAGTTTTGTACAGCCTTCTTGGTTAACCGCAGAACGTCAGTGAGCCATGAACTGCATCTCGTTGACGACTGTCTTCCGTGTCTTTTTGAGGTTCCGCTTGACAATAGTCCAGTATTTTTCTATAGGGTGGAGCACTGTGTCCTTTTGGCACCACCAGGACGTTGTTCACGGCATAGCACTTCTTACCCTTTATTCCGTAATGGCAAGATGCCAAATCCGGCCAAAACAGAACGGAACAACTGTGTTTTTCGAGGAAAGGCAACAGATATTTTTTCCAGCACTCCTGCACATAAATTTCCAGGTTGTCGGCACCTTTTGCGATGAAACTGTAGCTGTTCAAAACACAGGAACAGATGTCCTACCACGAGAGATATTTCTTTGCAAACTTCGACAGCTTAATGTGTTTGAAAATCTCTGCCAGCTTTCCTCTTACAGTTTCATATAATATTCCTGTCCGAAAGCTGTTTGAGGTTTTCCTAGGCATAAGTTTTATCACCCTGTATCACGCAAACAAACTTCGTCAGCATCTTCACGTACAGCTTTCGTTATCGTTGTCTGGCCGACTTGTTTTGCTTATCGTCACGATTTGGAGTCACCACTGGCTCGCTCGATTCACAGTTGTTGTTACTTGTGGCATCTCGTACGGAAAGGTTGTGAAAACCGCTTGAAACTGCTGGCCACTCTTTTCGTCGTTTTTACGGGCTTCGGATTTCGATTTTCGTCCGATCCTGTCTGCCTGGCAGTCGACAAACGATCTCCGAACATTTTTATTATGTTGGTGACGGTTGATTTGGCTTGGTGTGCGAGTAGTTCGGATTTTCGCGATGTGCGAGCAAAATTTTGATGCGTTGCTTGTCTTGCTCCGACGCCATTTTCACAACTGAAGAGTAATTTCAAAATCTAACATAAGGCATGATACTATACCCCTTTCCAACCGGGCCCATATAATTGCGTAGGTAGAAGGTGACTTAAACACCTCTTTCACTTTTTGATTCATGGATTTATTGTTTACAGCGCTAGTGTCAACATCGCAGCTGCTACGAAAAATAAAAAACCGGAGCAAGCAAGTATTTTATATACGAATTGCTTCGATTTAGGTTTTTTATCCGTCATTTTTACCTACACAATTTTGTGGGCTCGGCCGGAAAATGTTTAAAATGAGGGATGTTCAAGTTTTGTTGATACACGATAAAAATAATAGGGTAAATTGAAGTTGAAAAATAAACGAGAACAGAAAGTGTAACTTAGACTTAGAAAAACTGTTTCTTATCCAAATGGGACTCGAACCTGCAATATCCGATGTCAGGCATGATGTTTTCGCCAATTATATCACTAGGAACATAATTTCTCCTAAGACCAATACCGAACCACCCTTTACTATTGTGTCCCGTTCCTAGCACGCCACGATCAACCACACCTACTGCCTTGTGGAAATTATTTTAGTAACTCAGAGTGCGTGTCTCTTCACACGCCTCTAACTATACTAAGTCTTAATTACACCTTCTGTTCTCGTGCATTTTTCGTATCCTCGTAAAGCTACATACATTGCACACTGGGCCAGAAATGGAATCTAGCGGAACGACATTAATAGCGCTCTCAGGGTTTGACCAATCGGTTTCCGACCTTCTACAAAGTTTCTTGGTATAGTTAGGGATTCATTTTGCATATTTGAATTAATTCGGAATTTAGCCGCAAAGGTGGCGTTGCGAAGCTAACTTCTTTCTCTTACGCGCTAGAGCTTTGCGGTATTCGACAAAGTTGTAGATCTCTAAATTCCATGAAACTTTACAGAATATACAAAATTTCTAACTCTTCAAGTTTCAGAGATCTACGAGTTTTTATAAATTTTGTCTGAATTTCACGTTTTATTGTGGAAATTTTATGAGTTCACTCGAATTAGTTTCTTACAATTTTTTTCTCGATAGAAATTGAATAAGGGGCGTCGATAGATTACGTCGTTTTCTTCCGAGTACAGAAGTTTTTGAAGTACTTAACTGAAAATATTACACAAAATTTGAAAAAAATACATAATATGTGAAGTAGAAGGTGTCGAAGCGCCATCTCTGCGGCCAAATCGCGAACTAAACTGAGCGTCAAGTTGAAGTTCTTATTACACTGAGAAACTTTGCTGAAGACTGCACATAGGTTGGATAGAGTATCAAAGCACTGGACCGTATATTCCATGCAATAAATACATAGAAATTGTATTTTTATATGAAACCTATGGTTATATTCAAACTGAAATATCACAAAAACACCAAAAAACACTTCTTTCAAAATTTTAGAAAATGAAGATTTTTTGATGGACAATTTTTAGAAAGAATCATGGTTTGCTAATACTTGCTACCCGCTGAGATATCTACTTCACTAGATTATGTATTTTTTCCAAATTTTGTGTAATATTTTCAGCTAAGTACTTCAAAAACTTCTGAACTCGGAAGAAAACGACGTAATTATTCGATTTCTCTCGAGAAAAAATTTGTAAGAAATTAATCAGAGTGAACTCATAAAATTATCACAATAAAACGTGAAATTCAGACAAAATTTATAAAAACTCGTAGATCTCTGAAACTTGAAGAGTTAGGAATTTTGTATATTCTGTGAAGTTTCATGGAATTAAAAGATCTACAACTTTGTCGAATACCGCAAAGCTAATAATTTCGTTCCGCTAGATTCCATTCCTGGCCCAGTGTGCATTGCCTGATTAACTAACCTTGAGAAATGAGACAAAAATAAAATTAGTTCGTGAAGTAAAGGAACAAACACATTGAGAGCTTTGTTTGTAAATCAGAGAGAGAGAGAGAGAGAGAGAGAGAGAGAGGGGGTGAGAGAGAGACACAGTCTCCTCGCACGCAGAGAATAACAGTTACGTACTGTCACATCTATGGCCTCGTGATCGAGACTTTCAGTCGGTGTTCTATTGTTTTATTAATACGATAGCTCAAAATCGAGAAAAATTTTCATTCACTCTCCAAATACTGGTGTTGTTGACAGTTGATATGCTTTCTTCAGAAGAAAATTTATGTTTTTCAAAAAGCCTCAGAGAACGCCAATGAGTTGAGGGTCGGAATTCCGCCGTCAGTAGCGCTGCAACTTTTCAGTCTTGCATGGAACGCCGTCTGCAGCAAAGTTGTAGATAATATTGTCACAGGAAATTTTGCCGAAGACATTTTTCTACTAACTGCTCTTGTTTTGAAGACGTTTTATATTACACTACTCCGTGAAATTAGTTTTTTTTATTATTAAAAACGTAGCATTTAGAAGGCAATAATGTTCAGCATCTAAATATACAACTTTGTAGAAGACACAAAAAAGATAGTTACTACACAGAACGAGTTATCGTCAAAAATGCGAAAAAATATCAATTTTTTGTACACATCCACATCATAATTAAGCCTCATATTCATTGCCTGATATGTAGTTCAAAAGGTTTTATATTTCTAAATTTTTTGTCAATTACTCGCTCTGTGTAGAAGCTTTCTTTTTTGTGTCTTCTACAAGGTTGTGTGTATGGATACCGTTTTTACAGTTTTTATATAAAAAAAATCTAATTTTGAGGACTAGTCTAATATAAACGATCTCCAAAACAAGAAGAGCTAGAACAAAAGAAGCATCAGCAGAGTTTTTTGTGACAACATTATCTACACATTCGTTGGAGATGACATTTCTCTAAAGTGCAAGACTGAAAAGTTAGATTTTGCAGCTCCACTAGCGGTGGAGTTCCGATCTAAAATACATTGTCATTCTATGATGCTTGTTATATACTTAATTTCTTCTGAAGATAGTATGTCAATCAAACCAGTATTTGGAGAGTAAATAAAGAAGACATGATTTTGAGCTCATTTTTTGCAATAATTCGATCTGTGTAGCAGCTAGCTTTTTTGTGTCTTTTACAAAGTTGTGTGCTTCGATGACATACAAATATATGTTGAACATTGTTGCCATTTTGAATGCTACAGTTTTTTGGATATTAAAAAAATCTAATTTTAATGACAAGTCTGAGTGGAAACGGTATACCTATGTATCTTCAAAATAAGAGCAGTTAGAATAAAAATGTTTTCGGCAAAGTATTTTGAGACAACATTATCTTCAACTTTGCTGAAGTTTTCTGAACTAAAACTCATTGTCATTCTCTGAGGCTTTTGACCGTGGACTGAATATGTGACAAAGGCTTCGAGAAAAATTGAAAATTGTTTGTACAGTGAAATATTTTGGTGTTCCTGTATTTTTCACTTGAATAGTTAATGGTCTTCCCAGTTATTGGCCTGTCACACGCAAAGTTCATAGTCGTAAACATGAAATTACACACCAATACTTGATGGTAGTGATTGGTGGCAAATAATGCCGTTTGTTAGTACCAATGTGTTTTGCCATTATATACCATGTTCAACCTACATGAGACCTTTTCAACAGAGTGGTTGATGATATCTATTGAACTTTTCGACATTAGTCTTTTCTTCTGAATTACAAGTTACCGGCAGTTGCTTGCCAATTATTAGTGAACTTAGTGAAGACAAATATTCGCTAATAGTCTATTAAGTTCATTTCAACCGTTTCGTGTCGATGGATAAACGATACCCGTGCTGTAGTTATAAATGGCAATATCATAGCATATAAGTTTCCAAGGCACGTAATTGAGGAGAGTGCCAACGACTGGCAGCTTCTGGTGCTATTTACAGATAATTCAACTTATCTAAGGTCGAAGACCATACCGACAAACGTAGCATGATTATACTGCGCTCTAAAAGCATCGAGCTGCAGAAGCACCCAATGATTGCATCCTAAATAAGGTACTTAGCAAAATAAATCGTCAATCAACACTGTCTGCGGGCGGCTGTCTTCTGTGGATCAGCAAAAGGAATTACGCGGCTACTGTGAGTGTCAACAGCCCACAACGGTTAGTTTTATACCTACTACATATTTATGTTTTCAATACGGGCGGTAAAGTTGAAGCTATGATTCAAACAATTGCTTAAAGGATTTGCTCAAGTAAGTAAATTTTAGCGAGATTCTTTTGTACAAAAAATAGCCTGCCACAACTGGAGAATTTGCAATTGACACATTCTCTGCGAAGCTACACCAACAAACCAATTTTTGAAATGCATATTTCACAATGTAAATATTTTTCCTAGGTTCTATAGTGTTTGAACCTTCCAAGAAAGGAAATGTCAAATTTATAGTGTTTAAGAAACTGTAGAAAACTAATTGCAAAGTTCAAATAAAATTAACAAAAAACAAGCGTTTTTGGCTACATAATTTTTAAATGGCTACAAATGATCAGGAGTATGTATTTATAATACATTTTTTATATTATATGACTGTGAAATAAGTGCTTTATTCGATGCCTGAAGGGTTTTGAAGTGAAATTTCAAATATATTGATCTTAGGCCAATATGAAAACAGGGGTAGTTTAGCGTTGTAACGTCACGAAAAAAGTACAGTTTTTTACTTCATGGAAACTCCTCACATTTAATCAAAGTAATATTCCGTTTTCTCTTTATACTCAAAAATACCTTTAATTTGATACTAAAAGATCGCAGCTAGGTTGAATACAACTTGAGTTACAACCGGGTTTAATTTGCGCTGTAACGTCACGAAATTTTCTTTCTCCCCTTATATAATATTCGTCTATGTTTTAAAACATACTTGATGCGTCTAAATTAGTTCACGTTACATATGTCATATAACAAAGGATAAATTTTGTAAAATGGATTAATGTTTTTAATTATTAAACTGTGGGTCATCCATGAGTAACGTTACATTCTTAAAAATTCTAATATTATTCTATTATATTACATTACAATGCATTGCGTGAGGGGGGATTGAAAATTGTCAACTTCCGCGTTACGTAACATGCGAATGTTCCCTAAGAGAAAAACTGTTGACGCAAGGTAACCGTATTAATGAAATGAATACTTCGTCCGCATCGCTCAAGCCAATCTTCCGAATGTGATGGTTATTGCAATTACGAGACGTGACATCACCACATTTAACGATGAGAACATTTTTGAAGGACCAACACCATATCGTGGAATAAGCCAGCTATTTATTAGCTATTTATTTTTTAGTCTAAATGAAAAAATCTTCAGCGGCAAAAATGCACTCGAATTTTCTTGAATAAGTAGTGTGAGTTTTAAAAAATCAAGGAAATATTACGGGAGCGAAAAAAACTAAAAGCGGCATTTTTGTGTTATTATAATTTTTGAAAGGTTTCTTGTATTTATTGGAATTGAGGACACATTTGTAAACTTGTTTTTAATATAAATGCTGAATAAACTGCTAACGTACTCAGACATTGTGAAAAAACTACAATAAAAATAAATTTAATATGTTTCACACATAATGTGATATAAGACACTTTTGAGAACATTTAGGATACATATGTCACTCATGAAAAGAATTGATTAGATCATAACTCATATTCATTCACTGAAAATCTCCAAGTTTAAGTTTGGTTCTGCATGCCCAAACATTAAACGACAAAGTAAATTTGCTACGTAGTTTATGGATAACCCCACAAACCAAGGGCATAAAGTAGAAGTAGAAATATATAAAATCATATATTGAACTATTTCATATGAAAATGTCTAAGAAATATGTGATAAATAATGGATATCGACTGATTCATATTTTCGTGACGTTACAACGGAGTGAGAATACCCCTTGCTGAAAAATGAGCGTTGTAACGTCACGAAATATAAAAGCTTCTCAAATATAGATGTTACCAGTTATAGGCACTCTAAACATGGCAAAATGTTCGATTAATATTTGTTATCAAATTGTGGAAGAAGAAATTGTTATAAAATTTCAAACAGAGCAGAGTTTTTGACTTTTGTAAAGGAAGTCCCGACCGCTCAATTTCTCGCGCGTTGTAACGTCACGTTACATTTTTACTCTCCAAGGTAATATAAACAAAGTAAACATATATCTTATACATCATTCTTATAGGAAATTTTGTCTACTTTCCGAATCTGTAATAATATCAAAGGGTTTCATGAAAAAAATACAAGTTAGAATTAAAATGATGCCAACAGAATAGTCAAAACGTTGTAACGTCACGGTAGAATGTGTCAATTGTTCAATGTTTTTGTTTCAAAATATACCAGAAGTGTAGGTAGCAGAGTTGTGAAATTAATTTACAGCGACAAATAGTGTCAATCTATTTGTCACAGTAGTTTCTGGTGCTACATTTTGAGTCGGAACTGGACCTTCTGCTTATTTTACACAGACTTCGCAGCCAACTGTTAAGTGTACAGGACAATTGCGGAGCCAGCGCTACAATCCTACTGACACTAACAGTCTCTCCCAAGCCGAGACTCGAACCTACGACGACTGACTTGTTAGGCCAGCATCGTACCTCGAGATCAGCTGGGAGGGTATTTATTTAGTGTACTGCTAGAAGTTAAATAACACCCAAAAACTACGATGATAATGTTACATTACGTAAGGTGTCGATCGAAACGATCATTGAAAATCAGATATATATTCGTATCATGCCATGCCCTGTTCTGCACTCATTATGACCTGCTCAAAATATTTCACCTTTTTCAAATAGGTAATTACTGAATAGACTCATCATTCACAAAGATTTCCGGTCCCATATGGCTAATTGGTACTGGATTGAAAATTACGCTGCTTTCAAATAGTCCGCCTCGGGGTATTTTGTTCCTCGTGTATTGCCATGGAACGAAAGAGCAGAGTGCAAACGGAACTACGAGAACTACATTTAAGAACCGTTGCTGTTATTAATTTTACCAGATGCTCTGGTCAATTATTTTTATTGGCCGATCTTTGGTCGGCCTTTCGCAGCGTGGCTGAAGAAATTTCCATATACGCGAATGCTTCATCGATGAAATACATTGAATAAGAGCGAACACAAAGTGTCATTACCCAACCCGAACAAGGTATCGGATCATGATGTTGAAGTGAAGTTCATAACTTACAATAGAGATTACGCAAGAGGTTTAATTTTTTCGGGCATTGATTACAACACGTTGTTTTGAAATAAAAGTTTCTAACCAGAAATTATTTTTAGTTATATGTGACGTATCTGTTTCTAGATTGAATATTTCTAGTCCTAAAATTTAAAGATTTAAAACATTACTCTGGGAATTCAGTTTTTCTTCACCCACTAACCACAATATTGATACAATCCGCTCGGTATAATTTAATGGATTGTTCTGAAACCCATTTTATAGGTTGATATATTTAGGTGAAAAAAGTAAAAGTGTAATAGTTCACTAAGTAGCACACCGACCATTCAAAAACATGCTGCAATTATACCCCATTGTGTTACAGTTTATTCTATGGCAGTTAACCTACTGTGAAAAGCGTTTTCAACGGCATTTACATTTCTGCAGGTAAGGTGTGCGTCTACCTGGTGGCTAAACCTTTTGCTTTGCACGTGCACCTATTGCGCCAAGGCATTCGCGCGCGGCTCCTTCGAATGTGTGGCTCTGTCGTATGTCGTACGACCTATTTCCGGAGGCTATAAATTTGTGTACACATGGTGCAATCGAACGCGACCATAATCAATCTTGCAGACATTCATGGTTATCTGATGTCTACTATTGAATTTATAACATCTTGCCAAATAAAGTTGGAGCGACTCCAGTCGACAGTGAGTGTGCTAGTAAATTTTTCAAACTGCTCTGAATGATCCGTCAAGTCTACCTGCCACAAACTGAAACCTGATCCTAGAGCTTGCGAAATTATGGTCCAAATTTATGTGCACCGGATTAAATGCACCTGTACAGTGGAGCCCACGTATGTCGGCACATGCTGATTGCGGACTGCGACCGGGTTTCAAAACGAATTTCACCATTTTCTGAGAGTAAAATTAGTTAGCACAAACAAAACATGATTTACTATGTGATATTAATGGGGTAAAAACCAGTACTGAGAAATTTTAATTACGATATATGGCTTTACCTTTACATGGAGCTCAATATTTTTAGCAGTCGAGCGCAGATTATTCATAAAATAAGTGATATAATAATAAGACATTCGGAAATTTATTTAGGTTAGTTAAGTCAGTTTAACAGCATGGCTGGAGTACAATCATCAGAAATAATTTTTTTTTTGTCGTTTCAATTACAGATTGGCGACTACAGATTTGACCTGCACCGACATTAAAATCCGTTGGAGTTGCTTCTCAACATACAACGAGATGTCACTGCATTCGATGAGAAATCATCGAAGCATTCCAACTGATTTACTAATCCCTTTCGAGGTTAAGCCAGTCGGCATCGCACAAATCCGCCTACCCAACTAAGAATGTCAGGATGGATCAACAAGCAAGTTTCAACGCCTAATTCGGAAAATAATGCCGCCAAAAAAGCAACGGCTGAAAATGATTCCAAACCATCGGAAAGCTTGGCTGCTGAGAGTGGAATACTGACGGGCAAGTTCCCGCTGCGGAAGATCGGTGACTTGTTTAGGAACAAACTGCGCAGCTCGGGTAGCTACTCGATTAAATCGTTCAATCACAGTGTTGCCCAAGAGTGCAGGATATCGGAACGTGCCAGTTCCGATGTGGAGAAGGTTCCCAGTCCACCGAAAAAACCAGAGCGAACAACGGCTGTGGTCGCCCATGATGAGACTGCTGCAATTGTGAACGAAAAATCCGCCAGAAACGCGACGGCCGCGGCTCCTGCCAATGGCCCACCACCTGTGCGCCCACGAAAAATTACCACTCTCAATCGGACGTATCAGCGAAAGAGGAGGTGAGTCAACTAAATTTCACGTAGAGTAAATTCCGCTGTTGATAAGTTTACGCCAAGTTACTGAGGTTTCGGTGATGAGCACAGGTCGGACTCGATTATTATATAGTCTCCAATTTTTTTCACTATATGTAATCAAACAGAACCAGAAAGTTTTTTTTTTGTTTATTTTAAAATAACGTTTTGTTGTTTTTAAACAACAAAGTCAGAAAACATATTTTTTACAAAATAATTTTTTCTTGTTGTTTTTTTTTAATGTAATTACATTCAAACGTGAAGAAAATTTTTGAGTAGTGCATATTGATTGGTTTACTTTCAACCCTAAACATTAACATGTTTTTTTTTCTTTTTTCAATTTCCTTAATTTCATGAATCAATTATATGACGTCCATTAGTTAGGTAGCGCAAATTAATAGATCCTAAAAATTTTCCATATGGGTTGCAACGCTTTGTCAGGTAGCCCCCTTCTCTTCCCCGTAAGCCATGTATTTTGTGGACATTCCCCTACGACATTTCAGCTTTAGATAAGTCATATTCAAAATTGGAAAAAAATACGCAACAAAACAAAAAAATTTACATTTACTTTTATGGCTTGGGCTGCTCCTCTCCAGTCTCCAGCGGCTCACCTCGTTGTCACATGTCACGAGAGTACCAAGATTAATAAATTCGTTGGACACTTCAAAAGTATCCCCATCCAACTGCACCGCAGCAGCAACATCCGTAGAACTACCACGCTCTCCATGTACTTCATTTTGGCAGTGTTTAGGGTGAGTCCAGTTCTCGCAGCTTCCCTTTTGAGAACCGTAAAGGCCTCCTTATTGCTCTACGGTTAACACTAATTATATCAATGTCGTCCGCGAAGCCTAGAAGCATGTGGGACTTCGTCTTCGTGAAGATGATGCCGCTCCTCTGCACACCTGCCCTTCATATTGCATCTTTTAAAGCTATGATGAACAGCAAGTTCGAGAGCCCGTCACCTTGCTTCAGACCATCTAACGTCACAAACGCGTCCGATGTCCTGAAGCATGATGTGAAACCGTTAAGCGTCGCACAAGACAGTTAAATTAGTTTTGTTGGAAAACCATGTTCAAGCATAATTTGCCACAGCTCGTTGCGTTTCACTGTTTCGTACGCCGCTTTAAAGTCAATAAACAAATGATGTGTTGCAAGTTGGGTTCTCGAAACTTATCGAGGATCTGTCTCAAGGTAAACGTCTGGCCTGTTGTAGTTCGTCCAACTCGAAAACTGCATTGGTATTTTCCAACAAAGGCTTCCTGCAACAGCCTAAGTCACTGGAACAGGACACTGGTGAGATTTTGACGTAGGACTACGTCTTTGTTTTCTATACTAGATTACACTTTGTGAAAATGAAAATGAAACTGGCAAATGTTGCGTCAGATTTCAAACGGTTATAGCAAGCGAACGACTTAATGCATCTTAGTCATTTATATTTCGGTGGATAGATAAAATGTGTAACAATTTTTTGATATTATGTTCAACATTGTTACTTTACTGCTTAATGGTGGAAAAAGGTGAAAAGTTCCAAGGTCAAGCTTTCCCATACATTTCCCTTGTTCTTGGCTTGCTTCCCAAGCACAGATATCAATAACATGGACGAAATAAATTCCACTGCCTACGTATTTTGACCCAACAAAGTGTTTTGGTTTGTTTGTCTTTGTCTAAGCTGCGTGGCCACGCCTTAATGGTAAAAATCTACGCTGAATTGGAAAATTCAGCTTCAGTTTAGTTTGTTCCACAATAGCGAGTGCGGTGCAGCCGTTAAAGCTTTGCGACATTGAGAAACGAGAGCTGCATACGAGTCAACTTCCAGGCACCGCGGAGCATGTTACTTGTATTCTGCACACGGCAGCAATAATAACCATTTACGCTGCAGGATATTTTGCTGGCACAGCTGCTGGAGGGCACAGCGGAGAGCAAATTTTATATTTTATCGTTGCTACCGGTGGTGGTGTGATTATCAGCATTCTGTAGCATACATTTCGAGCTGAAGGTTATCGAATCGGTTCTTTTTAGAACTATAAATGCTTGAAGATAAGAGTTACGAGAATTTTCACAACTACTCCTAGTGTGAAATGTCCATCTATTTCTCAATAATCATTTTTACAATAACGACCAGGACGCACCAAAAATAAACGGTAGTGTTGCCTATGAATAGTTTATCACAACAGGACATAACCCTCATTTCAAGAATTTTCACTGCTAAATTGAGTGATTTTCCGGTTTAATTGTATGTTTGTGTTTGTGTTTGTGAAAAGAAAATTAGTTAATCTAAGAACCAGAGTGATTTTCGCATCGGGAAAGCGAAAACTTTCTTTTGATGCTTATGAAAATCACTCAGTAGTATCGAAGGTGTTTTGGTTTGTTCCTCTTTCTCGAAGCTACGTAGCCACGCCTTAATTGCAAAAATCTGCTCTGAACTCGATACAAAAGACTGCGTGTAGAAAATTCAGCTTCAGTTTAGTTTGTTACACATAAGCGAGAGTGCAGCTGTTAAAGGTACGCGACATTGAGAAACGAGAGCTGCATACGAGTCAACTTCCAGGCACCGCGGAGCATGTTACCTGTATTCTGCACACGGCAGCAACAATAACCATCGTACGCTGCAGGATATTTTGCTGGCACAGCTGCTGGAGGGCACAGCGGAGAGCAAATTTTTATTATTTTTTATATTTTATAATCGATGCTACCGGTGGTGGTGTGATCATCAGCATTCTGTAGCTACATTTCGAGCTGAAGATTATGAAATCGGTTCTTTTCAGAACTATAAGATGATGAAGATAAGAGTTATGAGAATTTTCACAACTACTACTAGTGTGAAATTTTTATCTATTTCTAAATAATCATTTTTACAATAACGACCAGGACGCACCAAATATAAACGGTAGTGTTACCTATGAATAGTTTATCACAACAAGATATAACACTCATTTCAAGAATTTGCACTGCTAAATTGAGTGATTTTCCGGTTTAATTGTTTGTTTGTGTTCACTCGAACACCGTTATCAGTCAAATGTTAGAAACGAAAATTAGTTAATCTAAGAACCAGAGTGATTTGCGCATCGGGAAAGCAAAACCTTTCTTTTGATGCTTATGAAAATCACTCAGTAGTATCGAAGGTGTTTTGGTTTGTTCCTCTTTCTCGAAGCTACGTAGCCACGCCTTAATTGCAAAAATCTGCTCTGAACTCGATACAAAAGACTGCGTGTAGAAAATCCGGCTTCAGTTTAGTTTGTTACACATAAGCTAGAGCAGTGCAGCTGTTAAAGGTACGCGACATTGAGAAACGAGAGCTGCATACGAGTCAACTCAAAATATTCATGGTGCGATTATCAGCGTTCTGTAGCACGAACTTTTAACTGAATATTATGGAATCGGTTCTTTTCAGAACTATAGATGCTTGAAGATAAGAGTTATGAGAATTTTCGCAACTACTACTAGTGTAAAATTTTCATGTATTCATGCTTCGTTAGTTTTAAAATAACGACTATCAAAAATAAACGGTAGTGTTACCTATGAACAGTTAAGCGCAGCATATAATAATATTTAGTTTAGCATATATTAAATATTTAGTCCTACGTCACCATTCCATACAACCCCTAGGGCTGTATACCTTGTAGTATTTATAAGCGGAATTGAGAAGGGATAGGCCTCGATAATTACTACAGTTGAGTCTATGTCCCTTCTTGTAGATAGATCATATGAGTCCTTCCTACCAGTCTGTAGGTCTACGCTACGCTATTCATACGCTTCATGAAAGATAATTGGTGCGTTAGTTGTTTAATTTTTTTTACCCGAAGTGCTGCCAGATATATAATTTTTGTATTCCAAACAAACATTACGTTTTCGGCAAATGCGGCCTTTTTTATATTGATTTTTATAATATCATCGTGTTCCTCGAAAAATTTCACGCAAGAAACAATTTAAGAAAAAGAAATTATGCAATAAAATTGGGTTTTTGTCAAAGTGAACTTAGATGAATAGTTCCCCCAACTTTGATTAAAATTTCTGATAGTTGTGTCCAAGTGGTATGACAATTTTGTATGGAATGAACCTTGCGCAGATTGATTCTGCGATTCAGGTGTGATGCCTAATTCCATGAGAGAATAGTACTGTCTTCCCGACTTGACTATTAGAGCTCCGTTGTAAACAAATGTTGTGGAAAAAAAGATCTCTCTTCTGTCGAGTTTTTGCTTTCTAGAATTTCCCATTTTCTTTTTTTGCTGTGCTTTTCGTTTTTCATTCTCTAGTTGAAAATATTCGCCTCTTCTTCTTTCCTTCGAGCCACCTGTTGATAGTTTTGGTGGTTGTATTACGTTCTGTTTCAAAAATTCGAACTCGTTTCCATTGAATATTTGCTCGTGTTAGGTAGTAAACGCCCAATGTTTATAGTTCTCACTCGCAATATGTGTTGATTGTGTTCAAGCATTGATTTATCAAGTAATTACTTGGCTACCTCGCTGAACTCGGCTAATTAAAGGTTGCCGAACTGACAGAAGATCAAGCTTAGGAGTGGAATGTAACACCGTGGCTAGGCTTAAATTTTTTCCTGTTCGGGACATTTTCTACTGCGACCAGGGATTTGATCTTTTGTGGCGGGCCCCGAGTTAATGTAAGCCTCTTCAGGGTGTCGTACAACTATTGGATTTAATGGTTTCCACTTGCTGAGTATTGACATTGTCCCAATAAGGTATTATTGAATGAATAAAGTTCACTGCCAATTGGGAGAAGTCATCCAAATATCTAATGGTTGTGTAAAGTATTTATCAAAGAATTGCTTCCTTTTTTGAAAAAGTGCTTCTCAGTCAGATAGTAAATGTTCCGAGGTTAGGGAAGATGCATAAAGGACGTAGCATTCTAGGGGGGCAGGGGGGGTTTGCAGTTTTGTGACGAAATGTGACAAGGGGTAGGGTGGGGGGTCGAGCCAAGCTACGTAGCAAATATAAACTAAGAAAAAAATTTGAATTTTTTCTAATTATTCTTTTTTATTAATGTTTTTTTTTCTGTTTAGGGTTATTTCTATTACTTTCTTGTCTTTTCTTGATCATCTATGATACAATGTTTTTTTTTTCGATGGTAAAATTTGCAAAAAAAAAAATGTCATGAGTGTGAGGGTGGTGTTATGAAGCTACGACATTATCTAGAGGGGGGTCTGACTTTGTGACGAAATGCTACGATGGGGGAGGAGGGGGTCAAAAAAACCTAAAAAAAAGCTACGTCATTTATGCATGTACAAAAGCGACAGGCACCATCTTGCAACTTATTTATCTGTTTAGTGTAATGTTTACTTTGGCAGGGGCCCGTTACAAGGTCACTAAAGGTACATAAGTATCTTTTTGAGATATGTACTGAACAATCGCTGGGTTACTGTTTTTTGGTGTACTATAAATCTTTTCGATTATCGAGCTAATTTGTTTCTATTTCTAGCCACCTGCTTTTTTTTCACAACTTTTCGAGCATTACTCAAAAATGTACCGTACGACGATTTTGAAATTTTGCCCAGAGATTCTGGACGTCATAACGAATCGAATGGTGCACTCAGATCCTTTGGTGCATTTTTTTATTATAACGGTCTGTGGGATCACCGTGGACTGGTTTCGAGAAAAGCTAGAAATTTGCGATACCAAAGATCAAATATCAATCTGAATTTACGCACTCTTAATATATCAAGTCGTTTTAAATAAATATATTAGTTCGTGAGATTTTGACGTGAAAAAAAAAAAAGAATAAGTACCATCAGTTATAATTATCATTTGTCATATACATCGCTTAAGTAGGGTTTTGTTTTAACTATATTGCTTTTGTCAAAGGGTGTTAAAATCCCTCAGTCGATAGCATAAATTGCAATTATATTGCTTTTGTTTTATTCTTTATATACCCCAAAGTTTATGATTGTAAACGAAATCTAGGTAAGAATTGATAAAGTCTTGCATATCAGTGTTTTGAGTATATTTTGGAATTGAACAGTTTAAACTGATAATGACATTAAATGGAAAGATCAGAAAAGTTAACCCTGTTATAAAGAAAAACATTAACTTCTGGTGGAAAGCCAAAAAACGGAGTTGAACGCGTTGAAAATGCTGCAGTCCTGGATAATCAAAATGCAAATCAATTCGCTGAATACCAACAGTGGTGGTCCAAAGATTGATTAAAACTTCTTTCTGGTGGATCAATGTACCGTGTCGTCTAGACCACAGTGGCAAGTTGAAGGTAAATCAATTATTCACGCGCGTGGTCGGCAAGAATGTGATCGGTTTCATAATGCTTGCGGATGGATTTGCATATGGTTGGTGCTAAATTCCACAGTGTCATCGAAACTTTATGTGAAGTTTTCTCAAGGAATTTATCGCCCGAATGAAATTGCTGTTTGTAAGCTTGCAACATTTTTTTTAGTTTTGACTGAATTTTGGACCATTTTTATTATTACATATATAATTTTAAATATTGAGCAATGCCTTTTACACCTAATAATAAAACAAACTTCTTTTCTTACGAAAAATCTGATGTTTTAACAATATCAATAACAGGATCGTCGGTTAAGGTTTGGCAAAAATGAGCATGAATATAAAAGCGCACTTTTCAATATAATATCAATACGGTTACGGTTACAAATGTTCTACATCCCAGCAGAAATGGAATTGTCCTTCGCCAATAGTTGTTTTTTTTTTTTTGTAAACGTTTTGCAGAAGATAAATAAATTCGAAAAATATGTACTATTTTTTCAGAGGTGACTCAACTGATTGAGACTTTTTTTATACAACAGACTCTATTTTTTAACAGTTTTCCTAGGTCTTAAGGCTGGGACTGATGTCTTGATTAAAAAGCTCATTTTTTTTTAAATTATCATAACATGTTATGTGAAAATCAAGTAATTTGTGCAACTTTATGTAATTGTAGTACTTGTAAAATTATTCTTCGAGGTTCCACAATATACTTTGCGGTATAGTAGTAACGCCTTCTGTCAGTCCATGTCTAATAAGTAATAAGTAGAAGGTCAAGTTCTGAAATCGCTTTCTGACAAACAGAAACTATTTGTAATCAACCAGATTGCAATCAAGCAAAAACCGGAAGTGATATTTCCAATCGAAGTGTTGTGAACGTGACACAATCCCCTCTATTTAAAACTCATTCAATTAAAATATGGGATGTGATTTAACAATCAGCATGAAATAATGTCATTAATTCGGGCTGCTAAAGAATTCTTAATTGGATCAATGTAATCAACAACCCACAAGGAATTTAAACTAAAGGGATCATTATTTGAATGCATAATTTTTTTAAATGGTACTGGATCAATATCATTTGCAATTGCGCTCGGATTGTTTTGGATAGAGATATCTACATTGCGCGAGTGTCGCTCGCTCAAGCCACAAAAAACGAATGATTTGCTGGCATTGAACTTCATTTATATTCCCAACATGCGCCAGCGTGGTTCTGACTAAGTTCAATTATCCGGTAGCCGGTTCGATTGAAATAAAAAGTAATGCGACAAGTTACAGGTAGGTAGCGTAAAGGATATGCAAGTGTGAAATTGGTTGCAATGTAGAATACTTAAAAATCAACCTCACAGCACAGTTTGAATATGAGGAATAAAAAGAAATTATTACTTCACCTCCTACCAGAACGATTATCTCAAAACTGATATTGTCACCTTGCATTAAACACCCCGGGTAATATGCATATTAAATTGCGGTTTGTTATTGTTTATTCACTGTGGACTGTAAGTGATTGTATGTATGCTCTGTAAAGGTTAAAAAATCAAGCTTTGTAACAGCCATTTGTAGCTCCGTTTTATAGATTCATTAGTACAATGCAACCAAAGTTATTAACATAAAATTCAATTTCGTAGTTCAGATCCAGCTCATTTAATCAGGTAATTTGTGAATGTCTCGTGCAACCTCGTATATCTTAAGGTTGGCAGCTCAGGCAGACCGTGAACAGAAAAGGATAGCAACCGCGTATCATGTTTTGTTATTTGTTTCTGAGCAAGAAAGGCAAAATTTGCAACGAATTTGACTTCAATAAATGCAAAACTCAACAAAAAATTACAATTTTATTAGAAGAGTATACCATTGGCTATTCCAAAAAATAGAATATAAGAAGTTAAGTTAATAAATCGTTGTGAAGCAACATTTTTTCAATAATCTTCATAATCACAGAGTATGCTTTTATCCAGTTTGATCATCAGGTAATTTGTAGCCCTAATAATTTTATCAAACAAATATTCATGTGTAAGGGTCCTACTAGTCGAGTCACTATAAATGTGGTTTTTTTTATCAGTCTCAAGTTTATTATCACTCACGATAACATCGGATCATAATTATTAACAATCGTATCAGTCATATTCAACACACAGTAGCGACCAACCGATCAAAACACTTTCAATTTCCTATTGCTTTGAGAAACATGTACCAACATGTGGTAAATAAATTTAGCATATTCAATTTCCATAGCAGCATAAAATTGGCTACTTCCGAATCGAGAAGCAAACAAACATGACGTTTCCGTATTAAAGTCATCGCTTCCCTCAACAAGGCGTTAATCTTTTCTTCACACAAGAAAATTCAAATTAAAGCCCTTCGTTGCAACGAACATATCTTGATTGCTATAGGTACGTGTAAATGCCGAATCCACTCATGTGGGTGCTTGCGATAATCACACTCTTGCACACGGTCTCATAAATCTGATTTGCTCTTCACACTTCCAAACCGTAAGAAGAAACCCTTTCGAAGGCAATAGCATGTTTTTGAGTAGTACTTAGCTATAAACACTAAAATAAGCTTCGACTCAGCCATTAGTTGCGATATGCTCCGACAAGGTCATATCTCCACCTTAGGAAAAGTACAGGTGTTGAAGAAAAAAAGTGATTTACCTTCACTAATGAGTGTTGGAGTTCACTTGTTTCCAATCAACCAAAAAGATGCATGGTGAATTGTGTTGGACGCAAAATCGATTTTATGTCTCCGCTCAATAGCAAAAATATCGATGAATCAAATCAATGTTGAACCACAAACTGAATCGTATTGCACTGCCTAACTTTGCACAATCTTCTCGCTTGCTTCAAAATATATGGAGACATGAATGTTGTTAGATTTCTTGGAAAAAATAATATTAACCTTGTCTTGTGGGACCATTTTGAACCAGTTCATCTTAAAACCGTTAGTTAATCTCCGTTCATTGCTAGACCTTTCCTTGAAAAGTCGACTTTAACAATATGACAGCACATTCGTATTGTGCAAATGTTGGCAGTTAGAATCTTCTTGCTGAGCCGTACGATAAACTACTTCTGCCGAATAAAACTTTTAAGAAGGAGTGCTATTCGAGTTTTATGCGTCGTTCCCGTGATGTAATTTGTCGGAAGAGTCAAAACTGGGGGTTTCTGTACCACGATAATGCGCTTTTCCACGCTGCATTGGTACTTAGAAACCTTATCTCCAGTGGTGGGCACCGCTAATCGAAAATTTAGCGACTCTAATCGCTAAGTCGCTAACCGGGAAATTTAGCTCGATAATCGCTAAACGCTAAACGCTAAACCCACATTAGCGGAACTTTCGCTAATCGCTACCTTTTTAATATGTTAATATTCATATCGCTATATTTATTGCTCGTGTTTTGTAAGATTTGGACCACTTTGATCTTTTTTGGTTAAACAAACGAAAACAATTACCTTTTAAAGCTATTTACAGTAAGAGGTTCACGAAACGGTATTCATATTTGATTTTGTAAAAACAAGAATAACAAAAGTTATTTAGCTTGCATTGAAAATAGATACTTTTAGGAATGTTTTCAAAGAAATTCAATTATTATATGAATCGAAAAAGTAGAACCAAAGTATTCATAATTTCAAGCGCATTGCAATTTACCAAAGTTCTTGGTGTGCCGAAAATTCAATCTAGACCTTGTGCTTGTTATTCAAAATGCTTCTGTGGCTTGTACGATAACTGGAACTCCATTCTAGGGTAAAAAACTGACAAAAGTAACTTTCGCTTAAAAGTATGTTCATCTTTCGAGGCAATTTACGTACGCCATCAGCAATTCACAGTTTTTCTAAATATTTCTATTGTCGCTTCTCTACAAAATTTAGCGAGATAGCGATTAGCGTTTCGAAGGCCAAAATTTTAGCGACGCTAACAGTTTCGCTAACCAGCTCGAAAATTAGCGAAATCGCTAAATCGCTAACTGAATTTTAGCGTCGCCAATTAGCGAATTAGCGGAATGGTGCCCACCACTGCTTATCTCCAAATAACTCGCTGCGCATCGTGTCGCAATCACCTCTTTCTCCTGAATTCGACTTATTTTACAAATGACAATGATAGACAGAGAAAAAAAAAAGAGTTCATGTAGGTGTGCACGCCTGCACACATGTATGTATGTATTTATGTGCGTTTGTGAGTGTGTAAGCGTGATAGAGAAGACAGAAGGATGTTCCATGTCAATTATTTTCAAAAATTAGTGAAAATAGAACACATTTTCATTATTGGTTGGAATTTGACAGTTGAAGCTGAATATCAATGGATAACATTGAATGAGATTGAATATTGAATAGCCTTAATCGATCGTTTGACATTGTGATTACGAACTCTCCCTTTAAATATCCCCCATTTTTACTCATGAAAGCAAAGCTCAGGTGCTAGAATTTCGCAGTGGGAACTTCACTTTCCTATTTATTGTACACAGTCTTCGCAGCTAATTACCATTATACAGGACAGTATCTACCTGAGTTGCGATTCGAACATATTAGGGTAGGGAACATATTCTAAGCAGCTTTAGGAACCGCCTGAGTATTCAGACGAAATACTCGAAATGTGTTGGGTGGAACTCAAACAGTAATATATCAATCTGTTCTTTATCGTTTTCTCTGTCAGAACTTGTTTTCAGATTGTAAAACTAAGTTAGCAAACTTTAACAATAATCATTTGAAGTTACCAATCGAGGGACACTATTCCAATCACCCTGAACCTATTTTAAGCAGTTTCCATCTGTTTTGCAGGCGTTTTTTTGCAGCACCCGAAGTGGCTCCTGAATGGCTGCAATATAGGTCGATTTGTTTCAAATGCTGTTTATTCACAGATTTCTTTGTGATTAACGGTATTTTTTATTTTTATATTCGTTTTTATATTCGTAAGACAGCTCGACAATCAAAGTTTCCGTTTCCATCATTGAAATTGTCGATATTGATCAAAAAGCAGAAGTTTGAGGCCTGTTTTCTGCGACTGGTTAAAATAGGCGCTACTGCTTAAGCCGTTCCTCACCCTATAATTCTTAACAAGACAACCATCATACCTCGAGAATAACCGCGAGTCGTTGAAACTCATTCTGTATCTCATTGGCGTAGTAATAACGGGTACGAGGGTGAGCGATGTCAACCTTGAGGTTATACACCTTTTTGGTCGAGAAAAAAAGAGCAAAGTTTCAAATTTTTTAAAGCTTGTAGCACCCTTTTTATCAATTGCATAAAAGTAGTAATTTTCTGAGAGTTCAGTTATTCAACAACAACAAAATGCGTTTGTTCATGAGAAATACCAATTATTTGAAGAGTAATGGCCGTTTCTTCGAAACACTTTTTTGGCAGAGGTATGCGGTGTTTACGATATCGACGCAGCAGATCAACTAAAATAAAAAAAAAACTCATATTATTTCATTAGTTTAGAAATGTGTCGGGTATCTGAACAATTGTTTTTATAAGAATTTTATTTTAAGTGCCAACTGGAACGTTTTTCCCAAAAAAAAACATGTTTTGAGCAATGAAAATTTCATTAATTTTTTTTTCGGCAAAGTTCAACTTCCTGTATCAAAAAAAGATCGTCTAAAGACCGGGGAATTTACTAACGAACATTATAAAAACCTAAATTAATCCACCTAGCGGTCAGACCCAGCCTTTCTCATTCAAACTTATTATTTGAAAAAATAGATTTACATGAATGCTTCAATCCAATAAATGTATATTTACTCTTTGGGTTCAAAAATATTGAAGTATAAAATATTTGTAATTTGAGTATAAAATATGAAATTTGACGTAATGTTAGTGCTTAAAAAATAGCGAAATAAAAGAAATGACTTTTAATTTTGAACAATTTAGGTAGGCCCAAAGAGAGAGAAACCAACATACCGGGAACGTTCAAATAGTACGATACCACAGTTAAATTATGTTGAGGCCACATATATTCAGCAGAGCAGGTAGAGTTTTAAATAGTCTTTGAATTTCTTTTCTACCATATCTTTTGAGATACATAGCAAATTGTTATGAAGTTTTTTATTTGTAAGCTTGAGAGACGATTCGTTCGTATGACATTCGTTATGTTCAAATAAGTCGTGTAATCTTTAAGATAATAGACATTCGTTGTTTTATTAACAATTTAATACATAACGGTTGCTTAAGTTCGATTATAATCAAATGAAATGGGAACGTATAGGGCAGCCAAACTTTGAAACCACGTATTCAATCATAATTCATCAGTTAACCCTTAACTAGCCCGTTCATCTAATATCAATATTGTTCAAAACCGCTCAACTCTATTTCGTATTCTACGACAACAGAACAATAAGCGTGTAAAAGGAAGAGTAAACTCACGTTACACACAAGCACTGATAAAATAATAATAAGCATGCCACTTCTCAATAGCGGTATAGCTAATAATAGAAGTGCGGGATACAACCAGCGTTGCCAGGTCATTTTTTAAAAAATCTGGAAAAGACAAAATAAAAATCTGGAAAAAATCTGGCAGTCATTTCGTGGGGTGAAAGGTTAATTTTTCGGATAAAAGTCTTGGTGTACGCAAAATTTGAGGTGACAAAATTGCAAAATTTCGCGCCAAAATCGAAGTGATGACCTTTTTGCGGAACAGAGAAAATAAAATCTGGATAAAATCTGGATCATCCATGAAAAATCTGGATAATTTGACATCAAAGCTGTTTACCTGGATACATGTCCAAAAATCTGGATAATCCAGCTAAATCTGGATACCTGGCAACGCTGGATACAACAGACACCCGGGCATATCTCACAATAGATCAACGATTCTGGTCGCAGTGAGGAAGTCTATACAGGAAAAAAAAAAAAATGATGTGAGGAAGGGGGGGGGAGGGGGGGGGGGGGTGATCGATGTTAAATTTTAGTGGTTTTAGAACCTCTAACCGATCGTTATTGAATTCGATATGTAGAAGCTAGTGTAACTGAGGTATTTTAACGACTGTGATTTTTATGTTTTCCTTTAGAGTGGCAAGGAGGGGAGGTAAATTCGTTATTTGTAAATTTCTAAATACCTGACTTCATCACTGTGTCAATTTTGAGACGTGGTTTCTCATGTATGTTTTTTTTTTGTTCACACAACATTTATTTGACACGGCACAATACAAATTAATGTTTTACGGAGTCAATTAAATCTAATGCCTTATGGTCTAGAATATCTTATAATCTAAAGGCAAATTCTTTACCCTCGCTGCCGACTACGAGCTGAAACTAAATCTAATACTAAAACTAACATGGTTTTTTTTTGTTTCGCTGTTAAATTGGCACCTTGATGCTCTTCAAGTAGCTATAAACATGTAGCATGTATGGCAAGTTTCGCTGAGCGAGAATATCACGAACTGGCACATAGGGCTGTATTCCTCGGGCCCTGAGGGTATCCAAAAGTAGAGATCTGGCGCCGCAGAATTCAGCACACACCCAAACCACGTGTTCAATGTCTTGATACCCCAATCCACAAACGCAATGATTACTGATCGCCAGCCCAATACGCAAGAGATGTGCATCTAGCCCGTAGTGGTTGGACATAATCCGAGACATCATGCGAATGAAATCTCGTCCTACATCCAACCCCCGAAACCAAGGTTTGGTGGAAACCTTGGGGATGATGCTGTGTAGCCACCTCCCCAGTTCTCCCTTATCCCACGAGGCCTGCCAGTTGACAAGTGTACTCTGACGTGAAAGTTTTAAAAATTCATTGTAGGCAATTGGTCTGTTATAAATATCACCGTTTGTTGCGCCCACCTTAGCCAAAGTGTCCGCTTTCTCATTGCCCGGAATGGAACAATGAGAAGGGACCCACACTAAGGTAATCTGAGAAGATTTTTCGGATAAAGCACTCAGATGTTCCCGTATTTTCCCCAGGAAATACGGAGAGTGCCTTACATCCTTCATCGATCGGAGAGCCTCAATAGAACTGAGACTGTCCGTAAAGATGAAGTAATGGTCCGTGGGCATTTTTTCAATAATCCCTAAGGTATACTGAATTGCAGCCAATTCTGCGACGTAAACAGAAGCAGGATTATCGAGCTTGTAGTAGGCGGTAAAATTATTGTTGAAGATACCGAAGCCAGTGGACCCGTTGAGAAGTCATCCATCAGTATAAAACGCATTGTCGCAGTTGATGTTTTTATATTTGTTATAAAATATTTTAGGGATCTGCTGCACGCGTAAATGATCCGGGATTCCACGAGTTTCTTCCATCATGGATGTATCGAAAAACACAGTAGAAACAGAAGTATCTATTAAGTTGACACGATTGGAGGTGTATGAGGAAGGATTTATACTTTGAGACATGTGATTGAAATACACAGTCATGAAACGGGTTTGAGAATTAAGTTCAACTAGCCTATCGAAATTTTCAATTACCAAGGGGTTCAAAACCTCACATTTGATGAGAATACGAGTAGTCAGATCCCAAAAGCGGTCTTTTAATGGGAGAACGCCCGCTCAAACTTCCAAACTCATCGTATGGGTCGAATGCATGCAACCTAAGGCAATACGCAAACAACGATACTGCAATCGTTCCAGCTTGATTAAATGGGTGTTTGCAGCGGAGCGGAAGCAGAAACACCCGTACTCAAGCACCGACAATATCGTTGTTTGGTAAAGCCTTATGAGGTCTCCTGGGTGAGCGCCCCACCATGATCCAGTAATTGTCCGGAGAAAATTCACTCTTTGTTGACATTTTTTCATCAAATACCGAACGTGACATCCCCAGGTGCCTTTCGAATCGAACCAGACACCAAGATATTTAGATACCAAAACCTGAGAAATCGTTTCACCCATTAACTGTAAGCGGAGCTGAGCAGGCTCGCGCTTCCAAGAAAAAACTACTATCTCAGTCTTCTCCGGAGAGAATTCGATACCTAGCTGTAAAGCCCAAGCAGACAAATTGTCCAAGGTATCTTGCAATGGTCCTTGCAAATCGGCAGCTTTGGCTCCTGTAACAGAGACCACGCTGTCGTCTGCAAGTTGTCTTATCATGCATGAATTTGCCAGACATGCGTCAATGTCATTCCCATAAAAATTGTAAAGAAGGGGGCTTAAGCATGAGCCCTGGGGAAGACCCATGTAGCTAATACGAAAAGTTGCCAAATCGCCATGCGTAAAATGCATATGCTTTTCGGACAACAAATTATGCAAAAAATTGTTCAAAATTGGTGAAAAGCCTTGTCGGTGAAGTTTGCCCGAAAGAATGTTAATAGAAACGGAATCAAAAGCCCCCTTAATGTCCAAGAACACAGATGCCATTTGTTCTTTGCGAGCATAGGCTAGCTGAATATCTGTAGAAAGCAACGCAAGACAGTCATTCGTTCCTTTGGCACGGCGGAAGCCAAATTGAGTATCTGATAGTAGACCGTTTGATTCGACCCAATGGTCTAAACGACGGAGTATCATTTTCTCCATCAATTTCCGGATACAGGATAGCATTGCAATCGGCCTATAAGAGTTGTGATCAGAAGCTGGTTTTCCCGGTTTTTGGATGGCGATCACCTTCACTTGCCTCCAACCCTGCGGTACAATGTTTTGCTCCAGGAACTTATTGAACAAGTTCAACAAGCGCCTCTTGGCATTGCCGGGTAGATTCTACAACAAGTTGAGTTTGATTCTATCTAACCCAGGCGCGTTATTGTTACAGGGCAAAAGGGCAACTGAAAATTCTGCCATCGTAAAAGGTGATTCTATCGCATCGTGGCCCGGAGACGTATCGCGAACAAAGTTTTGCGCAGGAACAGAGTCCGGACATACTTTCCTGGCAAAATCAAATATCCAACGACTTGAAGACTCCTCGCTTTCGTTGACCGTTATACGATTTCGCATTCTTCGGGCTGTGTTCCAAAGAGTGTTCATCGATGTCTCCCTCGACGTTTCGTTTACGAACCGGCGCCAATATCCACGTTTCTTTGCTCGGACCAAGCTTTTGAACTTGGTCTCAAGCTCCAAATACCGCTTAAAGTCGTCGGGTTGACCTTTCACCCAAAAGAAGGCCTTAAACGCGTCGGATTTTTCCGTGTAGACATCGGAGCACTCTTTGTCCCACCACGAAGTGGGAGGCCGTTCTTTGATCGTCACGCCGGGTTATTTCTTCGTTTGGGCTTGCAACGCGGCGTCGAGAATCAAGCCCACGAGGAGGTTGTATTCTTCAAGTGGTGGGTGATGTTGAATCGACTCGACAGCTTCTGATATCATTTCCTCGTATAATTTCCAATCGATATGCCGTGTGAGGTCATACGGAATATCAACTGATCGCGTGCGAGTTGAACCATTATCAATTGAAATTTGAATAGGCAAATGATCGCTACCGTGGGGATCAAGGACTACCTTCCATATGCAATCCAACCGTAGCGATGTTGAACATAAAGATAAATCTAAAGCGCTGGAGGTTTCGGAACGCGTGTCATATCCCCGTTGTTTAATATTGTCATGTCGAAGTCGTCGCAGAGGTTATAGATCAAAGAGGAACGGTTATCATTAGAAGGGGAACCCCAAGCCACGCCGTGAGAGTTAAATTCTCCCAAAATCAAACGTGGCGAGGGAAGAAGTTCTATTAAATCAAAGAGCAGCCGTTGCCCAACCTGTGCTCTGGGAGGAATATATATTGAGGCAATACAAAGCTCTTTACCTTGTATTGTCATTTGACATGCGACAGCTTCGACGCCTGGGACCGTGGGGAGGTTAATACGATAGAAGGAATAGCACTTCCTAATCCCTAGAAGTACTCCTCCGTAAGGGGTGTCTCGGTCGAGGCGAATTATATTAAAATCATGGAAGCTACCCAAGTAACACACAAAACATGTTTAAAAAAAAGTAACAACGAAAGTAGTCATATAAGTGTACTACAAGCGCAATTGAAAACTTGTGTTATTATGTTGTGTTTGAAGTTGTTTTTCATCAGTAATACAATCGCATTTCGAAAACAAGCTCGTTTTTTCTGGTTTTTGAGATGTTTTTGATAACATGAGTTCAAGAATGACAATCACTATCACTTGGTCTTTTTGTAAGACATTACACCATCTAATAACAACACTACGTACCTGTAAAATGCTTTTCCTTAGTACAATAGTCGAAGCATTCAACACCCAACTTAAAATTACGTGATCAAATTATTATTTAAACTATACGAACGATTTCTATATTTATTCGAAGCGGGTCAAAACGCGCCTTCAAAAGATAAACAAAACGCTTGCAGTGTAACCAATATCACTCCAGATTTTTGTTATTGTATATCTAACAACGTTTTCTAGTTTTGTTAGATTTTATATCCAGATAACGTTGAAACTATGCGAAAACAATTTCAATATTCAAGGTTGAATATTATTTTTTGTCATCATTTTATAATCAATAAAAACTGCCACTGATAAAAGAAATTGCCGATCTAGTTGCACTGCGCAGACACAACACATTTGCGCATGCGCTGGTTAACAGTTGTCATAGCAACAGATTTGCGCTTTGCCGTATTAGTACTCGAGATGTATTTTGCCACTTAATTCTATCAAGTTGGCTTGCTCTCATGCAGTTATCGGTACTTGTTCTACTAGCCTTCATGTTTTGCGCTTTTCTGGTTATATTGATGTCATGGAATAAGTAACGTCAACTATTCTATACCAACGTGTGTTACTTGGGTAAGATCTACATTTGAAGTGAGCCAAGTTTCACAGAGGGAAAATGCATTTATGCTTATTAATCAAAATTTTAAATGAATCAATTTTGGGGATGATACTTCTACAATTCCACTGTAAAATAGAGATAGAATCCTTCATCTCAGCCGATGAATTAGCCATCGAAGGATACGATCGCTGCAAGGAGAGGCCATTTAGCAGTCAACTGCTTCAAAAACGTTTTAACTGTTGGTAGAAATGCCAGCAGAAGACTTATAAGAGGATCAGTTATGTTGAAATTTTCATAAATCCGGTCCACAATATCTGAAAACTTCAGCAGTCCAGATTCTGGCTGAATCTTGGACGAAAAAGAAGGAACAGTTGGGTTTTTTGAAGTTCCTGGAAGTTCCGGAAACTCCTTACTTGAATTCAGTTTTGCCAATCCCGGAGGAGTTTGCTTCGGATTTTCTACAGCACTTTTTTGTTTTTTAGTATCAGTCACTTCAGATGGAGACCTTCTCTGTCCTTTCCTAGGAAGCCTAGGAGAAGAAAGGTTTTTCCTCTTCCTAGATTTCCCGGGTTCAACAAAAGAAGATTCCCCAACTGAATCGTCAGAATCAGACTCATCAGATGGCAAGACCTCGAAGAGATTCGGGGAAACCAGTTTGGTAGCAGCGGCCTCTTTGAGCATTTCTGCGAAAGAGTCTGAAGGGGTGTAAGTTTTTTCACCCTTGTCGAGCGATACTGAATGTAATTGCTTACATTCAAGTATCTTGGCAGGATCAAGGCTAGAATCCTTGAAAAGGCCTTTTCCAGCCTTCAACAGGTCCTCGACAGTCAGACTCGATTCGCTGACCACACCGTCAATCTCAACTACGCGAGCTGGAATGTACACGTGGTACTCCCGCGTGAAGAGCTCACAAGCAGCAATCTCGTTTGCTTGCTTGAGGTCGGACACCAAAACACGCAGCTTATTCGGGCGTACTTTGGTAATTTCAGTCACGGCTGTAAACCGTGCCAGATTCTTACATATTTGCATTGTGTTCAATGCTTTCACTTTCGGCCGGAAAAATACAGCCCCAATACCAACTTTGCCCTCCGGATACTGCTTAAGCCGATGGGTAGCTTCCTGCGGGGCTCCATTCTTAACCCTTGGAACTTTGTATCCGGGAGGGCTAGGCGGTAGAACGAGCGGGTTTTCATCCCCGCGTTCGTCGTCCATGTTGGACGCGTAAGCCACACACGCAAAATGCCAATCAACAAATAATATTGTAGAAAAAAAACCAAGAAAAAAAAACTACTTATCTTCTGCAGCCGCTCTCCACCGCAATCAGCGCACGGGCGATGCCAATCTCCAGTCCTTCACACAAGAGTCCGCTAGCAAAAGCTGCAGCCGCTCCAGCCACACAGCAGCACCAGTACAGCCAAACAGCAGTACGCCGGGTACTGGATCTCTCGCAGTAGCGACACAACGTACAGTCTGTGGCGTACGGTAGCAATAGGCGATGATGCGTTCTTTTGTCCTCAATAGACGACGGCAACAAGCAGCAGTGCACACGCAATACAATGCACGGTGACCTTGAAGGCGATTAACTGGTCGGCACTATCGAGATCGAAATGAAATTGCGACCGAACACGACGAGAGCACAACTCGGAATGACATGTATGTTTGTATGGGATTATTTTCTTGTATCTCAGTAGCGTAGTTGGGGGTACTATTGAAAACTTCATCAAGAAAATTTGCATATAGGCGATTCGAGTATTGGGTGTGGTTTTGCGACATTATCTTGGCATTTGAGACTTTACTATATCTCAGTGGCTGAGAAAGTGAATAAATATTGTCAACCTTCTATTAATTCAAAATCACAGAAATAAAAAATGACAATCATTGAATTCGGTGCATAAATGTATTGCAGAATCGTTTCAATGGCCTTAAATTTTATTTAACGTTAGTGAGCATTGGGGTGACCAGCAGCAACGAATTTGGTCTTTGTAAACTCCTAAATACAAAACACGATCACCGTTTTGTACACGGAGGTTCTCTAAAAAACGAGGTATATTCTTGTCACATTGATTTCTCTGTATCACAGAGGCGTAGTTAGGGAGGTGATAATTACATGAACCATTACTATTTTTAAACCGTTAAATACATCTTGAAAATTTGTATTTAGTGCCCTCGCGTATCTGACAAATCTCTAAGATATTGGCGTCGGTTTATTTCATTAGCGTGGGCAAGATGGGGGATAAATTTTTCTTATTGCAAAACAGAAATCTTCAATCCCGATCGTCATGTAAGTTTTGAGCGCGAAGCGTGTTATTAACTTACGACTTACGATTTCCGAACATGGCCAAATGCCACCCATTATGGTTATTTCTGGAACCAAAATTATACTCAGAGGCCCAGAATCGACTCCAGACACCATTTTGTAATCCAATTCCGGAATCGAGATGATGCCCAGAGATAGGGTATCGAATCCAGACGCCATAATGAAATCCAAGATGGCAACTTCCGGTTTCTAAAAGTGACCAAATACTGCAATGGGGTTATGTTTGGATCTAAAATGATACCCGGAGGCCGGAAATCGACACCAGATGTCATTTTAGAATCCAATGTAGTGACCTCTGCTTGCTGAAAAATAACCAAAAATCTCCAAATAGTACCCAGTATGAGTATTTCTGGAACCGGGATAATGCTTAGAGGCCTAAAATAAACCACAGACGCAGTGGAAGAAATACCCTTTCCATTTCGTTATTTCGTTGTTGGTACGTCTGTCTGTTTTTTTGAATATCATTTTTTGTTTTTAAAATTATATTTTTTCAGTGTGTTTCTAAAGTTAGTCCAGATAAATTTTCAAAAAAAAAAAAAATTGCAAAGTTGCTTGGTTTAATAAGGTCACCCACAAAGTTTGATTGAATTCTGCTAGGGTGCTGCGAGCCCTAAAGAAATTGTACCCAACATTGAAAAAAAAAACCGCCAAAAACAACACCTATACCTCCTTATTTTCATATCTCGATGAATCCTTGACAGATTTTCCACCTTTAGGTACAAATGAACTCGGAATGAGTTCTAGTTTTTTAGCAACTTATAAATCAAAAAAAAAAAAAAAAAAAAAAAACAAGATGTCAGCAAAAGTTCTACGCGTTGCAAAAATGTTCATTTTGACTCACACTCCTACACAATCTGGAACATTGACCCGTCAAGTTTTCAAGTATCTAATACTAGGAAACTAGGATAGTTTTGCAGTTAAATGAATCCAGTTTCGTTGAAATTTATTATTCGTGAAGTTCTGGCCATTTAAAAATTGTAAAAGATTTGTCTGTCTCAATCATTCTGTCTACCCACTGTAGTATTTTAAGCATTGGATTATGAAACACAAAACCCATAAAATGTCGAATGTTACAGTTATGCTATTATAGGCAGTGTATACATTGGTATATTCTAGATAGAAAATCTATGTCAAAAAGATTCCGATAGTGATCAACTAGAATTCAGTGCCATTAAAATGAAACTGAAAAGCAAGGCGAAGCAAAGGCTTCAGGATTCGTAGCTAACTGTTTTAGTGTACAGGACAATTGCGCTACGATCCTAATGATTCCTTATTAGGTCAGCATCTTATCTCAAGACCAACTAGAAGAGCTGAAAGACTCATAGCGAAACTAATAGCGTGTAAATTGGGTAAACAATCTTCAATGAAATATTTAACGACGCGTTTGATCATATAGAAGTATGAAATTAGGTCATATTTCACACTGTAGTTAGGAATTAGTTTCCCTATGAACAAAGCAATGCATTATCTAGGTAAAACTGCTGATCGGCATGTGCATACACTTAAACGCAATGCATCCGAGAAAGTGGCTCTTGCAGAACCCGCTGCCGCTTCCGGCCGGCTCGGAAAAGCATTCGTATGTAGTTTTCCTCTAACTGACCATGGCAAATGATATATAAACGCCTACCACCCATCCGCCGGGTAACGTTTGACCAGCTAGTAGTATGGACCGTACATTGGCAAACTTAAACGAAGTGTATGCAGGTTTCGTCTCACGTTACTGCCGGAGAAAGTGGTAATTGAGAGTAACTTTTTTTGCTCAACATACGGGGAAGACAGGTTTCTACTTGGAAACATCATCCGACTGTTATTTCCTTTCTACTAGCACCCAATAAAGAATCTAAACAGCGGATTTCAGAAGTTCTGCAAAACTCTTTCACTTAGTTGTGTCAAAAAAAAGGTAATCACGAAATGTAAACGTAATTTAAGTAGAAAAAAAAACCTGGGCAGATGTATCTAAATATGCTTTTTTTGGCAGCTCTCTTGGTTAAACTGCTACCGAGCTGAACTAATTCGCTGATACGATAATAAGCAAAACGAAGAGCGCAAAAAGTTATTCACATGCCGTTAAACGTTGGTAATTCGCTAGATAGTTGCCATGAGTGACTTTGAGTATGCATGAGTTTTTTAACAGGATGCACCGATTGTTCCAAATGTTTGAATTGTATTTGTTTAGTGTGTTGCATTGTTCATTGATAGTCTCAACTTTGGCAGTCTTTTAATCATTGAAATAAAATTAATTATTTTGGAACCTAAAAACCTAAAAAAGAAGTAAAAATTGCAAAATTAAAATTTATTTTTGCACCGTCAAGTTTCAGTCTACGCGGCATACGGTATGTACAACAAAAAAAAGTATACATACTACAAGAGTGTTGATCTTCATCAACATTGGCCACTGTGTGCGATGTAATGCAATGCAATGGTGCTTTGTTTATATACGTATTATGTTTTTCTTCTTCTATCGGAAAATGCTTTCTGGAAACCACTTCACTGTCGACCAGTACACCGTGAACTTGCGACGCGCGCGCAGGCAATTAGATAGCTTGTGTTCCGCCTACCTCGGCCAGTAGGCTCACACTCTTGGTACGACTTTCGTGCGTGGTCGGAATGAAGAGTTGTTGTACGGGAATTATCGTTCGGGTTTGCTGTCTCATTAGTGATTTGTTTGAAGTGTGTTGATATTTTAGCACACGATTGGTGAATTTGGATTGTGTTGTAAGATTTACTATTTATTCACTATGCTTTAAGTATAGTTTTAGCAAAGTGAGTGGAATAAGAGTGGTTATTGAACGCTTATAGACTGCATACCGCGGTGTTTCCGTAGTTAATCGATCGGAAGGTACTTAAAAACTTGTGCGTAAACAAAACTAGCTGAAAAATCGAAGCTTTACAGGTTCGAATATACTGGCAATTTTTGTTTTCAAATCAACTAATAGTCAACTCTTTCGAGTGTATTTCACAACGTTAGAGCAAATCTCACCCATTTCACAATCTAATAAACCAGTCCCGCAATGCTATAGTGCTAGCCTATCCTTCGGTCGAATGCAACTATTTTCGCTTTCATCCTATGCAGCATAGACGGACGGTTGTTGAACGCAAGCTGCAAGATCAAATCCTATATACATGACGCTGAGCTGCGGCAGAAGTAAACATGCAGGTTTCGTGGCCTACATTTTGACATCAGCCGCACACAGTAGATATATACATTGCTTTGCTTGTTCCGTGCGTGCACTTATTATATGCCGTCGTTTATCGCAACAGAGGCGCGTTTTGCGTTAGTGGAATCGAAGTGCACCCCGATTGGAACCAGATTGCAAGTAAATTTATGTGCTGGAAGGTACACATCCAGCCAGAATCAGCGCTTTCGGCTTCCTTTCTATAAGAGTGAAAGTCAACCTAGAGCGGTTTTGAGTTTCATTGAAAGAAATATCTTTGGCACGAGCGGGTTTCACGGGAGCGAACAAACTGTATAATGATTCAAATTTCATCCTTAAACTTACAGTAATGAGAGTAAATAATTAAATGACGATATTTAAAACGTATTGACATTTTTTATACGTTGTGTGTAGAACATGAGTGTACAGTTTTTAACGAAGGTCTGCGTGCTACGGAAGCTGCGAACGTAGAAATTGAATTAAAAAGCGGTGATCAGATGTCGAATAATTGGAACTGAATCATTCTTTGGAAAGTTTGAAAAATTGTTTCTCCGGGTGATCATAGTTTCCTTACAAATTGAATTCAATAAAAAGGAAACGGTGGAAAATAAAGTGTTGTTGTGCTGTGAGCGCGTAATGAGAAATTACTTTAGTTACTTATTAAACCTAATTTGCTCAGCATTCCTTATGATAATTCCTGTGTTACAATGTATCGGTATAAACCTACGAGATCTTGCTCCACCTAGTCCTGCAAACTGGCTGTTTGTGCGTGCCGTCTAATATTGATTAGATGGGAGGTGAAACCGTTTTTGGCACAACTGTTGTCTAATTTTTTCAATAATAGGGTTCAATTTTTTAAATGCTGATCAGTACTATTAAGAATTCCACACTGGCACCGACATCGGCCGCTACTAACAAAAAAAAAAACAACCGTTGTTTTGACCCACTCCTAACATGAACAACGGACACTCAGACTACACTATCAGCAAAGTGCCCTCACACGGTTAGAGTACGACCAAGGTCCTGTGGAAGTTATTACGCGATCTCTTTAACAATTGCGCATAGCAAGAACTTGATGTTCTTGCTAGGATAGAAGTTATTGTATGAGAAGCTATACAGGGTGTGCAATAAGTTCGAATACAACTTTTCATCATTGTGTAGGTACGCACAATGTGCATTCTGTGTTTTGGTATTAGTGTCAGCTTTAACCTCATATATAGGCTAACAGACTCGCACGGTGTCGACTTGTAGTCAGTTGTTGAGTGCTAAAGCACGATGAAGGAGTTCTGCGACGTCGTAGTAAAGTTGTTTGAAATCCCACGGGATGAAGTGTAATTTCATTTAACATAAACAACCCGCGGTTCCAGAGCACCGCGTCGGTGATGGTTTGAGGGGTCGTATCCAAGTGTTGGCGTAAAGCTTCCACTGATGTTTATCAAGAAAAACGTGTAAACCGCGCCGCGTACTATAAGACCGAGGTTTTAAAACTTTGTGGCCTCCCAGTTCTCCGGACCTCGATTTCCAGGACATTTATGTATTGTCGTACATATTGGCCAAGCAGAGCAAACATAAAATGAGCACTTTTGACCATATTGAGGATCTTGCTAGGATAGGAGTTATTGGATGAGTAGCTATACAGGGTGTTAAATGAGTTCGACTACAACTTTTCATCGTTGTGTAGATAGGCACAACGTTTCTGTCAGCTTTAGCCTCATAAATAGGTTAACCGACGCGCAAGGTGTCGACCTGCTGTCAGTTGTTGTTTGTTTACCACACACGATGAAGGAATACCGAGATGTCTAAGTAAAGTTGTTTGAGAGAGGTGAGCGACCCGGTGACTCATTCCGGCGATCGAAATTCCACGGGGTGAAGCATAATTTCATTTATACTACCATCCATCGGGAGACGAGCGCGATGAAGATCCGTGTGAGATCCCAGCCGGCGGTCGCGTTCGGCGAGGACGCCAGCAGCCATCAAGATTGGGAGGAAGCGGATTTGTCGAAAAATTAACTGCTCGATCTAGAAAACCGCTGCTGATCTGGATGTGACAACTCCCTTCACGCAGGTCAGGAATTCGTATTTCCTGACGAGAAATTCTTTGTCTTGCAACAGCCGCACAATGTCCAAAATTAACGGTTGTGGGCGCTGACGTTTGTCAGCTACTCCTCTTCGTAGCGTAGCGTAGCGTAAGCACGGTATATTTCGTAGATTGCAGACTGATGACTAACGCTTCCACTCGGATTGTATGAGGTACAATGTTTGGGAGTAACATTTAAACCAATCTGAGTTGAAATAGGCCCGATAGTCATCATTGCTGGCCACGCCCATCTTTACCGTAGCTTGGGGATATTAGAAAGGATATTGATGATGTAATACTTACATAATGAGAGGCCACCGACTCAGTGACACTCTCGTAAGTACTACGGAGTTGGATTAAGGGGTTTAGGTTGTTGACGCAAAAACTATCTATCAAAATTGAAAAACTGGCAAAATTTCATGCATCCAAAGCCCTTAAAGTATATAAAAATGCAAACATGCACTTGAGCCAAAACATGTTCCTAAACTCGATCTCAAACCGCCAAACTTATCATAGTACAGTTGTCGTGTATTCATGTCACGCTGCTACAACGATTATTTATAATTATAAAAACTATTCAGCTGCAACATTTAACCAAAAGCTTGAAAAATCGAAAAACAAAACCTCACAGAAACTTTGTTCTGAAAAATTTCGGGAAAGCATCCAAACATATTGTCCCATATCGTAATGAGCAATGATATGAAATTATATATTAAGTCAAATTTTTCTCGGCTTGCTCAAAATACTAACGGGACCGACCCGTCATGCGCGGTTGAACAGTTCAAAACATATATCATGAACACTCAAATTGCAATTTAAAGTAAATGGTGTTATTCAATACAATTCTACGAAATGTCAAAAGTGTTATTTTGTGTTGCGTCCTGCGCCTCAAACACGAATTGAAACAAAATTTCAACACATTATCGAAAAACGCACTTGTCGATTACTGGCAACAAACGCGCAGCGCATAATTGAAAACAAAAAAAAACGCGATTCATCGCACCCGGCAACCCAGCTTGGCATGTTTTACATGCCTAAAAAAATTCGTACGCCAAACAGATCATTCACACATTCTCACATTCATACTCTTGCCAAAAGGGCAAGCCGAAACCCGCTCTCAGCTACCACACAAAACCGAGTGCCTGAGCATTCTTAAAAAAAAATGAGACACAAAACTTATACTCATCTAGATCATTCTGATGATGGTGCTTTGTCGGTGATGGTATGCACACCGAGCAGCACCAAGCGACACCATAGCACAATGCTATCCAACTGCCATCTTCTTCGCTCACATCACCACGCAATCTTTTGTACGTGCATAACACACCGCTAGCCAGAGCGAAACACCGAGTTAGCACTAACACTTGCACAACTTTCCTGGCTTTGCAATTTGGCAATTTTTGAGCGTGGATAAATTGGCCATTCCAACGCTAGAAACACTCGCATTTTCACTGATACTTCATTATTACCGCGTTAAAAAAACATCACTGATAACTTTTCTTCACTTTTCAGCAAATTTGCTTGCATATATTACATGAAATTCAATAATTTAACGGAGAGGTTTCAAAGAGCACGTTCCATCAATCAGCCGTGCTGCCAACCTTCCCGTTTGTCAGCTACTCCTCTTCCCACATAAACTTCCCACGGACCCAGAGCGCCGTGTCGGTGATGGTTTAGGGAGTCGTATCCAAACGTAGAAAGCTCCCACTGGTTTTTATTAAGAAAAACGTGAAGCATCCATATGCCTAGCGTCCATGTGCCTTGTGCCCCGTCCTCGGCACGAGATGCCGATGGACCAGGTGCGTGTCGCGTGCGATTGTTTGAAGAATCTTTTCCCATGGTACGTAATGTCCAGTCTTTGGCAAAAATTAGGTTATTCACTTGGGCAGAACGATTGAACATTTGGTATCTATTTTTTTTTGAGATTTTACAGGATCCCAAAATTTATTAAAACAAGAACATTATATAGCAAATTCATTCAATTTTACTTAAAATCAAATCTTGAAAATTCACTGGTCAAGTTCAACTTGCTCTAGCTTGAGTTTAACCTCTTACCACAGACGATGTCGCCTAACGGCCTTTAGCACGTTGATATAGGTTTGTGATCCCTACGGCAACCAAACTTTGACGTTCTGATTATATTGGTAAACACTGGTTTTGCCACAGAGCCCAAATTGAAAAAAAAGAAAGATTATAGCTTTTTAAAAATTCCTGTGAATTTTGGTACCCTTAGCACCGAGATTTTTCAAGAGACTTAAAAAAGTTTTCTCGTAAACCAACGTAGAAGCGAAGAACTCGGTGAGCACTTACTGTGCGGCGTTTTGATGCACTTTTGCACACAATAGGGGCTCCAACATTCACAAGAATGGTTGAAAAGCTATAATCTTTCAAGGGCAACTATTTTGAGCTTAAGGGCATTTTTTTCGCTTCCTCCAATCTTCCTTTCGAAGCCCACTGTTCACCCGTTTTTGTTTCTGCCTCTCCGAGAGGTCTTGTACATTCTGGATCTTGAAAGACTTGCTCTAAAGTTTATCTTTCAAAATCCGACGTGGATCTCGATCAGACCTGTTGAGATCCAATGCCAATTTAGTGGCACAGCGTCGAAGATTTCGCTAAACGCCCCTCTTGACGATATTCACCATGGCAGGTGCTACCATAGTAGCTCGACGTTCTCCATACATTACGGTATACAAAACTTCTGCACACATGTAAACCGCACAGCTCATGAACTTTTTCCTTTTGCTGTTTTCCCCCTCGTAACACTACGTTTTTATTCGATTTCCATTTTTGAGGATAACAAAAGTAAAACATACATCCACTGACAGAAGAGGGCAGTACCTTTTAGGTCGAGAAAAATGAGAGAAGTTTGAATTTGTTTGTAAGTGCATAGCACCATTTTTATTGCATCAAAGTGGTATTTTTTTGAAAGTACAGTTTATCAACAACAATAAATACGTTTGATTTTGAGATATACCAATTATTACTGGAGTAATGGCCGCTTACCCGAAACGCTTTTTTTGCAGAGGCTTGCGGTGATCCTGATAGAGACTCCGAGGATCAACTGAAATCGAAAAACTCATATTATTGATTTGGTTTGGAAGTGTGCCGTGTCCTTGAACGATCGCTTTGATGAGTATTTTGTTTTCAGCGCAAATGGGAACGTTTTTTTTCAAAAAATGCACGTTTTGATCGCTAAAAATTGCATTTCAATTTTTTTTTGCGGCAAAATGTAACTGTATGTTTCGAAAAGCGATCGGCAAATTTAATTACGAAATTTCAAAAAAAAAAAAGGATGAAGGAAATCGGTTCAGTAGTTTTCCCGCAATCAGGATCACGGCAAAGTCATTTTTTGAGAAACATTATTCCGAGATAAACGCGTATAAAATTTCAAGTTTAGCTTATGAGGCCGTAGTGAGGCGCTCTCCAAATCGCTCTAACTTTCTCCTTATTGCTCAAATTTGTGAAAATGTTCTCAAGATGTTGTACTTCAAGATAATGCAATAAAAATAATTCGATTCGAAACCCGTACAGTATCGAAATCCGTACACCTTGATGTTTTTTTCAGTTTTAAGCATTATAAAAATGAAAATTCATATGATAGTTACATGTACATTGTACATGTAATCATCATATGAATTTTCATTTTTATAATGCTTAAAACTGAAGAAAAACATCATGGTGTGCGGATTTCGATACTGTACGGGTTTCGATCCAGCACGGTATAACCCCTTGATGCAGTTTCGTGTTGAAGTAATGTAGCAGTTCAATTGCCGGACCCTGTATAACTGCTTTTAACGAACTAGAATTTTTACGTACGAAAAGTTATTTTTGTTTAATTTCTGATCTTTCGAAACAAAACAGAACAAACACAAAACAATTTAAAATAACAGTAATAGTCAGAACAAAACAGAACAACATAATAAAATTTGACTTCAATGGAGATTTTGGATTTATTAAAAGAAAGTTCGAAACAATTTATGCAAATCGAATGAGATTCTTCTGCTTTTTTTTATTCTCGCTTATTTACCGTCGGTCTAGTTCCGCCACTGTTATTGTGCCAATCACCGACGCCCGGGGAGGCGACTCCACCCAGGACCCTAACTCACGACCCGTTGATCAACGGACCGGCGCCAACGGCTTTACTTCCTCATGCGATGATCCCAGAGATTTTTCGCCTCAGAAAATCTCCCGGTGTCGGCTAGGATTGAATCTAGGCCAGTTGGGTTGGTTGTGAGTGGATCACGCCACCTCACAACCATCGACACCTATGTCGGCGGTGGGATTCGAACCCAGGCGTCGAGCGTGGTTGGCGGAGACGTTACCAACCTTCTTCTGCTTTTTGCTATAGTTAATTTATTGCGCTTTCCAAATTTGCAATTATATTCAAAAACCTTCATTATTGAAATCTTTTTTATTTTTTTTTACTGGATTTCTGGAAGAGGCTGGCTGATTTTGGATAATTACAAAAAAAACCTAAAAATTAATTCAAATTCATTGCGACTTACTTATGAACCATGTATCTTCTCTATCTCTTCTAGTGTGAACAACAGCTCCAACGGAAACATCAATTCGCAGCCCTCTCCGGATGGAGCCTCAGCCGAAACTAGCAGAAATGGACAACAAAAGCGTCCATCAATCAGCAGCCAGGATACGGGTGTTGGAGCGGAGTCTGATGTGGTTGTGGGGAAGGGTCGCGAACGTGTAAACTCAACATCGCATTATTCGACGGAGAAAAGTGGCTCATCTGGTTATTATAGTACAAATATCTATTTCGCTGGAAGTTCGGTAGTGGATGAGCACATCTACTACGAACCGGTTGATCGGGGTCGGAAGCAATCATCGGCTCAGCTTTCTGTGGCACCAAAACCTGCCGATACGGTTCGTAAGAAAGAAGGGATTCTGAAAAACAATCGAGCTGTTCAGGACGGGGGACAAACGCAGCGTAAGAAGAATGAACGACCATTAGAGAAGTATTATTATCCGGCAACACTGGAGAATGTGCCAAACTCACCGACAGTCATGAGAGCGAAATCGATCAACAATGAGAAACTCACCGATATAACGGAAAGTCCAGACGGTCCGATTCCGCGTCCGATCTGGCCGATGGATGCTGATGATTCGTTAGCTGATATAAATTTGGATGCATTTCGTTTACGGAATACCAGTCAGCAGAATTTGATGGGATTCGACAGTTCTACCTCCTCTATCTCTGACAACGAGCTTTATTCCGTAAGCCAGAAGAATGCGGAGGAACAGGCAAAGAAAAAGTCCCAGTATGAAGAATATTTGGAATTCCACAATACTCGTAATATTTTGGAACAGATTCGAGGGAAATTGAATACTCTATTAGAACAACGAAACGAAACTCTACGGTCTAGTGCCGGCAGTAATCGCGAGCAAACGAATCCAACCCCTGCGGAAATCGAATTGGAAGAGAAAATTGCTAGTTTGAAAGCGGATCTTGAAAGGTACTTACAATCCATGAATCAGCAAAATGAGAACGAAATTAATCGGTTTGTTAAGGGAATGTCGAAAGATGCAAAGGCGTTGGCTGTCCAAAATGCTGTCGAACATCGAAATCGATCGCGTAGTTCTTCAGTTCATCTAGAGAATGATTACGAGGTTATGCAGAATGGAAGGTCGTTTCAACCTCTTTATGCTGCTCTTCCGCAACGGACGATGAAGTGTTACCCTCGGGAAGAGAGAAGACCCGATGATCAGACGTCTGTTTTCGAAACGGTGTACGTGCGGGATGGGTTCGACATGCGGCAATTGAACCGCCCGGTTCCGAACCCTTTCGCTCAGGAAGCACGCACGGCGCAGATGCTGCACCAACAACAGCAGAAGTTGCGGGCAATGTGCAATCAGAAGCGTTACTTAACTAGTGATGAAATCAGGGTGTGCAATAGTCTTGAGGGTTGCGAGCGAAGACCTAGCAAAGTGTCGATCGAGATACCGGATAATGGAAGAGATGGTGTCCGCTTAGTGAATGGTGGTGGAGGGGGAGTTTTAGTTGAAAGTCGTGGTAGACGTCAATCGGAGATAAGCAATAAAAATAATCTAGGCAAGGGTTCAGACGTGGGTGGTTTCACGCTACAACGGGTGATTTTGATGGAAAGCTTAGGAAAGAATGGCAAGTTGTTTGGGGATAAGGAGAAGATGTTGCTGGAGTATCATCTAAATAAACCGAGTTACTGGGAGATGTATTATGGTGCAAATCGAGAGGAGCACAATCCGTACCACACGCTGATACGAAAAGTCAAGATAGGAGGAAAGAGTGCGATCGCAGTTTCATATGTGAGTACCATTTATGTTCCATTCCTTCAAGTTAAGAGTGAAAAATTTTACCGTACTAACTTAAACTTTAAACAGTCTCAAACTTCGAACATTCCAATTTCGTTAGTGTACAAACCACGCAAAATATCACTACTTTTATTTTCTATAAGATCGACAGAGTCCAAATTTGTTCTGCGTTTGGAACACTGTTCACAGCGAGGTATTACATCGTTTTGTGTTTGTTATTTACCACCCAAACCGCAACCAATATTTGCTTCAATTTGCGTTGTGTTTGTTTTCGTCTGCGCGCGGGAGATGTGGAATTTATGTCTGTACATGGAAATGCGACCGTGATATTTAAACCGCGGAGGATACCATCATCCAGCTAGCACCAGAAACGGGGGAAATGACGTTACTTGGTGTTTCTTGATTTATAGTTCAGTTTCGATGTTGCGTAGGTAAACTTTTTGCACACTAGGTGCTATTATTGGACAAATATAGCAACTTGAGGAACTGTTTCGTAATAATCTAATGCTCCGACCACTCATCTACACTGTATACAGGGTGATTGGTTCCCTATCGAGAGAATTTCAGGGGCCGAAAGAAGACATTTGACAAAAAAAACTCTTCTAAGCATATGCCCTAACCTCAATCTACTCAAAGTTATTCAACAGTTAAAGCTTCAACTTCAAAAGTATACCACATAGTGCCATTCTATTGATTTCATTTGAAAGCTGTAAATATTTCAGTACTTGTAGACAAAATGATTGAGATAGGCAAAATATTGTCAATTTTTCAATGGCCAGAACATCACGAAAAATGGATCGAATTTGACGAAACTGGTTTCATTTTACTAGATAATTTTCCTAGTTTCTTAGTAGCTTAGAGCTTGGCGTGACCAACGAACACTGGAAGTGTTCCAGATTTAAGGAGTGTGCAATACTAGCAAATAACGATAATTTTCCAGTAAAATGAAACCGGTTTCATCAAAATTGATTCATTTTTCGTAAAGTTCTGGCCATTGAAAAATTGACAAAATTTTACCTGTCACAATCATTTTGTCTACACCCTCTACCTTTTCCCTATTAAATTTTATTATAACTTACCTAACACTAACTGTTAATCGTAACTATCCATATGAATCCAATTTAAATTCTACCTTCTGGCGCTCATAATGCACAGCAGCACACCAATGAAACTCAATTTGTCGGTGATTTACCTTCGACCCGTACACACTGTCATATAAGGAGTTGTAGCATCTCCCACTCGAGCAGGTTGGCAGTTACTTACCGGTGCAATGAAATCCCAGTTTGTTGATGTCTCTTGTGTCTGTGGTTGTACCTGTGTGGTCAGTTGCATTTGGTGAAATCACGAGTGGTCATAAAATTTATAGCGTGAAAAGGTCATCACGGGGAATCGCCACTTGTTGCCTTGATCGTAAAAGGTTGTTAAATGTTGAATTGGAAATTAACCTATCGAAACTAACGTGGAAGCTCTGTTCTAAGTTAACTTCCTACAGTCCTGTGTGACGTAATCATCTTTTGTGCTATTTTTAATTTTTTCTCATCACCATCTGTATTCACTGCTATCTATATCCCATTAGTTGTTAGCATGGAAGATCTAACCGGTGTTAGCAATTGAACACAAAGACATCAATAAACGAATTTTTATTTAATTTATTGATTTCTAATATTTACCCGACATAAAGTCTTGATGAATTGGAGTGTGGAAAAATCCACCATGAAAAATCATCTAGAAGTTTTCAAAGTAGCAGTTATCGATACAATAACAAAAACCAGTTTTCCAGAAACCGAAAGTCGCAAATTCGGATTTCAAAATGAATTAATTAATTTCTGGCCTCTGAGCATCATCCCGGGTACTGAAAAACTCACATTGGGTAATGTTTGTCCCTTTTAGATTGGTTTCGAGACACCGGAAGCTACTGTTTAGAAATTTAAAATGGCGTCTGAAGATGATTTCTGGCCTCAGGGAATCAAACCGCTTCCCCAAATCGTATTGGATGATATTCATCACTTTAGGCTGTTGATCGGAAACTGTCGCCATCTTCGCCATCGAAATACCCAGATTAGGCAAGATCCGGCAACTTTATGATGGATTTTATGATTATCAGGCAACCAGAAGTGGTCATCTGGATTAAAAGGGTTTAAGGTCGGATTCTGGCCACTGAGTATAATCCAGGTTTCAAGAACCCATATTGATTGGTATTTGGCTCTTCATTGGATGTCCCTCAGAAACGATCAGTAATATCAAGTGCGTTAAAAAATTTCATTTTCACTGATAAGATCATTCAAATTAATGTATAAGGAACAACATTTAATTATACATTATTTGAAATCTACTGACTAAAGTTGACATAAACAATCTAAATATTTATACGCAGTATATGAGTACAAATTTGATCAAAAACAAAATCGCATCATATATTTGAAAGAATTGAATGTTATTTGTATGTAAATGTGTTAATGTATGTACATATGTGTGTGAATGTTATATTTTAAATGTCCGGTATAGATGCGGTGTTGGCTACCAAAAATTTGCTGTTTAGAATGAATAATAAATCATCAAGGTGTATTTTTTAAGTGTTGGTGGAAATCTATTTTAACAAATAATAAGTTCGAATGAGAAAGTCTGGGTCTCACCGCTAGGCGGATTGATACGGGTTTATAGTAGGATTTTTTTCTCTTTTTAAAATATGACTTTCTTTTTAAAATTTTCGAACCACGTGCTGAATCATTATAATTCATCAGTTAACCTTAAACTAGTCCGTAAATCTTATATTATTATTGTTCAAATCGGATGTGTAGTTTCTGAGATAATGAAGTTTCGTGATTTTCACATTTTGATACATTACGGACGAAATTACAGTCCGTTTAATATTATTACATGATATTTGACATGTTACTTTTTGCGTGTTATATTACGTGTAACATGTTACAAATTACGTGTGACATATTACAGAGCAAGTGACATGTTATATTGATGGTATTACACCGATTTATGTACATAAACCACTCTGTTCCGAAACGATTCGAGGATTCCAGTGGAATATACATAAAGTCGGAGTGGTCTATGTACACTGGTAAGATAAAATCACTTATTTTGCAAAAAAAGAAACTGTTAATTTTATGTATTCTTATGTTAAACCACTTCATAATAATTATATTAAAACATTTTATTTGAAAGTATTCCTTGAACAGAATTTTATTTAGAGATTTTTCAAAAATTGCTTCTCCTGAAAAATTTGGTCGATGGCACATACAGGGCCGGCTTTTCATGTGGGTAGTATGGGTAGTAGTACCCACTCGGAAAATATCCATGTGGGTACTTACTAGAGATGGTCGGGTACGGGTATTTTTACCCGAAACCCGTACCCGACCCGTACCCGACGGGTTCGGGTCGGGTTTCGGGTAGCGTAAAAATATATTTTACGGGTTCGGGTCGGGTACGGGTAATTTGAAAACCAAGGCTTCGGGTTCGGGTCGGGTACGGGTTTGAAAAATTCTCAATTGGTCGGGTACGGGTAATTTGATTTTCGTGCATTATGAGAAAATAATTTTTAACGTTTCAAACCTAGGTGTTTTCTTAGTGTCGATAATCGGAAAGATCGAACAAGAAATTGCCCATTCTCACTCAACGAGAGATCGGCCAATACCTATTCTGACAGTTGTTGGCGGTGTTTGCACCAAGGGAATGACATCATGCTATCTCTTTCTAATGTGAAAGTCAATAGTTCTGCCTGCAACCATTTTGAGTTAAATGGAATTTTTGCCAGGCTTTTTTCATATTTGTGAGGAAAACCGCGGAGCATTGCACAGTAAGGCAACTAAATACAAAGGCTGGTTAAGTAAAAAAAGTGTGGATAAATGCGACAAAAATGTGGTATTTACTTAATTTTGGGGTGCTGAACACCAATCTCCATTCCATTTTTTATTTGGGGCCGTCCATAAAGCAGGTGACCTAATTATTAATGATTTTGGCACTTTTCCCCTCAGCCACAGGGCGTTCTCCTCACAGAAACAAATTACGTAGCTTTTGCACAACACCTCAAATCAACCAAATTTTGCGAAAAAAATTTTTTTTTTAAATTAAAACAAAATAGGTAATACATACAAACTAACTACGAATCAACTTTTTCTTTGACACCAAAAAAATCCAAGCTATCATTGAAGCTGTTTCAAAGTAATGAATTTTTTTTAAACACATGTCAAAAAACGTCAGTATGCCAAACTTCGAATAGTTATAAAAAAACAGATCTCATGATATTGCACCCACATTTTGGATTTAGGCACTTGAATATTATAGCAATAAAGGAAAAATATTATGAAACAGCTGACGTAAAAAAAAATCAGGCGGATGGCCATCGATTCTCTACTGTATTTGGTACGAAGCAAATATGTATATGAGATTTGACAGCGATAGCATAGTTTTTGTTTGCACTGTGACCAGGGATGTACAGAAATATCTGTGTTATACCGATTTTTAGATTGAATCGATGACACCGAATCTGTACTAAAAAATTACAGGTTTTTGGCAAATGCAAAAGAATCATTAAATTTTTCTCAAGTTATAAACAATATTAACTTTGACTTTATTATAATATTAAGATTTCAGGTTGCTGCGATGTTCACATAAAACTCGTCGCTTTTTTAACTTTACCAGCCATGCACTTTTCATAGTGGACCTCTTCCTTATAGTGGACCATCCGCCTGGAACTCTGGGTTCATTAACATGCGTTCACATTCACACTCGGTTTTTGTCTAACTCCGGCCATCATCTCGAGAAACCACATATGACAAATAGTGCATATAACGTGCGAGGTACCCAGGTATTTTGAAAAAAAAAAAAAAATCCAGGACGGGTCGGGTACGGGTCGGGTTCAAGCAATTTCGGCGTTGTTTTCTTTCGGGTACGGGTAGTTGGAATAGATATTTTTCGGGTTCGGGTCGGGTACGGGTATTTTAAACAACAAGACTACGGGTTCGGGTCGGGTACGGGTTTGAAAATTTTCGATTAGTCGGGTACGGGTAACAAATTTCCCATACCCGACCATCTCTAGTACTTACCCACACGAAACTATCGGACAAAACCAAAAAAGTACTGTTGCGAGCGACAGATTTTTTGATAAATACCGTTGAGCGAGAGGTTATAAATCTACAGACTTATGTACAGTTGTAACGGTACTCAAAGAAAAGCATTATTTTTTCAATTATTCCATTTACGATAGAGTTCTGAATTTCAATTACGATAGAGTTCTAATGTTTTGTTTTCTCGTAAAAATTTCCCATGCCAAATTTGAGCTCAATCAGACTTTGGGAAGTAGACCCTCAAAGCGGTCAAAGTTACAGTTTTTTGATCGATAAAGAAAATGTTCGAGCTGGGAGTGTCTCTTGTGTGTTCAGGTGTAGCTCGAGTCTTCCAACGCAAAAGTTTCCATGTCCCCGAAATTTAATTTTTGTTTTTAAAACAAATTTATATAAAACAATATCAGTTCTAGACATTACATGCATTTCTAAGAAATTTGCTATAAAAAAAATCGATTTCTGAAACTTCAAGAACTACTCTTGTGCATTTTTAGGTTGTAAAATCAAATATGTAAGACTTTCACGACTGTAAGTGAAGCCCTCTCAGAAGTTCGATGTTCCGGTATCTACAACATCTTTACACTGCTGGACTACAATCAGAGCATCGAAAGAAAGACCCTGAGCGACAAGAAGCTCGAAAGAATGCTGAAGAGGAATACCGAGGGGGAAGTGGCTACATCGCTGCGCTTGATCGCTTGATCGGAAGGTCGGTTCAACCGGCCGAACAGTGGAAAAGTACCTGGCGAAAATGGACATCAGAAAGCGAAAGTCCCGCCCATTGTCAAGTCGATTTTTCCGGCGAATCGCGACGTGATGGTGGTCCACGCCGAGATCTATCTCACCCTGGATGACAACAACTGGCAGGGCACTCCATATTTTACTTTTCCCACGAAGGAAATGACCTCCGAGGTGAAATTCATTTCACACACCAAGTTCCCAAAGAAGGTGCTGCTGTGGCTGACAATCAGCGAGAAGCTCCGTACATAAATTTCCTCGTTCACGGCAATTTATAGTACAAAGTGCCTGCCGGTAGTTGCGTCGTTTATCAAGAAATACCGTAGCAGCGAAGACGCGGTGCTCTGGCCCGATCTGGTGTCACTACTCGGAGCAATCGTTGGAGGAGATGGAGCGGCTGAAAATCGATGCGGTACCCAGGTCGGCCAAACCACCCAACGTTCCCCAGCTGCATCCCATCCAGAGTTTCTGGACAAACCAGAAACGTGAAACAACCTCAACAATCTTGACGCGAAAATTGAGGAGGAATTGATAAATAGAACGAAGAAAGAACTCAAAAACATGCCTACACGCATGTCCACCATGGCGAATGTTCCGGTAAACTCTCGGAAAGCCACTCGCAAGGGCGTGGAATTACTTTTGCAAATGAGCCTATATAATTGCCTTCCATGGGAAATTGATGGGAAACAGGACTACTGAACGAAATTCGAAAATCTAATTTCTCACCAACATTCCATTGGCACCCTATTGTTGATGCACTGTCGACTTTTCGTAAAATTTTGTTCAGGTATCAAAAGCTTATCTAGTTGAGTTCTTCGTTTTGTTCGAACATCATGGTGGAGAACATTGAGTATAAGACTTTTAATCTGTCTTATTTCTTTTGGTACAGCAGAACCAAAAAATATTTTTCTAAATTTATTTTTTGTAAGCTTCATTTGCAGTAATGTCATTGTCAGCACATATTTATGATGCTTTTTTCTTTAAATCTTGTGCAAAACTCGACGACCGTTGTCGATTTTAATATAGACTTTAAAAAACTCAGAAATCGCCTGGCTATTAGTAAAAGTATTCTTGAATGGTTGCAAATTTTTAGTGTAGAAAGGCACAAAGCGCAATAAAATTTTTGTTGCGATTTAACTAATCATATCACATGTTGTGTTTTGTATCCATACAAAACAGCTTTTTTTATAGATATTAGAAATAAGAATTGAGAAACCATTTCGTTCTTGAGGAAAAAAAGGAAAATACAACAATCGGGCTCAATAAAAATTTTCTGAACAGTAAAATTTAAATTGGTACCGTCATTGTAGCGTTAAGTTGTTAAAGACTTAATATCAGTGCCATTTTCAGGAATGTTGCATATGCATTTGATTGAAAAAAAAAAACAATAAAACACTCTTGTTTACAGTGTTCACACTTGTAATAAGCTCAGTTGTCTTACTTCAGATTTGTAGGCTTATGTGAGTTCAAAATACCAGTAATATGTTTAACTTGCGCTATCTGTAAGTGTGAGTCTATGTTGGCACCGCTGCTTTTGAGTTGTTTTTTTTTCATAGATGTTACAAAACGATGCGCATCGAGTAGTAACGACGAGTGGGCACGGTTTTTTACGGCTAATCAACAGCTGCTTATATTGAATTAAGGTGAGAGTGCTATTGCCAAGTTACTTTCCAATAAACGTTTTTGCGCGGCATGTGGCTCGGCTCATCTTCCTCTTCAGATAGGCGATATTTGGGCGTTGCAACCAGATGCGGCCGATGGTGAATATAAATATTCATCGATTCGCTTCGGCTGAATCATTGCCGTGTGGCTAGACGGACCTAGACGGCGCAAGGTTGTTTTCCAAAATCCCATTCAAGCGTTATACCTGGGTACGCGTTAAATTTAAATTACATTTCCCTTGGATTACCGCCGGGCGAGTAAACTTGGACTGTGGCTATCGAGAAAGTGTTTCCGCGTGTTTTTTTTTAGCCTAAAGTGTAACGTTTCGTTTGAGATAGATCTTTTCGGTAGGATATTTGAAATTTTCTTGAACAGACATCTGTTATTTTTTTACTATTTAGATGAATTTGGAAGAACCAAATTAACCTAAAACATTTTGAGCATATCTGTGTTTAGTTAGGAGTAAGTTCAAAAGTTGTGATTTTCATTACGACCACAACGCGTAGTTTCACAAAATCTCACTGGAAATGTATTCATCGTGCTTTGTTATATGTTCATATAAAACATTCGATGAATAATCATTTGTATGTTATTCTTTATGATTGTCATAAAAACATACACGTGTTTTATTTACACAAAAGTCATAATCAAATTATGTGGCTAAAATGAGAGCAAACGCATAAAACGACGCTATTTGGACCATAGAGAGTATTATGAAATGTTATCCCTTATCATTTTCAAATGCAGAGGAGCTAAGAAACATTGAAAGTTAGTGGGAATCATTTTATTGCTTTCGAATTTTATAACCATGTGATCACCTACTTTCAAATTTAAATATTATTTTTGCTTAAAAAAATGTCAATAAAAACAGAAATAATTTGTAACTTTATAAAGCGGTAGTATTTAGGTATCACCGAGAAAAGTCACTCTAGAGTATTTTTTTAGGAACATTTGACATTTTGATTTCGTAAATGTTTCAATAACTTGGGTTTCTTGGGAGAGGCGAAGTAAATAAATTATACTTGAAGCCACAGAAAAGCTTTAAAAAGTGTTACAGCATGCATCGGCTGACGATGGATGATACGAAGATATCAGCATCAGTACAATGTTGTATGGCGTCGAAGATTGAGACATCATCGAACCAAGTATTACAGTGATTAATGACCTAATTTGATCGCACAATAAACGAACGCGAACGCTAAGCTTTCTGCGGTGGACGGGATCAATCGGGTGAATGTTTCTCGGCCCGGATATCTGCGATTCTGATCGGACGCTAATACATGAATGTAAAAAGTAACCCCTTTACAGTATTGATGATTTTATAAGCCTAAATTATAACAATGGTTATTTGAGAGAATTAATTGGGTTTTAGCGCATCACGTGCTGCATACAGTCAATGACAAATCTAACACAACTATTGGCCGTTGTTACGCATTTTGCCATCTGGCACGATTTGTGTTCTCGTATACTCCACTTAAAAAAACAGCACATAACAATGTAAATAGTGTTGGTATATTATCGAAATTGCCTCTAGTCAGTTCCGAAAAGTCATTCCCATAACTCAAATCTATCATGAATCACGATCCGGAGAGCCCCATCACGATCAACGGTATTGCACTCCCTTTAGCAGCCGCCGTTGGTCGGACAATGTCGCGACCTTGCATCGTAAATTTTCAATCTGCGTGTATTGCATAACCGAGTATCGTCGCTTGAACTTGACCGACTATAACTTATTTTGGGCTCTATGTCGACTACGTCTAGACACTGCGGGGGCTCGCGGGGTTTCACTAGCAATCAGCCAGCGGCGAGGAGGATGCTATCAATTTAACTCTCAATGCAACGTCCGTCCCATCGCTGAAAAGCCCGTTTCATGTTTGAAGACAACTCTCGTTGATTCTGCTTGGCTAACTGTTGTAAACATTGCTGTAATGGTTGTCGTTCGCGTGTGTCTTGTGTCTCGTAACAGCTTAATCGAAGAAGAATCTTCAACGAAGTTGGAGTTTTGTAACATAGGCGAGCTACCGTAGATAAACACTTTGTTAATTAAAATTAAATATGACTATTTTTCCTTGAAGGATTCAACCGTTCTTGCAAACAGGCGGAATAGAATATATTTGCGGTATTGATAAAATTTTGAAAAGAAAAAAAAAGTAAGTAAAGGTATTGTGTAAAATTTACTAAAGTATGTCAAAACAGCGAAAAGAAAGACACGTTTCTCGCAGACGTGCACCCGTGCTGTTTGGCCTTATAGTTTTTAGCTCTACTGGTTCCAGTGAGCGCACTTCAAATGACCAAAGACGGCCGTCGGTGTGGCCAAACAGAGTGAACCGCGACCTGTACCCGCTCGGTATGCTGTGACTGTCGTTGTCTCGGTTCCGTGCCTTGGCTGGCAGTAATAATGATGTACACTAATTCGGTCAAAGTCATATCGAGTCTCGCCGGGTTTCGGATTTAGCACGAATAGTGGTATGACCACGCATGCATGGACATACTAGTGGGGTACCGGTATTTACGACTTACCGGAGGTATATATATAGTATGTTGTTCATGTACTTTACTCACTGAAAACGAGTTGGACTTTGAATTAGCACCTATTGAAAATGGTGAGAAGATACACGGCTGTGCTTGGTAGCGTGGTTAAAATTAAACAGTTCTGAAAAACGGTTGTGACAATTATGATTCATTGATTACACTGGTAAACAAAGGTTTGGTTCTAGAGCTCAAACTGGAAAAAAGCTAGATTATAGCTTTTTAACCATTCTTGTGAATTTTGGTGCCCCAGCAAAAAAAAGTTTTTCAGAGATTCAAATGAGTTTTCGCGTGAACAAATATAGAACCGACAATGTAGCAATTACTCAGCGGTCTTTTGACGCACTTCTGCATTAATTAGGGACACCGAAATTCTTTTCACTTTTGTCGATCAGTATTGTTGTAGCAAGTTTGGAATACTACTGATTTGCAGATAAGGTGACGGACAAAACAGTAAGATAATTAATTAGTTGTGATATTCATTGAAAAATCAAAAAAATTAATAAAGTTCTCTATTGGGTTGAGATTGGGCAATAACATTGTCTACAAACCCTTTCTTGATCAATCGAGCAGTAAGCTTAGGGTCATTGTCTGCCATTTTAACAGCATTGTAGTCTCCAGTATTTCAGCTTACATGATCCGGGCTGTTTTCGCAGTTATCTAGAAAATTAGACCAATCGCGTACCAGGTGAAACATGTCTGACTAAGATATTTTCTCTTTGATATTTGAATAATCTATAGAATGCCTATGAAAACCATTGCCCAAGGCGTTCGACACCCTATCAACAACATTGGAACACTTCTCATGGCGTGGCTTTTATACAACAACAATTTTATACAACGGTGAAATGACACTTGTCCTGAAACCTCCAGCGCGTCCAAGCACTTTGGATATATCTTGATTGCACATGGAAGGTAATCATGGAACCTCACGATAGGGACCATTTGCCTACTCTTTTGACGTGGGACTACGTCTTTGTTTACTATATTGGGATGCATTCTGTAAAATTGGAAATGAAAGTGGCAAATGTTGCGTAAGATTTCAAACGCATAACCACATGATGGATAACAATAACAAATATGTTCAAATTTATTCGCTTATGTTCGAGCGTCTTGATAGAAAAATTTTCACTACACTTTTCACTTTTTATTCACTTTCACTATTTAATTCTATCACTTTTCACTTTTCACTTGCAAATACGTATTTCGGCACTGACATAGTGCCTTCGTCAGTGCTTATTTGGACTGTGGAGAAAATAGCGAAACCCCAAGAATTTTATACCTAATTAGGTAAACGACTGGGGCAAATTTAAACTCAAAAAACGTAAACAACTTGAGTTTGGTAGAGAAATGTGCGGCCTGGTGATCCATGCCTTGTCGGGAAGTTTTCGGTAGAAATTTAAAAAGCCAAGAGAAATGATTACCCTGATCTCTGTTAAGGAGGGTAGCTGGGTTTAGTTTGAAAATTTCTAAACTTTCTGCAACATCTAACTTCCAAGGGGATGTTACTCATCGAACTAGACCAATGTTGTCGGTAGTCATAGCGTGATCTTCATGAAATGTATGTTCGGCTATTTTGGATCTGGAATGGTGAGTTATTCCTTTTTCTGAGTCTTTCTTAGCCTTTACAAGTTCTGAAGTATGTTCCTTAAACCGGATGTCTAAATTTCTTTTTGTTTGGCCAATGTAAACTTTATCACAATGTGGACATGCAACTTTATAAACACCCGCCCTATGTAATTTGTCAATAGTGTCTTTAGTAAACCCCAACTTTGTTTTCATTTGATTATTTCTACTACTGTAGATAATATCGATACCAAATTTTCTAATTTTTTTACGAAGTTGACGAGTGAAACTGACGTCATATTCAACCACTACTCTTTTCCGATCTTCTGTTAGCGGAGTGAGTGTTGTGTGAGATTTCCTATGTTGGATTCGTTTCTTTTTGTCATAAATGGCTTGTATGGTTCTTCTGTTATATCCATTCTGCTCACCAATATCAAAAATATATTCCATTTCGTTTTTCTTACCTTCATTACTGAGAGGCAAAGATTCCATACGGTGGATCATATGGTGGAAAGAAGCCATTTTTATACCGACAAGGCATGGATCACCAGGCCGCACATTTCTCTACCTAACTCAAGTTGTTTACGTATTCTGAGTTAAAATTTGCCCCAGTCGTTTACCTAATTAGGTATAAAATTCTTGGGGTTTCGCTATTTTCTCCATAGTCCAAATAAGCACTGACGAAGGCACTATGTCAGTGCCGAAATACGTATTTGCAAGTGAAAAGTGATAGAATTAAATAGTGAAAGTGAATAAAAAGTGAAAAGTGTAGTGAAAATTTTTCTATCAAGACGCTCGAACATAAGTGAATAAATTTGAACATGGCATCCAAGCCTTTTGAGCCAAATAAGTTTTTGGGGTTGAGGAAGAAAATAGCAAGAATTCATAAAGACATAGCTTTTCTAAAGCAATGTGTCAAATATCGACTGACTCCCAAAAGTCATGAGATTAAAATTAGAACTTTAACTCCTCCTTTTCTCATTAAGAAGATGGAATTGGAATGGATAAAAAATAGTATAAAACTTCTTTATAGTAAATTAAATTCAGTCACTTTAGAGTGCTACTCCCTTCATTTAAAACTGGCCAAAGAGTTTCCCTTTGGGTTCCCAGAATTTCTAACCAAAGTAAAAGTTGCAGAACAGTGTGAGGGGGAAAGAAAACGAAAATTGGGTGCAAAAAAGATTAACCAGTTGTTTTTACGAAACAAGAGCAGTAAAATGACAACTAAGATAAAATATATAGAAAATTTTGTGGTCAATCGATCTTCGTGTTAATTCTCACAACAGCAACAAAATCTTTTGAACAAAGGCCTCAACTTTGCTGTTTCTTCTAAACCAAATGTTGAACAGGCAATCATTGATATTGAAAGTAGAATGGGCAGTTGCAATTTTTCCACCGCACAAATTAGTGAAGTGCGCACATCCTTCTTGGATTATTTAAAAAAATGTCCACGTCTTGTAAATAATAGCACAGACTCACAGACAATCAAAGAATTATGTAATAAACCTGTCTTTTATTTAAAAGCTGATAAGGGGAATAAAATTGTTATTTTGAACAAAAATGATTACGATCAACAAATGTTGGAGAAAATTAATAATGGCCCACACAGGCAACGGAGAGTCAACCCCCTTACCGACATGGTGAAAAACTTTGAAAAAACTATCAAAGAATGCCAACCTATTTTTGGTGACGCTTTGAAAAATCTTCGTGTTTCGAACCCTTCTCTTCCTAGAATAAAGGGTCTCCCTAAAGTACATAAACCTGGTAATGAAATGAGAGAAATCGTTTCTGCGGTGGGGCACCAACAGAAAAATTGGCAAAATGGTTAGTCAAGGAATTTCAATCAATGCCGAAAAAATTTCCTAGTCGATCTGTTAAGAGCACAGGAGTTTTTGTTGAAAATTTAAAATCATCGGGGGGCATCAACTCTGGCGAGATAATGGTTTTTTTTATGTCACAGCACTTTTTCCGAGTGTTCCAGTGAAAGAAGCTATAAATCTTTTGGAAGATTGGCTTCTTTCCCAACAATGTGACAACCCTTGGAAAACTAAAGTACGCAGTTACTTGAAGTTAACTCGACTTTGCATGGAAGACAATTATTTTTCATTTCGTGGGAAATTTTACAAACAAACAAAAGGAGCACCGATGGGGAATCCTCTTTCACCTTTCTTATGTGAGCTTTTCATGGCACATTTGGAAAATGAACTAAATGAAAAAGACTGCTTACCAGATCGTTGGTGGAGGTATGTTGATGATATTTTTTGTATTTTACAACAGGGGGACTTGGAAAGTTTTTTGGGAATTTTGAATGGTCTTCATAAAAATATCCAGTTCACTTTGGAAATTGAACAAAACAAAAGGCTTCCATTTTTAGATGTAGTCGTTGTTAAAAACTCCAACCACTTTGAATTCGAAATCTTTAGGAAACCCACACATACTAAGCGGGTAATACCTAACACTTCTAACCACTCCTCCCAGCATAAAATGGCTTCTTTCCACCATATGATCCACCGTATGGAATCTTTGCCTCTCAGTAATGAAGGTAAGAAAAACGAAATGGAATATATATTTTTGATATTGGTGAGCAGAATGGATATAACAGAAGAACCATACAAGCCATTTATGACAAAAAGAAACGAATCCAACATAGGAAATCTCACACAACACTCACTCCGCTAACAGAAGATCGGAAAAGAGTAGTGGTTGAATATGACGTCAGTTTCACTCGTCAACTTCGTAAAAAATTTAGAAAATTTGGTATCGATATTATCTACAGTAGTAGAAATAATCAAATGAAAACAAAGTTGGGGTCTACTAAAGACACTATTGACAAATTACATAGGGCGGATGTTTATAAAGTTGCATGTCCACATTGAGATAAAGTTTACATTGGCCAAACAAAAAGAAATTTAGACATCCGGTTTAAGGAACATACTTCAGAACTTGTAAAGGCTAAGAAAGACTCAGAAAAAGGAATAACTCACCATTTCAGATCCAAAATAGCCGAACATATATTTCATGAAGATCACGCTATGACTACCGACAACATTAGTCTAGTTCGATCAGTAACATCCCCTTGGAAATTAGATGTTGCAGAAAGTTTAGAAATTTTCAAACTAAACCCAGCTACCTTCCTTAACAGAGATCAGGGTAATCATTTCTCTTGGCTTTTTAAATTTCTACCGAAAACTCCCCGACAAGGCATGGATCACCAGGCCGCACATTTCTCTACCTAACTCAAGTTGTTTACGTTTTCTGAGTTAAAATTTGCCCCAGTCGTTTACCTAATTAGGTATAAAATTCTTGGGGTTTCGCTATTTTCTCCACAGTCCAAATAAGCACTGACGAAGGCACTATGTCAGTGCCGAAATACGTATTTGCAAGTGAAAAGTGAAAAGTGATAGAATTAAATAGTGAAAGTGAATAAAAAGTGAAAAGTGTAACCAATATGTTGTTGGATAGATGAAATGTAGAACAATTTTGTAATATGCTAGTTATCACTCTAATTTCATTGCTAAGCGGTAAAATTTATAAAAAGTTTCAGTGACAAATTTACGCGAATAATGAACCAATTACATGCGAGCATTCCTAGCAAAGGCGACGTGAATGGACACCATCCGTTCCCTGTGATATTCTCTGTATCAATATCGAAATAAAAATTGACAGAGTCTCCCCATCCCAATAGGTCAATTTATTTATGCTTCCATCAGCTTAGACTAATATGATGTCTCGAAGGTAAAAGTTTTCCGAAAAGTTTGAAACAATCCCCATTCTTGAACAATTTCTAAACCTGCTTTCAGAACCTAATAAAAACTGATGTCTTGAAAGCAAACATGCCGGTAAAAGTAACAGTACCTGTGGAGTAAAAAACCGCAGGTCTCTCGTCGTCTATAATTGCAGCGGTACTCTTCTATTCGTACATTGCAGCGGTACGCTATTGCACTGTATTCGTATTGCACAGGTACACTTTTGTGCGTACATTACTATTCGTGTGCAATCGAGGAAAAATTGCAATGCTGCTGTTGATGCCCGATCAGAAAGACAAAACAAAAATGTAACAGAAGTTGTTAGTTTGTTATACAAAAAAACCTTTCAGGTTGTGTTTCAAATTAGATCCCGTTAGGTGTTAAAATAACAGAAATTATAACAATAAATATTCTACTAATATCAAACCCATGTCAAGTTTTGTTACTAACGTATCAGCTTTCTAACGAAATGAGATAGCATATGGAACAGTATAATAACAACCATTGTTATAAACTACAGGTTTTGATAGAGACGAAAAAAATGTGAGATTTGTCTCAAAACAACTTTGTTTCAGGATTTATTTTTAAAACTCATTCAGATTATATTTTGATATCAAAAGCATATGGGAAAATACAAAATCGTATCAAATTATGTTATTTGTATCTCGTGTTGATATAATTTTGTAATTTTTTTGTTATGCTCTTCTGATCGGGTGGTAATAGAAAGTTTATCTCATGAATATGATTACCATAAATTACTGAACAAGAATTGTAAATTTTTGCAACGGATATTTATTTAATTTTATCTACGATATTTACTAATTAATCATGACCGGATAGTATCGAAAGAGTAAATTCCAAAATATACACATTTATAGAAGGCCCAAGCTCAATGGATACGTTTGCGTTGCGTTGACGTTAATTTGACAGTAAATGTATGGGGTAACTGTCAAATTACCGCAAACGCAGCCGCAACGTATCCATTGTGTTTAGGCCTTAAGAGCCTGCGAATGCTTGTGAATTTTTGGTTTATTTACTGAGATTCATTCAGAATCTCTTTTTACATTTCAAAATTGTTAGATGTCTTAGTAATACAGCGAATGTAGTTGTAGGCAAATGAAAAAAATTGTCAAGCGAAAAACATAAATGGCATTGTTGATTGCTACGATTTTTTGCTGGAGCTTGTTAATAATTTTGTTTAACATATCTTCCTATGTTTACAATTTAATGACCCTTTGCAAAGGCTTCCATATTATTTTGAGAGTAAGATACATATTATAGATTTGATTTAATCAGAGTCAAATAAGGCAAAACCATTCATTATGATAACGTAAGTATTATCGGATTTGGTTTCTGAGGATATAGAGTTAATTCTTGGTGCTTCTTCAACAAGCACGATATGCTTGTGCCTTGTCAAATACATGATGTTTGTACAGAAAAATACCACAGGCATAATATCGCCAAATATAAACGTTGTTCTTTCAAGTGTTGTTGAATATATTTCAAAAATTGATTTCCAGGGAAGGCTGAAAATAGAAATACGTACAGTCGCTGAGCAAACACATTGATTCTGTCTGCAGTCTGCAGTATATTTTGGAACAAAAAATCCCCTAATTACAGTGTTTAGTCCCACGTCACCATTTCATACAACCCTAGGGCTGTATACCTTGTAGTATTTTCTGTTACTAACGGGTCAACGGTCAAACAATGTTGCGCATAACGACTGGCGTAGCGTGGGGGGACGGAGGAGGCGGTCCTCTCCGGGTGTCATCCTCTAGGGGGTGACACCCTGAGAAAAATTTCCATACGTGTCACCTTCAAGAGGGTGGTATCCGTGAGACTAATTATCAATTAGGTGGAGGTCGAGCTGAAACCCTCAAAAATTCTATAAATTTTTCGAAAATGGGTAGATTCAGTGCAATTAAAAACGAGCGTGGTAACTCTCACAATTTTTTATAACAAGATGATTTCACTGCAACCTGGTGGGGGTGATATCCAATTTTTCCACCCCGGGTGTCACCCGGTTACGCTATGCCACTGCGCATAACCTACACCGTATATCGATTGACATGTATATATTCACAGAAGCTATTGAGTCGATTCAAGATCTTCCCCCACTTGAAAAATATAACTTCGTCGCGATCTTGGTTTTCGACACCGTGTTGCAGGTTCAAACGAACAAATATCCCGGCGTGATGATCTTACCACTCCGTGGTTAGACAAAGAGTGCTCCGATATCTACGCGGAAAAATCAGACGCGTTTAAGGCTTTTCGGGAAACAGGCATACCAGACGGTATTCACTGCATTTCAGTGTATCCTAGGAATCATAACCCCCCACTAAAGCAACTGGGTTGTAGGCCACCACAATGTTGATGACCGAAAACAGCATCCGGAAGAAAACTAGCTCTGTGGAAATCTTAGATTATTGGGGCATGTTGAAACATAGGAACACTTCAAAATGAGACTTACTTCAGAAATAACGTAATTATATGATTAAATGGTAAATCTGATCGATTACTTGTTAGAGCTGGTGTACCTGATGATCTAGCTAGAACACAGCGTCTTCGCTTTCATGGTATTTTTCGACGAACTACGCAACTTCCGGCAGGCACTTCAGACTATAAATATCCCCGTTCAAGGCCAGTCCGGAGCAATTTCCGCGTCCCCTTCTCGCTGGTTTTCAGCCTTAGCAGCATTTTCATGGGGAACTTGGGGAAATAAAATATGAAGTGCCTTACTAGTCGTTACCATCCAAAGGGTTGGATCTCATCGTCACCACCGCCTCGTCGTGATTCGCTGACTTGACCATCTTATTTAGGCGCTGCCTCCGCGTTATTGCCTGCAGCTCCGAGACCAGCGGACAGGACTGATGCTTCCTGAGGTGTATGCCCATGTTCGCCAGGTACTTTTTCTCTGTTTGGCCGATTCGCCGATTTACCGGCCAAGTGCACGTAGCGATTAGAGGCCATCCACATACCACGTGGACAGCTTTTTAACGATTATTACCGTCCCGCCGCCCCCCGTGGACAAATGCCCATAAAAATTCTTTTTCTTTGGTAAGGACCGTGGACAGATTTTTAACGATTATTACCCCCTCCCCCCCGTGGCCAAATGCCCATATAAATTCTTTTTTTTTGTGAGGACCGTGGACATTCCACAACCCTCCCCCCCAAGCTGTCCACGTGGTATGTGGATGGCCCCTTTTCCCTTGGTCTTCCTCTTCATCATTCTTCACTGTTTCCGCCATGAAGGTAAGAGTTCGTCTGATAGAGCTGTTATTTTTTTCTGCTGACTTATGGGTTACTATGATTGATGCTGCTTCGGTAGTTTCGTTAGTGCGTGTTAAAGTAAACCCATAGAAATTTGGCTCAATTTTTTATGCAAACGTAACCTGTAGAAATAGGAGGTTTCTCCTAATGCATCCAAAATACAATTTATTATTTTTCCTCATAGGTCAAGAGTTTTTCAAACTGACCAATAATCATATTGTAAAGATGAACGGTGCTTACCTCAAATTTGTCTGATCAAGTTGTATACCTAGGGCTAATTTATGATAAGAATCTTACTTCCAAGGAGCACATTGTGAATATCCAATCAAAGTGCAATAAGTATGTAAAATGTTTATATTCCCTTATCAACAGGAATCATAAACTTTGTTCGTTTGTTTGTTTATTCGTTTATCTTACTTTAATTCATCTGACAATAGGAGAATTCGTGAAACGGATCATCTCGATATTTAATTTTTCAAATAAATATTAAAAACTTCAAGAGTTTCACTCAAAAAATTGAGTTTCCAATTTTTATTGAATTTTAGTAGCTAGAACGGCCGCAATGCCTGCATAAAAACCGAAGGCAACTCTGTCAGCAAACACGGAAGCAAAAAATTTGACGAAGAGATCACATAAATCAAATATTGAAGTCGAAATCGAATCGTCATTCGCCTTTGCAGTTGACGAAGTTTCAAAAAAAACTCTGGGGTTCCTCCGGAGGCCCGTCTACACCCGCAGGACGTACGATTTGTACAACTCACTATCAAGGCGGCGGTATTCGACACTGGCGTGTTCAAAATTACGTTTTGTTATCAGTGGTTTCAAACGACGATATTTTCGCTGAGCATTGTTCCGAGATCGTTTCAGATCGCGCAATCGACGTGTGCACCAAGTAGGACTATTTGGTCGCTTCGCTAACGGTACTGTCGTGTTCAACCACTGAACTGTAATGACGCAAAAACGTACAGTCATAACGTCTACATCAATGCATACATATATACAAGTCCAATCGAAAACCAACAAGATAAGTGTGACGATTCGATTTAGCGATAATTTTAGAATAAACTGTTAATTTACAAATAAATAATTAGACCAGTAATGTTATATGCAGTCCACATCTGGACAAGTTGTTGCATAACCAGGAAAAAGATGCTTCAAAGTATTCAGAATAAACTTTTGAAAATGATATTGAAGCGTCCTCCCTGGTTTGGCACGAATGAACGATAGGTAGGCTTACTAATGTGGAAACACACGGGTCGAAAATTCTCAAGTCACGTTTCATGCAATTCTAGGACATTGCGTCAAAAAAGTTTTTTTTTAGATATCAACAATTTAATTTTTTAAAGGGGCGTGTTCCCAAATTCCGATTGAGTGATATTCGAAGGTCAATGTTTTTTCATACAACTCATTACCGTTTTAATGGGTATTTTCAGACGTAAAACTTATGTCCAGAGAACGAAACATGAAGTTCGACGGCATTTTCAAGTCCAACATGATGACTTCAGGGTCTGGGAAACTGTTAAATACGGGGAAAAGTTCAAATGCTTCCCAATATCAGTAATTCCAGAACCTAGATGACATCTCAAAACTGAACATTGGTTACCGACCACAAGATAGCGACTTGCAACTTCTGATTGCCAAAAACGCTCCAATATTGGTATTTTAGTGAGCAGATCTAACCTGGAAAATAATTTCTATGATTGATAGGGATAATGCGGTCGAAAACATCGCTGAACTATTAGAAAAACGAAAAGCGATCAAAACCAATCTAAAATCTATTTATATACAAATTAAATTATATTTGAATATATATTCCATCAGGTGAGTATTTGTTGTTTGGCTAAGTGGGATGCGGGGTAAGATGAGGAAAATGGAGTGTGTGAGTAGAGTGAAAGGAAAAAATAACGATGAAAGGGAAATGAGGGATCATAGGGGAACAACGGGCAAGACGGACACCCTAGGGAAATCATTCATTATTCTGCTCAAAACACAATATTTCAACCAACGATATTAATAATATTCGACATTGACTAGTGCTTTTCATAAAATAATGCCAACCTTTCCTTTTTAGAGTGATTTTATATTAGTTTTCACCATGGGCGCAACTAAGGAAAATTTCTAGGGGGGGGCTAGTTTTCATGTATGTCATTTAAAAAAAAAGAGAAAAAAGAGTTTGTATATGCTTATTTAATAACGCTTAAAATAGTATCGTAAAAGCAGAAACAAATCACTTAGGGATAGAATCTCCGAAGATGTACTGAATATCTTGAACACACCGTCAACGCCAAGCTCTTTCAGCAACACTGATTCGTTATTGAGGAGAGCCAGATTTGGTAAACGGCTGGGCAGTGTTTTTTAACAGTTCACCCGTACTAGTTAGATTAAAATAGAGCCCAGTGTGGTTCAAGGCATAATGCCCTATTCCTACCTCCACGTGGTACCGACTGGGATACGAGCAACCAAGGAAAAACCGATGAACCGGTGGGAACTTGGTCGTATGCTGACAGAAAGGGGTAGTTGTTCTCCTTAGAGAGCAGCTTGTCTGCGCGTCTACCCCACAGGCTAGGGCGGCTCAAACAGCGACTGATCCGGACCGGACGGTTGAACTATGAAATGCGGTGTCTCGCCAGCTACATCTATGGCGGCAGCTCCGTCGCGAGACTAGGCATCGCAGCCCTAGTAAGGCAGCATACTAAAATCAACATACTACGGAGAATCAAGAATTCAAAACCCAGCCGACGATTATTTCGTCGCAGGCATTAGACGAAGCAAATATTTGCTATTTTTTAATACAGAATTTATTTTGTGCAAATAAAAATCGTACCAAAAATAGCAAATATTTGCGTCGTCTAATACCTGCTTAAGGACGACGATTAGAAGCTCAGTACATGTAACAGTAGATCGCTTAACGACCCGGATCTCGGATCGTTGCGCTCCAGAAGCTTTGACGGAAAGGAGAGAAGGTACGGTGGATTTGTGGCCGTAAGGCACGATAGCTGCTCGCGTAGAGACATCAAGATCGTCGTTGGGGACATGAACGGAAGGAAAGACTTATATAAGCCGGTTATCGGCCCGCACAGCCTGCTATGCACCAACTTCGCAGCTTCCCGCGGATTAGCAGTCCAAAGTCCTTTCTTTCCTCGACCAACGTGCAGCAAAAGCCCGTTCTTCTCAAAAGCCAAAAGCCCGTTCTTCTCAGACATTAAGAACGTACGCACCTATCACGGTGATGATCGGACATGACCACTTCGATACAAAAAACTACAAAACCCTGATATAACCGGTAGTCCTCTACGGAAGTCCTTTTGGTGTTTTCGAACAGAAGGTGCCTATCGGCGAACAGAAGGTGACTATCTACGGTGGAGCACAAGCGGACGACGGATAATGGCGACAGCGCATGAACCATGAGCTACAAGCGCTGCTTGGAGAGAACCCCATTGCACACCTGGCGAAAGACAACAGGTTGCGGTGGGCCGGTCACATCGAAATAATGCCGGACGACAACCCTGTGAAATCACTTCTCTTCAGCAACCCTACCGGCACAAGGAATTAAAGGGCGCAGCGTGCATGATGGCTCGACCAGATCGAAAGAGACTTGCGAGTGATGAGACGTCTGGGGAACGGGTGAAACACAGCCCAAAACCAAGTAAAATGGCGACTTCTTGATACATCACGAGTTATTACAGCTCTCGTCTGACTGGTAAGGTGAGTAAGAGAGCAAGGGTTGAGAATCGATTCTGGGTGCAGAACTAGTTCTTAGCCAATGAATGACGACATCTCAATTTGTGTTGATTTTGATGCTCTGATAAGTAATATGGAATGTAGATATATTGAATACAATCATTCTCTGGGAAATTCTAGGGGGGGCTAAACACTTTCTAGGGGGGGCCCCCCTAGCCCCCCCGTAGTTGCGCCCATGGTTTTCACTAAAATAAAAACAGTCTCGAAAAACCATTATTTCACAACGAGCATATGAAACGGACCGGCTGTGCTGGTAAGACGGACCTATGAAAGACTATAGCAAATCTCTTTTCTATACGGGACGACGCGCTGCGCAAAAAAGCACGTGTTTGAATCTTACCGTCGGCTGTATATTTACTGCTTTTAACAATGTTTTTGATGATGATTTTTGTTTAAAATGAGGGTTAATGACTTTAGGTCTCATATCACATGCTAAGAATGCTGAAAAAAAGAATATCAAATGGTGCTATTGTCGTTTTCTTAGACTGCCCATTTCGCTAACACAACAACTGACCGTCTTGCCCAAGAGGCATACAATTTTTCGGATCGTTGTGATTTCCAGGAAAATAATATTTATACTAAACTATCTTCACCCACGTGTCTCAAATATGCTCAATTATTGCAATGTTATTAAAAACTATATTTTTGTGAAGTTTTACCGAAGCAGAAGCTTAAATTCGACACGGCGAAAACTACATTACATTGCTTTGCTGTTGAGGGTGAGCTTATTTTGATTATTTCTCAAATTACTAACTATTGTTTCAATCTACATAATATCTCGAAACGCCCAGGGTCCTGTTGGTATATAACTGGCATAACTGATTTGTGTTAATTTCAATGATTTACATAGAAATGAGCAATGGTCGATCTTGCCCGCCCTGTCCGTGTTGCTCGTTGTTCCCCTATGCGACCCTAAAATATTCTAATATATCAGCATAAGTTTCACAGGTTACAGGTTGCTAATAACTTTAAAACGTAGTTTCCATACAAACATTTTTCTAATTATCATTTTTATGAGACAGTTCTAAGTTTAGTATATGAGTAAATCATGTCATTATTTAGTATGAAATATTTAAAATTAATATGTCTCACAAATAAACAGTTATTTCATTATCTGTAGGTGACTATAAACAGACTGAGTGGGGTTAATCATTTCGTTTACTCACTCACTTATTGGGCCATGGAAAATCATTAGCCACTGACAGCTGGTAAAACACTAAAAACCATGCCCACAATTAGCACCTACCACAGACCCATCAACACCATCAGACGACAGCGCACAGGGCATTGCCGTTGTTAATTGGGGTGGCACTGACATTAAATCTGGGCATTAAATCATCACCACCTAAAAATATACTGAACGCTGCTCAATGTCGGTTTTGGGATTTGAACCCAGGCCACCAGTGTAGTTGGCAGACACGTTATCAACTACGCTAGGCGAACGCCCAAGCAGTGTTATATGTATATTTATATTTACTGTAGATTTTTGCAAAGTTTTTGTTAGCCGAAAAGTTAGCAGAATAAAATACTACAGTCATAACACAGTGAGTTTTATAGAGCACTCTTACGTCAAATAACAATTCGGTTGGACGATAACCCAAGAACAATGTGAAAAGGGTAAAAAAATGTCTCAACAGTTGGTGGCATTGCAGTACTGGCCAGATTGTTGTCAATATCACCATTTTTTTTTTTGTGTTACCGAGAATTTAGTTCCAACTATTTTCTACAGTTCCGACCTCGGCAGTGAGAATTTTACAGACTCACGCGTGAACAGTGCTATCGTCTACACATGCTCTGATTCAGCTAGCTAATATTTCAGACACATTTTGTAAACTTCGGGTTCGCTGCTCTGCTGTCAAGACCCACGACGCTGGTTGTCGGCGCTTTCACGTACCTTCAAAATGCTCCAAATTGGCCTCTTCAGACTATTAACTGTTAATTGACTCACCTGACCTAACGGATGATATTTCTAGTCATGAACTACTCGTTGGGATTGCCACCGTCTAATCACCGTCTAAAATCATAGACCGTGACAAAACATTAACGGAATAGTGTCTCTTGTTTATAAACACGATAGGGATTTATTTCATTTCGTTGTACCGTGTTCCGACTTACTTACTTTACTTCACTTTTGCGGCATAGCTAACCTAATTTAGATGTAAAGATTAATATTTATTTTATTTATCGATAATAATTTCAATTTTGATTATATTTGAACATATAGTAGGTATGTTTAATATTCTTCCAGCTAGCTATATCAAATGATTTTCAATCCAATTGAATTTAGTTTATTTGGCTAATGATGTGCATTGGTCACATAACTAAAATTTCCAATCACCCATTACTTTATTAAAATTATATTAGTTTTGTCGAAGATCTTCACAAGCTGCTGTCCTACCTTAATGTCGGTATTCGACTGAGTGGAACGCAAACCAACCTACCGTCAGCCAAAACAATTTCCCACGCTCTTCGGCATGCAAAAGACGAGCTGCAAATTATACATTTTTTCTCTGTTTTCCTGATTAATTTTCGGTCCACCTTATTACACGATCTTTGTCACGTCTTCAACAGCGTCATCGCTGCTGTTTAGTCAGCGCGGTTGAATAATTTCACACGAGTAAGCTGCATTGTTTTTGTTACTATTTCCCTGCGAAACAGATAGAAAGAAAAGTTTTTGTTAAGGGCTCTCTACTACAAGAGAGTAGATTGGATGGTGCATATTTTCTATTCGGGTATGGGAAAACTGTTGATTCTGTTGACCAATGTGCATTCGGTGTGTATTATTAGCAAAAGTAGTAAAGGATTTATTAAATCTTAAAATGCATTTATATGTATTCTTGGCTATTACAATGTAAACATATGTTTGTTGCTCAGCCGGATTGTGTACGAGAAAAAAAAGTAATAAAAACAATCTCTAAACGTGACAATGTATGATAGTAACACTGTATTTGTGAAACAATAGCAGAGCAGTCGAAATGAACTCGTGAGTTGCTAATTTGACTATTCCGGCTATATAGCCTGTTCCGGAAACACAATGGGTCATCCAACAAGCCGACCATGCGTTTTTGCAAGTTAGCCATTTCGTTACGTGCAAGATTGTGATGAGTGATTATGTTTGTGGTTTACGAATGAAATTAATTTAATCATCGTGTACTCTTTCATTCAAATGATATTATGCTGCTGGCCAATAAAAGATGTCGTTTCTTTTCTTTCTAGGTAAGTTTCGCTATGCACTTTAACAATGCCATCATCGTATGAAAACTGGTGGAAACAAGTAAGTTGAAAAGGCCCTGCACGTGCCCACCTTTTGTATTTAAAGTAACCTTTGTAGCAGAGGTTAGATACCGGTTAACCCTAAAACTGCGTACTACGATTGCTTTTCCGTTATGCAATATTTCTCTTGTTTTTATTACACAATCATTTTGTGTCTCGATCCGATACCGGCGTGCGGCAACGTGAATTCGATTCCCTTGGCGGTTGACGGTTATCTGCTCTTGCCACAGACGAAACACAGAAGTGGAAAATCATCTTCATACTACTCAGTGCATACTTCAATCGAGGATTGGATCGGGTTCATTCGCCACCAGGGGGCCAGACTTCGAAACTAGCTCGGTAATCTGGCTAGCGTTGCTTCAACTATGCTTAGTCATTCGCTATTCCAGTGCACCGAGCAAACAGCATCGTTTCCAAGAGCACGTGATTTTATACCAATTTTGTTTTTGAATAGTAATTTGATTGCCAATTTCCTTAACATCTGCTAAATTTGGTCCAATCGTGCTGGGCAGTATGTAGACCGCAAACGGTGCCTGTCTGCAGATATACGTCAGAATAGCCGCATACAAGAGGGAACTACTCACAACTTTCTTGGAGCACATAAGCTTGGAGCAGTTTGTATAAAAAATCGGCTCGAATTTCATGAGAAATCAGCTGAGTGAATATAGGAAGTGAATACTGAAGTAACCTTGTACGCGGTATTTTTATGTACTGTGGCTTTCTTGACGCGGTGTTTGAAACTAAGCGGATTTTGGAATTTACGCGTTTTTACGTGTATTTAAAAACCTTCCTATTTGATATTTACATGGGAAATAATTTTCTGTTTGAAAACATATCAAAGTTTTTTCTTAAGCCCCATCGATATAATAATGCATATACCCAATTCTAATTTACCTAAGCTGACACGAAAAAATTCAAGCTGAGTATGAAAAACATACCGGACACAATCGGGAAATCCCTTCTAACCTTTATTCATAATAAACTTTCTTTAGTAGCCAAGCTTATGAAAAAGATCCATGACAGCAAGTTTTCAACTGATTCGGCTGTCATTGCATTGCACAGCTCTCTCTGCTCCCAGTACATTTAGTACATAACCCGACAGTAACTGGCAGCACACACATGCAATGCCAAACGGGTTGTTATTTTCCATCTCCTTATGTCTGTTGGTTCTTCCAAGCTGTAGCAAATGACATCCTATAATCTTTGACATCCTTCGGCATGAATCCGAACGGGATGTCAGCTGGTTATGATTCACGACAGTAATGCCGATGAAACAATGAAAGAGACCTGGTGCGAAGCACGTTTTTTCTTACGTGGGGAATATAATCAACAACGGAAACACATATGAAACGGTTTGCTTTGTATTAAATATGCCACCGGCCTATGAAAAAGGAGAAACGAAAAAGTGCGATTCAATGACAGCCGCAGCCGTTCAGCAGGCTGTAAATAGCGCAAGTCAAGCCAACAGGACATCCTCAAAATGAGCAAACTAGGCTGTCATGTCCAAACGAACAGAATACATGCGCAAGAATGAGCTGTCGTGTGCAACACAAGACAGTTTCGTTGCCTTGTGTAAGCTGTAGCTGTATGTAAGCTCGCATGAATAGCTTATTCATAAGGCTGCTAAAGTGAAAAGAGAGAAAAGTCGTCAGTATAGTGTCGCTCTCCAGTCTTTTTCCTAAGCCTGGTAGTAACACTCAAACTTACCTACCTAACCAGTCAGTTCCAGGTCGAAGTGTTCCTTGCTGTTCGAAAAAGTTGTCTTCATTCAATTCGGTTCATGGCTGCAGCTCACGGGTCATGTCGTTTGCGAAAGCCCCGCAAGTCTGTTTCCACTTGGTCGAGTTATCTAGTTCGCTGCGCGCTTCGTCACCGAGTTCATCCGGGTTGTTATTGAGAACCATTTTCATTGGGCTATAGTCCGACTTCCTTACGACATGCCCAGCCCACTTAGTCTCTCGATTATCGCTGTTTGGACGAAGAGAGGTTCTCCCAACAGCTGATGCAACTCGTGGTTAATCCACCACCACCACAATCCATCTTTTTTTTGGTTCGCAGCACTTTCCGTTTGAAGGCTCCAAGTCGCGTTGATACTCCACAAGCATGGTCCAAGTTTCGTGGCCGTAGAGAACTATCAGTCTGATCAGTAGATGATCAACATAATGCGGAGGCAAATTTTATTCGAGCGGAGCGTCCTGCAGAGTCAAAAAAAGGTTTGATTTTCTGCCATAAGACATCGATGACTTTATCTACTTGTTGTTGTCAGCAGTCACCAGTAAGCCCAGATACACAAACTCGTCTACCACCTTGATTTTATCACCGCTAATCTTATTTCGTGAAAGAGGTTAATCCTGTCTTCTCTTAAACCTCTTCGTCTCCTTACTTGTTCTTCGATGCGTGTATGGCCAGTCATGCCCGTTTGGCTGCAACCCCTCCAGCGTTGAAATTCATCGCTTCTACCTGGATCAAACCGGATTACCAAGGGTTGAAAAAAATCAACCTAATATAAACTGGAGGAAAATATGGACAAATATCTCTGCAAGAAGACTCAACTCACACTACCGAAGCGACCTAAATTTGCTGGTCAACGAAAAAACAGAACATCGCCGTCTAATGCATATAATCGGTCGGGCCAACGATCCTAACTGTCAGCACTGCACGGTAGGCATAGAATCGATTCGACACAAATTCTCTGAGTGCATCCGAGTGGCTGAAGCGTGGGCGTATATACAACGGAGAATGGCGACGATGTTGGGAGGGTGCTATAGGCCGTCTTTTGATGATTTACTGCGCCCAACTCTGGAAAACTTACCGGTGACCACAAGAAACGAAATATTAGAAGCTTTAGTTAAATACATCAACTTTATTAATACTGTTAATAATAGAATCGATGTAGGCGAACAAGAATTTATATTAAATTCAACTATTTAATTGTTTTACAATATTTGATGTAATATTTACAAACAAGGATGAATAAACCATATTTTATAAAAAAACCTTCAACTTGATGTACGTCTTCTTCATTTTCTCAAGGATACGTGCTACAATATCAATGTCATCGGCGAAGCCAAAAAGCTCAACAGACTCAACACGCACCATCTTGATGAACTGACACTCGGGTTGGGGAAGCAATTCCTCTACCGCCAAAAGATGGTTTACGCGCCAATGACCGTATGGCACCTTCTCATCTAGCTATTGTCGAATGACAACATAGCTCTGGTCAGGCTTCTAAAAATGACTGTGTGTCCATGACAGCAAGTTTTCAACTAATTCGAATCTTATTGTATTGCACAGTGCATTTGGTACATAACCTAACCCGACACACACACGCAATGCCGAACGGGCTGTTTTTTCATCTCCTTATGTCTGTTGGTTCTTTCAAGCTGTCGCCGATGACAGCCTGTAGCCCCGACATCCTTCGGCACGAATTCAAGTGGGATGTCAGATGATTATGAGAGAGAGAGAGAGAGGGAGAGAGAGAGAGTGTGTGAGAGAGAGACGATGAACACCAATTTGGTAGTTTGGTTTTACGTGTCAGAGGTGACAGATCACTTTTCAAAGAGCACCCAGCAAACAATTGTTTCATATAACAGCTTATTAAGCTGTAATTCAGCTCAAATCCGTTTTATAACAGCTTTACAAGCTATAAGTCAACAAAATTGGTTGTCGGCAATGTTGACTTACTTTTTCATCCGACTCGCAGAATCGGTTGTAAAGATCGAGGTACTGGGAAATAATGAAGTGCATCGCAAAAACCACGAAGGTGTTAGATTTTATGTTTATGTTCAATTTCATACACTTTCACTACTGTGCTACAAGTGATGATTATTTTGTTGACCATACAAAAGGTTTGTGAAGTTCCGGTAAAAAATCACTGTGACAATGCAATTTTGAAGCATTCTCAATTCATTGTACAGCAATAGAACAAGAAAATCGTATGAAAATGAACGCGTCGTTTATTTACCTTATTTGCAATACCTCTGCAATACCAATGTGTTGTTACCTTCCTTGTTCGTTTGGCTCAGTTTTTGACAGTTTGTTTGGCTCACAACCTTCTTTCCGCATATCTCTTCCTCTGAGTATTGGTCCTGAAGACTTTTCGGATATTTTTCTGGTTTTTGCTTGGAAGGAAAATATTTTTGCTTTTTGTTTTCACACATATATTGGCAATTGCATACGAGAATTCGCCTTCATGCGAACAGCCTTAAAATCTGCTGAAAATTCATACAATGTTGCCAGTTTATTTTGTTCGTATGTTTCAAAAGACTGAATGCGTACTTTTACCCCTCACTACTGTATCACCCAACTGGTCTCGAGTCTCGGTTCAGGATAGACTTTTAGCAAAAACTGCATATCAAGAAGACTGGGAACTCTGCCTGAAGTCGAGCGACAGTTTCGGCAGCGCAGTCTTTGTAATAAAGGCGGAACTGACGCATGCTAGTGTGTGTGCTGGCGATGCGAACGCAATCCGAACGTCTATTTTTGAGAAAAACAATGAAAAAACATCAGAAGTAACCATGTCAGCGTACTTCGATTATTAAACTTATGCTCTCTGGATTCACGGCTTGGACCAGGTTTTATTTTAAATTTAAGGAATCTCTCAACCAACTTCTGTTTTATGTAACATCAATTTTGCAGTTGCACCGACAACGGCATCAATGATTTTTGTGGAAGAATGATTGCATTTTTCTTGACCGTGCATTTATTCAGAAAATACTCATTATGACAAAATCCGATCACGCAATGAAATTGAAAATATTTTCTAGAACAGAATATTTCTGTCCTTTGATGTTTGCTACATGTTTTAAATGATTGACGATATTTTTGTAGGTGTTTCCGTTGTTTAGACGTGTAAGCCAGATTTGCAAGTAACCTCTTTTCGGAATACTCTCTACTCAATATCTGCAGAAACTTTTAAACTACGGATATTTGGAAAAATCTGCACCCAGACTAGAAAAATCTGTGTTTCTCAGACAAATTTGCACATCGGCTGTTTGAATATGCGTGTACTCTGTTTTGATCAGTTTTGAGTTTAGTATTCGTTTCTCCCTCCCAGGTGATAAATTGTTATTGATAAATTGTTATCGTACATAAATCGTACATTCCGTAACGCGAAATTTGCATGCATTTTGCTTGGTGGATTCAGGCAAAGTAGCGCTTCGCAGAATACCCTCTTCGCTGACCTCGTTACGTAATATACGGATATTCTTAATGTTGATATTAACTTTCGATCCGCTCACACTCGTGTTGTGACGGGAGATTGCCGTTCAGTCTCAATGCTGAATAAAACGAAGTACTGCTACTTATCTTCAAAGATTTTTTTTTTTTTTTATTCTCGCTTATTTTCCGTCGGTCTATTTCCGCCACTGTTGTGGCCAATCACCGACGCCCAGGGAGGCGACTCCACACCCAGGACCCTAACTCACGACCCGTTTATTAACGGACCGGCGCCAACGGCTTTACTTCCTCATGCGATGGAAGGCGTGATCCCAGAGATTTTTCGCCTCAGAAAATCTCCCGGTGTCGGCTAGGATTGAATCTAGACCAGTTGGGTTGGTTGTGAGTGGATCACGCCACCTCACAACCATCAACACCTATGTCGGCGGTGGGATTCGAACCCAGGCGTCGAACCCAGGCGTCGAGCGTGGTTGGCGGAGACGTTACCAACCACACTAGGCCCCCGCTCATCTTCAAAGATAGTATTTTTTTTTTTTTTTCAAGAAGTGTACAAAATACAATGTTTTTCTTTACCTCTTTAAGCTTTCTCACGAGTTGGGTACTTACTATAGCTTTTCAGTTTGTTGTCATAGGCCTCCTATATCATACATATCTACTGTCGTCTGTTTGCGTCTTTTCGTGAAAATGATGTATTAAATTTTGATATTAAGTAACTAGGTATTTGTCCGGATTTTCGCACTCGAAAAATTATGTAATTGCGTTCACTATTCGTAATTTTCTACCAGTGTGTCGTTGAAAAAAGCTCAGTTCATCTGAGCGCCCTGTGCTGAATTCGCGTTGTCAGTTGTCTGACGTTCATGATTTTCGCATTGTTTCTTATTGTTTTCGATGGAGGCCTATGACAACAAACTGAAAAACTATCGTAAGTACCCGACTCGTGAGAAAGCTTGAAAATGTAAGAAAAACATGGAAACAATGTGTTTTGTTGACTTCTTGAAAAAGACGTAATATATTCTCGAAACGTTAAAGGATAAGCAGCAGTACTTCGTTTTATTCAGCATTGAGACTGATGAACCGAGAATCTAAGCAAAAAGATATTCATGTCACAGTCGAAAGCATTCTTCTTACCTTCTGTGTGACTAGATGTCTAGGAATACATAGTCACCAGAAATTTTTATCTCTGGTATCTTCGAATCGTTTCATGCGATAAATATTTCCTTGGATGAATTGCAAATTAGTAAGTATAAGGTATACCGAGTTACGGTCTTCTTCTCACAAATCATGAAGCCAATAGTGATTTATCAGAGTGTTTTGTTGCTGTTTGTAAAATAAACAATTTGTTCACTCAAGGAAAACTCTTTACAAAATACCAAACGAACAATATGTTCAATAGATTGCTAGCACTTCTAAATTAATTACCATTGTTATTTTTTCGCATTAATTCTTGCAAACAATCATCCGTCTGCAGATTAATGTCATATTTTCCACATCCAATCAAGAAAAACCGTGTCACCACTCCACATCTGTTGGCACAGTTATTTTTTGCCACATGAAAAAGTAGAGCAAGCCCAATTCGCACTGGTATTGCTTACTTTCTCGCGGTCACCGGTCCAGGGCAGCCGATTGTTGCATAACTCGATGATGTCATAAGGTGACGCTAGTAGTAGTACTTGTAAATTACTTGTTTTTTTTTCGAAGATATGGAAATCCCAAAAGTCATGTACAACCTGCATAACCCAGTTATAAGTAATGTCGGAGTAATAACATCATATGAAATTTCTGTGGCGCTCTAAGAGATGAAAAAGAAAAGGCACAATAACTAAGATTATTGTCGCAGCTGAAGCGATATCATTGCCCTTTCGTTTTCCTTTTTATTGGAGTGCCCGAAAATGGTACATATCGTCCGCTGGTTTTCTGGTTTTATCCAGTTTCACTGTTATGCAAAGCAACAGGATGCATGAAATGTAACCAGAGAATAGTTTTAATATAAATTCCGACTCGTGAAATGGTTGGTATTCTGTTTCGAAAATTTCGTTGCTTCAACAAAACAAAGGATATGATTAAACTAAACATGACTGTAAAATGTAATTAATTATGGTGATGAAATAGCTTCGGACTTAAAAACTCTTATGTTTTGGAACTTGAGCAGTTTGGATCCCTGAGCCAAGTATGAGATGTAGTTCTTTACATGGAAAACAAATAATTTGGAATGATGACACTGTTGTCGTTCAACACCTATAGCTGGTGCGAACAAGCTTTTAGAAGGTTGAACATTGTGTTTGCCTTAAAACAAGAGAGTCTAAGTTATAATTTACTGCCCTTATTCGTATCCGATAGGTTTGTACATACAAAAGATACTAATCAGAACACATCGCGACACGTGGCCGCCGTTTGCGTTTTCGGCATCCAAGGACGGATGAAACCTGGTCGCATCGCATGTTCACTCAGTGCTTCACCTCGAATATGGCACGATTGATGAGTCCCATGAACTTCAAATTATCAAGAGCAGTCGAAAAACTTGTTTCACTCTTATCAAAAACTATTGACGGCCCTAGCGGTTAAGGTGTCGTAGCGTACGTACGCCGGGCAGCTTTTATACGAAGACACTCGATCGAACCAGTCAATGACAAGGTTGCCTATTTGAAAGGTTTTTTCATGCTACATGGACGGTGTTTTAGCGCCGCTTGCAGTAGAAAGATTACGGATCAACGAAAGTCGCGCATCTTCGCCGCAAGTGGCGAGCGCTTTGTACCCTTGCACGATCAACGTCGACCTGAACCGCTTGTCATGCATTGCGTCTACCTTGACCTTCCTAATTTAATTCAATCCACTGGTGACGCAGCGCTTCTCCGGCTCTGAGGCCGACAAGTATCGAAGTTGGATGCGTACAGACACGGTAGCTAGGAATGCTAGCTTCTCGGACTGCCAAGTCCGGTTCAACAGGTTGCATATCGATGCACGATTATCCGTGGTCGATAAATCGTGAAACATGCTTTACAAGATGAAGCGTCGGTCGTCGCGGTACAGTACGGTGCGGTGCGGACAATGTCCCTCCAAATGTTTTGACCATACGTGATAAATATATGCTGCTCGACAAAACAAGTCAAAGCGCATTGAACCGGTTCGCGAGTAGGGTCCCATTTGGTTTTCGTTAAAGGGTTATTGCACTAGCGTGTGATTGATTGAAACACTTTCGTCCGTTGGAGTTTTGATCAAGGTTTCTGCAGCAATGCATGTGTGCATTCGTTTATTTAATCACTTTTTTTTACAAAATTATATTTAATAGATTTTTTTTCTTTCTATGGTTTCGATACTACTTGTGACCCGCTTGAACACATTCTTGTGCCCTCGCGTCTGCTGCCCATAATCAACCTCACACATAATTATCACTTGGCAGATTACGCTGTGCGGTGGTTTCAGGACGCCATTTATAAACGATCATAATCGCGGAAAATCGGCGCTCAATGGAGCAGTTCATTAGCATCACGATTGCGGTTATATCATCGGCTGTCACGTTGAGTATTGTCGCTTCTAGTATACATGCTTGTTGACACTCCCCCTACGGGCGAACGTGGCTGCGCGAACTGCGGGACAAACTGGCGTTGCAGATTGAAGTCACCAAGTCACCAGGTACTAACTAATTCAGCCCGTAGAACTACCACAATGAGACAACGTAACCGACAACGGTACATGCTGTTTGCAAGGTACGTACGTCTATTTCGCACATGATGACATGGATGGATTGATGTCTAAAATGCAAATTATTGAATGGCTTGAAAAATTACAGTTGTTCATTAAAGTGTCAGATACACAAGAGCTTATGTGCGGTGTAGCTTTTTATTTTTATTTGAGAGCTTTTTGCTTTCGCCAATGTATTGTCGACGCATGCCGGCTCGGGTATGTGGGTAAACATAAAGTTTGCAAATTATGTATGTTCTTTGCTTTAAGTGCCTCACAACTATGTAGCAAAATCAATACTTTGAACGTGGAACTATGCTTGATTAACACATAACGTTGTAAACATCGGTTTTATCCATGAGCTATGATTATTTGGTTGAATTATTTATTCATGTGATGCTCACCCCTTTCTCAATAATGATATAAAAGTGTCCCATTTTGTCAACCTTCCTTTATTGTTTTCGAGAATACTTGAATAAAGACATCTTAATCGTTTCAATTTTCAAAGAGTGTTCCTTTATTATTAAAAAATATTAGAAAAATATCTAGTTGCTATAAACTAGTCACATTGTTTTAATCAATTTTGACGTGTTCTTTGTTTTTTTTTTGTATCAGAAAAGATGAGTATTTGATTTAAGATTCGTAGAACTGTAATGGCAAATATCGGTTATTTAACATGCAATTGTAAAAAATACTTCGTATACCTACTGTTTTCTTTAGTTTTAAATAAATAAAGCAAAGCTTTGGTGCTACATTCCGATTCGGAACTCGACCTTCTGTATATTATACGCAGACTTCCAGCCAACTGTTAAGTGTGCAGGACAATTGCGGGGCTAGCGCTACGATCCTACTGACACAAACAGTCTCTTCCGAGTCGAGACTCGAACCTACGACGACTGGCTTGTTAGGCCACCATCGTGCCTCGAGACCAGCTGGGAGGGTTAGTTTTATATAAATACAGTCCAGTATAAATAGTATAAATAGAGAGTATAAATGATAAATGATTACAGTATGAAATGTATAGACCATACAGTTTTCTTCTAAGAATATCTAAAAGACAAAAAATATTTGAATGTTTTTGAAAACAAAGGATCAGTTCCCTTTTTTCTCACGAGGTACAAAATTACAGCTTATTGCGTGCGCTGTTCACCTTCCGTTATGGTGTTGTTTCGTTATTTAATTTACAAATAATAACACATTTCACGGTTATTGTTACTATTAAATTGGCTGCTTTCCAGTTCGCGATGGCAGTTTACTAGAGATGGCAGGGTAGGTGAAAGGCACTATTAGTTATACCAATTTGTGGATTCATACCCCCGTTGATAGGCGTATACATGTCCATTAATATTCAGTATTAAGCCACAAAATATAGCCGTTCAATCTGTCAGTTAGTCAGAGCGGAAAGTGATTGTCAGTTTGAAGAAAAAAAATCGACAACACGAGGGCACAATTTTCCAGAAAGCAAACAAAGTTTCAACGCCACTGGATGTGAACACCTTCCAAAAGAGATGATTGCTTCAAAATTGACGAATGCATGCCAATTATATCTACCTATGTTGTACTAGAGCTACAAGTGACTGTAAAGATGCCTCTTTTAAGTTATGCAATACGTGAGATTTTCTTTTTCGTTTTCCTGGTAAAATAGTTGATATTAACCTATAATATAATGATATAAAATCTAATATTTTTTATCGTAATTATATATTATTTTATTGTATTGCTTATCGATCGGAAAATGTGAACACTACGCCGATACAATAAAATTCATTGAACTTACTGAAGCAGTAAAGTTCAACGCACGTATTCGCTGACCATGGAGTCGCTCTATTGGCATTGGCTGGTTGTTATGATATAATCAAATAGCCTCACATCTCACAACGTCGGCCAGTATATTGCATTTCACTTTCTCTCCTCTTCTGCCGCGCCAACACCACCGGAGCGAGCGAGTAGCGTGTTCTCAGTGTCACCTTTACCTACTTCGCAATGTGTAGGTCTACATTCGCAAGCAGAGTGTGTGATTAAACCGACTGACACCGTTTCGGGTTTTCAGCTGGAATCGATGAAAGACATTCACACACATCATTAACGTTGTAATAATTTGCAAGAAAAGTGAAAATATCCGGACTCAAAGATGCAAATTGGACTCTAACCATACCTATTATTGGTGATAGTTTGAGCGTTGAACTAGCCTCCAACTATTCATTCCGTCCCGAACGCTCGACGAAAACGGACGCATTAAGTGGTTGTCTCGCTATAAAGTCGCTACTGTGTGAAGAAGAAAAGAAGCATTGCTTACTCGGTCGTGTTTCAAAGAGTGCGAAGTGCGGTGTAAAGACAAACTGATAATCCGAAGGTCATCCTGCTATTGTGTTATAGCTGTGCCGCTGCGAAGCTGCCCGTTCCAGCACCGAAAAACTCGGTGATTGTGCTATTGAAGACAACAAAAAAGAGGTACGTGATTCTTTGCCACTGTACTGTTGCGCTAGCTTGAGCGCAATGGATGTGGATCCCTTAGCCCCCGATCCCCCGTCTTCAAACCCACCCGACCGTGTCCCTCCTGTTCACCCCCCCTCTCACGATTTCAGTCCCTGCTTTAGTCAATCCTCGTCCCAGGCTCTACCCAGACGGATCAACGGGTCCACTGGTTCTCTACATGAGGCCCAAACCAGGAGGAAAATCACTGAACACGTTACAAACCGCGAAAGATCTTACGTCACGATACAAGGCCGTGACCGAAATCGCAAAAGTCACACCAAACAAGCTCCGTGTCGTGGTCAATGATCTGGATCAGGCCAACGATATAGCTCGCTCTGAGCTCTTTACACGCGAGTATCGCGTGTATGTACCTGCACGAGACGTGGAGATCGACGGTGTAATAACCGATTCGAGTCTGACTGTTGAGTGTATTCTGGGAAGCGGCGTCGGCTGCTTCAAAAAATCCACTACCGAGGCGAAAATATTGGATGTTAAGCAATTACGGTCCATGTCGCTCGTCTCCGGTAAAAAAGTATACACTCCGTCAGACTCGTTTCGCGTTACGTTTGCCGGATCTGCACTCCCTAGCCACGTTCCTATCAACCAGGTTCGTCTGCCTGTGCGTTTGTATGTGCCCCGTGTTATGAATTGCACCAATTGCAAGCAGTTAGGCCATACAGCTGCCTACTGCTGCAATAAGGCACGGTGTGGCAAGTGTGGGGAGACTCATGCGGAAGATTCTTGCAGTGTAAACGCTGTAAAGTGTATTCACTGCGGGGAAAATCTGCATGAGCTTTCCGCATGCCCGGTGTACATGCAACGCAGAGATAAAATTAAACGGTCTCTTAAGGAGCGCTCAAAGCGTTCTTACGCTGAGATTCTTAAGAAGACCGTGACCACTTCTACCATAACATCGAACCCCTTTGATCTGTTGTCTTCAGATGAAACCGACTCTGACGAACCACTAGAGGGAACTTCTTTTGCCTGTCTTGGGGAGACTAGAAAGAGGAAAAATCTTTCCTCTCCTAAGCTTCCCAGGAAAGGACCTAAGGTTACTCAAGATGGAATGAATAATACGAACAAATCTAAAAGTGCTGCGGAAAAACCGAAGCAAACTCCTCCTAGGCTTGCAAATTTAAAGTCCCAGAAGGAGTTCCCAGCACTTCCTGGAACATCTAAAACCCCAGTTGTTCCTTTTGCACACCCAGACAATCAAATAAACCCTGGATTGGTGAATTTTTCTAACATCGTGGACTGGATTTTTGAAAACTTCAATATACCTGATCCAATTAAAAATTTTCTCACAGTACTTCTCCAACAGTTAGATCATTTTTGAAGCAGTTGACTGCCCAATGGCCCCTCCTTGCAGCGATTGTATCCTTCGATGCCTAATTCAACTGCGTATATGAAGGATTCTATCTCTGTCTTACAGTGGAATTGTAGAAGTATTTCACCAAAAATTGATTCACTTAAAGTTTTGATAAATAAAAACAAATGCGATGCATTTTCCCTTTGTGAAACTTGGCTTACTTCAAATATTGATCTTAACTTCCATGATTTTAATATTATTCGCCTTGATCGAGACACCCCATATGGAGGAGTGCTTCTAGGGATTAAAAAGTGCTATTCTTTCTATCGTATTGACCTCCGCTCGATTCCAGGCATCGAAGTTGTCGCATGTCAAATGACAATACAAGGTAAAGAGCTTTGTATTGCCTCAATATATATTCCTCCCAAGGCACAGGTTGGGCAACGGCTGCTCTTTGATTTAATAAAACTGCTTCCCTCGCCACGTTTGATTTTGGGAGACTTCAACTCTCATGGTGTGGCTTGGGGTTCTCCTTACAATGATACCCGCTCCTCTTTGATCTATAACCTTTGCGATGACTTCGACATGACTATTTTGAACAACGGTGAAATGACACGTATCCCGAAACCCCCGGCGCGCCCAAGCGCTTTGGATCTATCCTTATGTTCGACGTCGCTACGGTTGGATTGCACATGGAAGGTAATCCTCGATCCTCACGGTAGCGACCATTTGCCTATGCTTATTTCAATTACTAACAGTTCAACTCGCATGCGACCAATTGATATTCCGTATGACCTCACACGGAATGTCGATTGGAAGTTATACGAGAAAATGATTTCAAAAACGGTCGATTCGATTCAACATCATCCACCGCTTGAAGAATACAACCTCCTCGCGGGCTTGATTCTCGACGCCGCGTTGCAAGCCCAAACGAAGAAATACCCTGGCGTAACGATCAAAGAACCGCCTCCCATTCGTGGTGGGACAAAGAGTGCTCCGATGCCTACACGCAAAGATCCGACGCGTATCTGACCTTCCGGGATACAGACGATGCCGACGACTTTAAACGTTATTCGGAGCTTGATACCAAGTTTAAAAGCTTGACTAAGGCAAAGAAACGCAGATAATGGCGTCGGTTCGTAAACGAGACGTCGAGGGAGACATCAATGAGCACTCTTTGGAACACAGCCCGAAGAATGCGGAATCGCGTAACGGTCAACGAAAGCGAGGAGTCTTCAAGTAGGTGGATATTTGATTTTGCCAGGAAAGTATGTCCGGACTCTGTTCCTGCGCAAAACCTTGTTCGCGATACGTCTCCGGGCCAGGACGCGATAAAATCACCTTTTACGATGGCAGAATTTTCAGTTGCCCTCCTGTCCTGTAACAATAACGCGCCTGGGTTAGATAGAATCAAATTCAACTTGTTGAAGAATCTACCCGGCAATGCCAAGAGGCGCTTGTTGAACTTGTTCAATAAGTTCCTGGTGCAAAACATTGTACCGCAGGATTGGAGGCAAGTGAAGGTGATCGCCATCCAAAAACCAGGGAAACCAGCTTCTAATCACAACTCTTATAGGCCGATTGCAATGCTATCCTGTATCCGGAAATTGATGGAAAAAATGATACTCCGTCGCTTAGACCACTGGGTCGAATCAAATGGTCTGCTATCAGATACTCAGTTTGGCTTCCGCCGTGCCAAAGGGACGAATGATTGTCTTGCGTTGCTTTCAACAGATTTTCAGCTGGCGTATGCTCGCAAAGAACAAATGGCGTCTGCGTTCTTGGACATTAAGGGGGCTTTTGATTCCGTTTCTATTGACATTCTTTCGGGTAAACTTCACCGACAAGGATTTTCTCCAATTTTAAACAATTTTTTGCACAATTCGTTGTCCGAAAAGCATATGCATTTTACGCATGGTGATTTGGCAACTTTTCGAATTAGCTACATGGGTCTTCCCCAGGGCTCATGTTTAAGCCCCCTTCTTTACAATTTTTATGTAAATGACATCGACAAATGTTTGGCAAATTCATGCACGATAAGACAACTTGCCGACGACAGCGTGGTCTCTGTTACAGGAGCCAAAGCTGCCGATTTGCAAGGACCATTGCAAGATACCTTGGACAATTTGTCTGCTTGGGCTCTACAGCTAGGTATCGAATTCTCTCCGGAGAAGACTGAGATAGTAGTTTTTTCTAGGAAGCATGAACCTGCTCAGCTCCAAGCACAATTAATGGGTGAAACGATCTCTCAGGTTTTGGTGCATAAGTATCTTGGTGTCTGGTTCGACTCTAAGGGCACCTGGGGTTGCCATGTTAGGTATCTGATGAAGAAAAGTCAGCAAAGAGTAAATTTTCTTCGTACAATAACCGGATCATGGTGGGGAGCCCACCCAGGAGACCTTTAAGGCTTTACCAAACAACGATATTGTCTGTAATTGAGTACGGGTGTTTCTGCTTCCGCTCCGCAGCAAACACACATTTGATCAAACTGGAGCGAATACAATATCGTTGTTTGCGTATCGCCTTAGGTTGCATGCAATCGACCCATACGATGAGTTTGGAGGTCTTAGCCGGAGTTCTACCGTTGAAAAACCGCTTCTGGAGCCTGTCTTCTCGTATTCTTATCAAATGTGAGGTCTTAAACCGTCCTGTGATTGAAAATTTTGAAAGGTTAATCGAACTCAATTCTCAAACCCGTTTTATGACATTGTATTTCAATCACATGTCCCAAAATATTAACCCTTCTTTGAATATTCCAAATCGTGTCAACTTATCAAATACTTCTGATTCTACTGTGTTTTTCGATACATCCATGATAGAAGAAACTCCTGGAATCCCGGATCATTTACGCGTGCAGCAGATCCCTTAAATTTTTTCCAATAAATATACATCAACTGCAACAATATGTTCTACACTGGAGCGGGGGCCTAGTGTGGTTGGTAACGTCTCCGCCAACCACGCTCGACGCCTGGGTTCGTATCCCACTGCCGACATAGGTGTCGATGGTTGTGAGGTGGCGTGATCCACTCACAACCAACCCAAACGGGTCGTGAGTTAGGGTCCTGGGTGTGGAGTCGCCTCCCTGGGCGTCGGTGATTGGCCACAACAGTGGCGGAACTAGACCGACGGAAAATAAGCGAGAATAAAAAAAAAAATATGTTCTACACTGACGGATCACTTCTCGATGGGTCCACTGGCTTCGGTGTCTTCAATAACAATTTAACTGTCTCCCATAAGCTCGATAATCCTGCTTCTGTTTACGTCGCAGAATTAGCTGCTATTCAGTACACCCTAGGGATTATCGAAAAAATGCCCACGGACCATTATTTCATCTTTACGGACAGTCTTAGTTCTATTGAGGCTCTTCGATCGATGCAAGATGTTAAGCACTCTCCGTATTTCCTGGGGAAAATACGGGAACATCTGAGTGCTTTATCCGAAAAATCGTTTCAGATTACCTTAGCGTGGGTCCCTTCTCACTGCTCGATACCGGGCAATGAGAAAGCGGACTCTTTTGCTAAGGTGCAATTGCTTTTAATGAATTTTTCGCATTTGTACGTCAGAATACGATCATCAGTTGGCAAAATTCTTGGACCAGAGGGGAACTGGGAAGGTGGTTACATTCCATTATACCCAAGGTATCGACGAATCCGTGGTTCAAGGGGTTGGATGTAGGTCGAGATTTCATTGCTCGGGGAAAGTGGTATCTGTGCCTGTGGTGAAGGTTATCACGACATAGAGCACGTTGTTTGGTCATGCCCTGTACACCGTGACGCCAGGTCTAGATTAATAACTTCCCTCCGGGCCGAGGGTAGAGAACCAGCTGTCCCTGTTCGTGATGTCTTGGCGAGTCGCGACCTACCCTACATGTCCCTTATATACATTTTCCTGAAATCCATCCATGCCCAAGTCTAGTCCCATTCCTTTCCACCCACATTCAACAAAACGGCAAGAACACGTCGTAGACCTCGATTTTGGAACCAGCAATTGAACCCCACACGAACTCGCCAGGAAAACCCGAGGCCTTTCTTTATATCTTGGCTCAGCGGCACACACCATATGGCAAATTGAACACCAGCGAACAACAACAACGAACCAAAACCAGCAACTAGACCCCGCACAATACCCTCAGAACCCGAGGATTACAAGCCCCTGTCCCAGCTAATGACATCGTGGCTTAGCAGAACAAATCCATACATGCTGCATATTCATTCGATGATCATCAGACGACCATTCAACTACAAAACACTGATTGAATAATACATGCTAGTATTAAGATAGACTTAATTTCAGCTCGTAGTCGGCAGCGAGGATAAAAAATTTGCTTATAGATTTTAAGTCATCCGATATAATTGGCGCCGTTAAACATTGAATTGTATTTGTGCCGTGTCAAATAAATGATTTGTGAAGAAAAAAAAAAAAGCCTCCAACTATTGACACAAAATGAAAGAAAAAGATGTGCAGGATGGAAAAATATCCAATTAAATGAAAATAAACAGTAAATGTTACGCAAGAAAACTTATATGAATAAAATATTAACTATGAATGGTTTTCTCTCTTCTCTCAAATAAAATAAGTAATTATTTTCCAGTAGTTTATCCATGATTTTGAGTGATCAACTTCTGAAAGGAAACGAATTTTAAGTTTAGTTTAGTTACTTTATTTGGAGTATGTTGATATTATTATTTTAAAGTCAAAAGATCATTAATATCAACATAATCCGATGATTCCCATTACTTACATTTTGAGACCACCATCAACAGAGCTAGGACTTGCGTATCATCTTCCTTTTGTTTTGATGGTTTCCGATCTTTTTTTACAAGGTGGTGGGGAAATCTGCTAACACACACCAGAGAAGCTCAGGGAGTGAAGTTGAATTTAACAGAGCTCACTCAAACCCCTCCAGTCTCCATGTACTCAAGACACATGGGAGATTCCGCATGCCTGAACCTGTGTAGATACTGCCTGAAGCAGCTATGGCCTGACGAGACTTGTGTCAGGTGGAAGTTTATTTCTCCATGGCACCTGCCGATCCGGATACCGCCGAAACAAGTCGGTGCGTCCATCTACTCTTCGCGGAATTTGGCCATTCTCGTTGCCATCTGATCACCGACATAGACCTTCTGGTACATCGCATGCCCCTTGTGTCACGTTGATCGAAGCATTCTACTACCTCTTTAATGGCAATACTGATAGGCATTATGCCGGACTGGATGCAGATTGCGTCGTACTACAATGTACGATACGCACTCGCACCACATAGGCACATGAGCCTGCAGGTACTTTCCAGTTCATAGCGCTATTAGTACCTAAACCTTCGGACCATACTGGCCCACCATACATAAAAGTATGGACGAAACCGCACACACAAAAAGTTTTCGCTTGCTACAGTACAACGCTGAGCTATTCAACAACATTCGACATACATAGTTGACGTGGCTTTCGAACGTAAGCTTGTTCAACCATAATTCTCAACAGTTCCAAAGATCGCTTTGAGGTAGTGGTGCAGTGTCTGACCACCGCATGATGCTTTGATTTACGGTTAACTACAACCGTGACCTCTGCCTTATGGTACACCAACTTCAATTTTGTGGAATGCATCCAGTCCTCGACGTTGCATATACAGCGCTGCCGTCAACTCGACCTCTCTGATCGACTCACTGCAAACCTCCAGCGTCATGTCGTCCGCAAAGCAGAAGAACCCCTGTAAGGAACATTAGCTTCAACACTCCGTAGTACATGACATTCCACAACACCGGACCCAGGATGGAACCTTTTGGTACTCCTGCGGCGATTGAGACGTACTTCGGACCCTCTTCCATGTTGTAGACTAGTACTCGCTTCTGGAAATAGTTTTCCAGAATCTTGCGACACTAGATGTCCTGAGCGCAATATCTCTGGAGTCCTAGCTGGTGCTACTGAACCCATTCTTCATGTCGAGCGTGCCGATTGCGCAAAAGTAGATGCCCTTCTCTTACGCTGCAGTGCTTTCTATTTGGAAAAAACAGCAAACAGAAACAGAACTGGTTGCTTGCCAAACCGTCCACACCCTCCATTAACTTAACCAGTCTTTTGCGGATAATCCTTTCAAGCTCCTTGTCCGCAATGTCTAGCAGACAGATAGGCCTTTATCCCGATGGCGGTTACTAGGGCTTCGGCAATAAGACCCATCTCTGTCGCTACCTACTATCAAGAAGGAGGCAGACATCCAGGCATCTGTGCATAAAGCTTGTATTGCCATCCTCATAGCCAGGTTAGGGATTCCATCCGATCCCCGTGCCTTGCTCACTTTGAAGAAGTTGGCGATCATGGATGTTCGGCAGGTTGGCCGAACATCCCTAGTCTATGTTTGAGATACAGGAATGTCGGTTGCGACTCTTCGAGGTAGATTTCCACGTTTATAGTCCCGATCACGAACACTGTATTCCTTCTGCCACATTAGCAGATCGTTCTTCAAATCAGGTATTTCTTGGCAAACTTTGTAAGTTTTGTGAAGTAGCCCCGGAAGCTACCAGAAGTCCGCCTTGAAAGTGACAATGACAATAAAGACAATGAAGCTTCGTCAGTATCTGGGGGTGCAGAGTTTCCGGGCCTGTGACTTTCCCACCGTATTTTGCAATTCGTCATGATTTGGAGCCTTCTGCACTTCGTACCTATGCAGTCCCTACTGGTCCTTGGCTCTCTGAACGAAAGACTTGGACATAGTCAATTTTTCGGCAACATCCCTGACCGAAGTATTCGGACTAAACGCCTTACACACGCTTGTGATCACTAATAAAACATCCGTTGTAACCGCATTTCTCCTTCCGGTGGATGCTCTGAGTTTCGTAGTAACGTTTTATCACACGACTCACCGTTGATTGCAGAATTCCAAGTTGTTTTTCGATGTGCCAATGAGAGTGCTGATTCGCAACGTTGCCTTTCTGGTAACGGCATATTTTCCAATTTACAGCAACAGCGTGAATAATACACTCTAATCTAGATCTACTCAAATTTCCCTATTTTGCACGATTTTCCTGTCTGACGAACTTGAAACTTAAGAAATGTCGGCTAAGGGTCCGTCCACATTCCACGTGAACAGAAAAAGGCAATTTTTTGACTGAGATTCAAGAAGCACATAACATTTTGCACAATTTGGTACGACGCCTTTTTTAATTTAGAGAGTCGCAGCTTCTGGAAAATCATCTAAAAAGGCCTTCACCTACCGAATGTAGGCATTTCTGGAATCAGAATTATGCTAAGAGAACGGAAATCGATTCCAGACGCTATTTTGGAATCCAAGATGGCAACTTTCGGTTTCTGGGACATAGCTTAAAATTGTCAAATAGCATCTAATATGAGTATTCCCGGAATCGAGACGATGTCCAAAGGTATGAAATCGATCCCAGACGCAAATTTGAATTTTAAAATGGCGAGATACGAATCCGTGAAAACAGCCTAGCTGACCAAATACAATCCTATGGGAGTATTTTTAGATGCGGAATAGGGTCCAGATGTCATTTCGGAATCCAAAATGGCTGATGAGGAAATCACTGTTACAAGTTTATTCCAATGACATTCACCTAAACCCAAAGTATCATGCTAAGTACATGCAGTAGCCAAACCACAATATACTTTCTGTTACATATTACGTGTGTCGATTTTCGGGTTTATGGTAGAACAGGGAAAACAAACCGCAAAATATACCACTTCTAACAGTATATACAGTATGGTCTGCATAGTGAGAGCAGGGTCAGAAAACAACGAGGCGATTCGATTGTTCTGTTTGATTGGGAACTACACGCAAAAGTTCAAGCTCTAATCAACCAATGTGTCCTCTCAAAACGCACATTCATTGCTCTGGCTTTGCATGCACAACAAATGTATTGAATCCATAACGCAACAGTTGTGCAATGAATACAGTGACAGAGATCGAAATCAGAATATGTATCACACACACAAAATCGTGATGTTACGGTAGAATTCAGTTTCGGGCAAACGATTAGTTTTTGGGCGGCTCAAAAAACCGTTGGTTATTTTTGCGAGTCGGTGCGTATCAAAGGCTCGTGAGCAGAATCATTTCAAATCGCCTGGAAATACGCGAAAATTTAATCGACCATTTTTGATTTGAATGAACCTTGCACACGTATTTGGCTTAGCAAACTGAGCATTTTTCACAGGTGGAGAGATTTTTTACACCCATGAGTTACATTTTAAAAGGGCGTATGCCTTTTGGCTTAGGTTTTATTCGAAGCATTGTAGCCCAGAAACTGTTGGTTGTATAGAAAATCTGTCTGAGAATTAATTGTAGCGAATCGAAAATGCATCATAAAAAAATATCCACTGTACAAAAAAAAATTTGTTCGACCAAAAAAATTAAAAATAAACATTTAATTTCAATTTAAAAAAAAAGAGTTGAATTTTTTTTTCATTTTTTTTTTGAAGAAACTTGACGTTAATACGCAACTTGTAAAAAAAGTCTAAGATGGAGAAATTAAAAATAATTTTTTTATGGTAGATTAATTTTTTTTATGAAAATTCTAATTCAAACATTTTTCAAAATATTTGTATTTTGATGATTTTAAAAGATGCAAATAGTCATTTTGAATCAAAAAACTCTTGGTAGTAAACATTCTAAAGGCATTGGTTTTCGAATTATTTCTAATTTAAGCTCGAAAAATTATAATTATTTAGGAAAATACACGTTTTTCTTAATTTGTCCATGGTTCTGCAGCAAAAACCATACGTTCATTGGAATGCTTGATCAAAAATAAACAATTCATTCTTTGACAACAAAACGATTGGGCGACAGTTCTTAAGAAAAGAGTTAAATGTTCTAAGTGATATAAATATATATAAGAATCAAATATTTATTTTCGAGTTTTATTATCTTAGGAACATATTTTTTTATGACATAGATACTTTACAGAACTAGTTTCACCTTATATTTTATATACATAGGGTTACCATTTGGTCGGAGTTAAAAATCAGGACAACTTTTTTTCTGGCACAAATTCGATCTCAGCTATTTTTATTTTTTGAGATATCAATAAATAAAACCGCAATCTGAAATTTGCACTGCAACATACGCCAAAACACTCATTCATTTGACGAATTTCTCGGACGATTCAATTCTACAACTTTGATTCATCAGGCGTTAGTATATACCTAAAAATGTAGCACACGTGAACTGGTTGAAATTATACTTAACAATTGTCAGATGTTTAACGGTTTCAACGACTAGACAACTTCTCTCGTCAAGATTCAACCAAAGATAAAAGTACTGAACAATCTTCAACATTTCTGAATATCCGGCATTCGGAAAAATCAGGACAAATGCTAAAATATGAAAAATAAATCAGGACGCTCCAAACGAGTCTCAAAATCCCGCCAAATCAGGACGGATGGTAACCCTATATATACATCATAAGTAAATGATTCGTCATCTTTTGAAAACAGCTTCGTATTTTATTTTCTGAAATCGGAATCAAAGAGTAATACTTTTGTATGGCAGCTATTATTATAGATTTTTTGAAAATATTGCTCCATTCTGTTACTCCTTGTTCATATTCTTCATATAATACTCAACTAAATGACATTTTTGATGAATTTTTATTACTTTTCTGATTAGACCGATCATTCAATTCTTTTGCGCTTGTAATGGGATGTTTATGTTCTTCAGCTAAACTTGCATTTCCTGCCATTCGTTTTAATATGCCACCAATTGCATCGCATGGGTCTTTACCATGAGAAGTCGCAAAAAATGCTACTCTGCATCGACGTTATATTTTGTTTTTAACTTGCAAAGACTTGCAAAGTTTTTTCTATTTTTATATTGTGAGGCAGCTCCATCAGACATTAATATCGCTTTTTTCAACTCTGTTGTTGTTTTCAAAAAACTCATTAATTTGGCAATGAACACCTGAACCACAACAGTATCATGATGGAGTACTTCCGATATTATGATGAAGCTGGTATTCTTAAGTGTTCCAGATTCTGAATAATAAACAACGAAGGGATGAATGGTGGCTTGACTATCATTCCGATAACTACACGAATCACAAATTGATAGAGACGTATTAAAATGAGCTTGACTGTTCAATATTTTTAATTTTGCAATAACGTTTTCGTTTAATTTGCGTAAGCTTGATGAGCACCGATGATCAGGAAAGGGTTTACAGCATTTGGGCTTGGTGTATTCCATTTTCACTTTATTCATCTTCACAAAATGCAAACTGTTACTAACACATCTGGAGTAGTGCAATCGTATTCATATACGAAAACAGATATTATAGGTAACCCAGTAGTTATTGGTTGCGTACTTTACAAACAGTTATTATTAGTAAACAAGTAGGTAGTGTTGCACGAAAAACATATTTTTTTATAAAACATTCGGCAAGGGGGAGCGTGCAGGTAGGCTAAGGTTTAGCGCTTGAGTTATTTATCCAATCGTTTTGTTGTCAAAGAATGAATTGTATATTTTTGATCAAGCATTCCAATGAACGTATGGTTTTTGCTGGAGAACCATGGACAAATTAAGAAAAACGTGTATTTTCCTAAATAATTATAATTTTTCGAGCCTAAATTTGCAATGGATGTAAACCATGTAAAACGACAAAATTGTTGACAAATAAGGAATGAAAACATAACAATAATAAACAAGTTTGCGTGATCGGTTATTCGACAAAGTTTTGACACGAACATCACACCGTATACTCGATTTCGCGACAATTTTCCAAAAGCAAGTAACAACCAAATGTCAATACATCATGAGCTGTTATTATATTACACAACTTTCTAATTTCTCTCTGTGAATAGCAATACCATGCCATTGGTAAGTAATAGCGCTGGTAGTCAACTTCACTCATCTGATCCCACAGGTCAACTGTAACCGCTCATCTTGATGATGATTTTCTCATTGATGGTTCAATGGCGCCTGCTGTTGACCCATTTTGAGCCTGGTCATCAAGTATGGCACTGTGGGTTAGAGATCAAAATGCAGATACCAACTGACACAGCTAGTCACCTTAGCTGATTTGGCGCCGAAGGAACAGCAGTTGTCTTTCCAAACTGATTCGGTAAGTCATTGAACTGCAGTCGTCCAGTCTGCGATTTGCCAAAATTGAAGCCATGCTGAATCTGGACAAAACAGGTTTAACTGGTGCAGGAGACCTTGTTGGTTCACTTCAAACTTGTCGGCGTCTGTCGAGTCCATAGCAGTCGTTCCAAATACTAACCGACGATGACGTAAAGTTTGCTGTGAACTCCTTTCGACAACCCAAATGGGGATAAAAAATCAACAAGCAATCAATCCGGATTGATGGGTTTTTCTTCACAACTTGGAGGTTAATGTTAAAAAAATATACAGATGCAGTCTAAATGGTAATGTATTGCAATGTGATATTGTAAAATAATTTAAAAAGAGTAATACTGTTTTGTAAAAGAACCTAATGTAGTTGTAAAAGAACCTAATACAGGTTGTTTGGCGCCAGTTGATGCCATTAGGCGCGAAGACGTTGATAATTTAAATTAACTATGAATAGTTTATTATTAGAATGTTAATTTTATTAAGCCACTCACCGACGTTATTGTACATTCTTCGGTCCCCTAGAGCATTTTGTTTGTTTTTAAGATTTCGGGATTCACAGATTCTTTCGCGGAATCAAACCGGCCTAACTAAAGGTCAACCGGTTAGTCCGTCTAATTTACATTTTATTTTCAAGATGAGTTTTTGCTTTTAGGAAAGGTCGCCTAATAAGTATGGGCATGGGGAAAAGTATAGGCCAGTGTTTGCAAGTGGTAGTGTGTTATATGAACGGGCAGATGAGCGTTTGTTCTTAATATCGTCAGTGGCCAGCATTGCAATCTAGTTTTGACTGGAATCAAGGAAGAAAGACATACCTACTTAATGTTTCATGACATCACGAGTTCGCAAGCTATACTCAACTGCAGGATATATAAAAAAAAAATTGATTTTATATATCTAACTGATACAACAGGGGTACTAATCCCTTGTTAATTTGAGTTAAATTGCTATGTTTATTTTCACCGTCTTAACGATTTCGAATGCTGGGACAAGAAATAAGTTTGCAGTTCTAGAGAGTGCACCAAACCAGCTGACGAAATTCAAAAATAAGTCAGCTGCTAATCACATAAGAGACCGTCAATGCACAAGGCCTCAAAAAGTGACTTCTACTCTTATTGCGATCCCACAATGGATCGATACTGTTTCGATCGGATTTAGCAACCTACTAATATTGTTGTACCCTTCTAAGACTGGCACAAAAACTACAACGTCATTTTGCGTACCAAAAGAGCCCTCCAAACACACTGCTCAATCGAGAAAATTTAGCTTCAAAGTGATCGCAAATGAACTTGAATTAAAAGTGCTCTAACAAGACGGTCCTGCCCTACCTTTGCGGTTTTAGTTGGGAGGAAATTTTCAATGAAGAAGTGGTGTCAATATTTATTCATATAGTAAAACTTATTTCCATGAAGTTGGAAAACAATCGGGCCTATTCGAATAGAGCCTTTATAAGTTCCACATAAATAATACATATTTTTGTTCACAACATTTATTTGATCTAATACATTTTTAAGATAAACTTTAATCATTTAAATTTGATTCTGAACATTGTCGATAGTTGACATTTTTTGCTGAAACTGCATTTGAATAGTTTTCATTTTATTTCAGTGTATGCCTATTATTGTAGAAATGATAAACCCGTACTAGGTGCCAATATATCATCATATCCAAACTCTTCGATGAAAGCATTCTTCTTCTCGCCTCGTGCTTCTCTGCTTGGGTGGTTTGCCGCCAGGCGAAATGCATGCAAAACGTGTGGTTTGCCCTTCGTCGTCATTGATTGTAGAGTGGCTGGGGTGCTTCTACCTACCCCAGGCGGACAGACCGATTATTTCAATCACGATCAGCGGAGTTTGCATCAAGCAGTCGGGTAGGTCGTTTATTCATTCGTTCGATTGGCTGTTAAATCAATTAACCCGCACCGTTCGCACCTTGACGAGGGCTGCTGGTAGAACGGGGTGGATGACAGGGGTGGTTGTACGTGAACATACGATGAATTGTTATTACATGGCTGGCGAGAACGGTAACGGGGCAACCGATGAAACATAACAGAGATATAATTGTGCAGATTCTGACAGTTGATTGTGGCACCGCACCGAAAGGTTGATGCTAGGGGGCTTAAATCAGCTGTTAGCCACCTACTGTTTGTTATGAGTTTGTTTATATACCTATATACATATTTTGTTTGTTTTGAAAACTAAAATCATTGTATAAGTTATTTTCAAATCGTCTGCTCAATATATATAAGCAATCGGATTGACAAGGTTTCGCCAGGAAGATGTAGCAATTCTTATCAGCAAAAACTGCAATTAAACCTGCCAAAAAATAAAAAAAAGACATAAAAGTGAGGTTTTCATTAAAGCGACAAAACATGTAGTACAAAATTGACTCCTTGAACAAGGTAGAGTGGTACTTAACAAATCGTGGTTATTTGCGAAAACACTTAAAACGACTGTAATAAGCACAAAATCTCTGTTAATGGACAACCAATGACTGGTAGAAGGACATTTGCTCAGATGAGAATAAAATCATGCTTTTTTCGTGCGATGGTATGATTACGAAAAACCGATAAAAACCTCGGAAACGAGTGTTTAAAGTCTATAGTCAAACATGGTGGAGGTCAATTTTGCACCAGCATTAATTTTTTTATCAAGTTATTTAGTTAACAACCTCACCCAAACATGACAGCAAGGTAGCATTTCAAATTGACGACTCAAAAAAGTTCTAAACACAGTAATTTCCATATTATAAAAAATGAAGTGTTTGTGCAAATCTAGTTCAACAAATAAAAAAGTTCGTATGAAAAGGTTTATTTGTGTTTTATTTAAATTAACTTTTAAAGTTTTTATTTTTCCATGTTCCAATAACTACCATCTGCCGGGTGAAGGTGAGCCAAAATGGGAAATGTTTGTATGTGAAATGACTCAAGATTTCCAGCGCCTCTCGCCTTAAATTCAATAAGAAACACGAGATATTTATTCACAACTTACAATGGAATATAGATAATATTAGTGAACTTCTTTACTTAAATAATCGAGATGAGAAACATGCGCAAGTAACTTCTTTACTCAAATAATCGAGATGAAAAACATGCGCAAGTAACGTTGTCAAAAAATACCCATGCAAACCAACCCGATTAAGAAATCACATCAACCTACTGCTCAGATGGTGCCTTAGGATGTCGTCTCCAATGTGTTGAGGAAATATTTTGTATTATACCTGTCTTGATTCAGAAAATAATGTTTCTCCAAACTCTACACTTTTCGAACTCTTCTGGGGTGAGATGTGAGGAGTTCACATTCCCATCAAAATTATATTAGTGTACACCAATACACTCGCATTGTTTACATAGGGTAGGTTTCCAGATGGAAAAATACAGTGACTAATAGGGGAACTGCTCCATTATTCATCACAGCCCATATATTTATCTCATACAATATGAAAACACAATTGAATACAGGAAAAAAATGCATATTTTCTCCTTGAGCCAATCTGCTAATCCATGGAATGGAGCCTTATTAGTTCCCTTTAGAGTCCTCATAAAGTATAATCCTCAAAAACGAACTTAAAAGCACTAAATTGGATATTATATTCGGGCATCTGCACTCGAAAACTCATTTAATTTAATTACTACCTTGAAGAAAAAAACCCGTGCATTGTTCTATACGGCTGACACGGGGTTTTTTTCATCACTAGCGGACCACTTTTTATTTAAATCACTTAATAAAATCACTCACTACACTAAAAATATTTTAATCTTTGAAATGTTCACCTCAAATTTCCTAAAACAAGCTTAAATTAGCAGAAATATATGAGATGAATGACTATAATTCCTAAATTTCAACTGTATGTATTTTCATCTGTTTTTACTGCGTTGAAGAAAATCAAAAGTTGCCAAATCAGTTTCTGTTAATACGAAAAAATCATACTGAAAATGTTAAATTATTCCGACATAATTGACATAAATCTACAGCACTGTAGTGGTTACCTAGGTTACCGATTTTGCACGTAAACAACTGCAGCGGATATCTAGGTAACCTACTACGATGGGCTGCGGCTACGTTCATTCATGATAATGTGATGCATTAATGATTAACAGTGTGATGAATCTGGGGGCGTCGAGAGATGAATAATTGAGCGAGATTCAAGTTTTGAGATGGATATGGAAGCGTTGTAAAAATGGTTTGTTTTGCAAAATTCAGGATAAATCTAGCTAATTTTACTAAATATACAATGCTGAACGATTCATGGGAGAGCACGTAAGCATATGTAGTTTATTTGTTCAGCGATTTCGTGAAAATTTGTTGTTTAATCCGTGCATTCTTCGTGAATAACGGCTTAATGAGATGAATAATGGAGCAGTTCCCCTATTACTTACGGAATGTAACAAAAATTGGTACCCCAAGCCTAAAAAACTGTTGACTTTCAAAGAAAGGGAAGCGGGTTATGGGTATCTCCAATGGAATTTCAACGGAGAATGACAAAGAGGTCAATAAGCAAAGTCGTTTGAGGTTTCACGCCCCAACGGTTACCTTTTCTAAAAAAACCTGAAGATGCCACCGTGTGTATAGAGGCTGTCGTTAAAACACGCTCTCATTACTGGTTACTCTAGATATTTCCGTACTCTACGAATTGATCCAGTCATACATTTTTTAAATATATTAATGAAACGTAGTTTCTGGTCAACCCCCTCCAGCCCCTTAATAGTCATTTTTTTGTTTTTGGCACAATGTCACTCCGTAGAAGAGATACGATATCCGCATTGACATAATAAAATAGGCCACGCCATTGTTTCCAGTTCTCTCATTTCCCTACCTGCGAAAAAAATTATTTCGTATGTTGTATTAATGTACGTTATAGTAATGTAGGTACGGAACGAAAAATGTCATTCTTTCTGTTTTAAAGCTATCTTCTGAGTAGCTCTGCCTTTATTCAAGTTTCCACAGTTTGTCCCAGTTTCGCAATACGAACATACGCAAAATGATTTCTTGTGGGCATCCAGCTGAGCCGGACCGATATGGAGCTCTCATAAACGCAACAATAAAACATGTATCGTGTCAACAATGTTCCCGTTCTCGGGTCGGATATAAGGGTTGAAATTCTGCTATGATGGCAAACTATAACCGTCTTTTTGCCTTTCTCCTAGGAAGGTAGGGGAGGATTGTACAAAACGCACCAGTTAAGCATTTGCGCGATTTACAGCGCTTCAAATCATTTCAAAGCGACATTGAACGTGTAGGATGATTGTAGGATCTATTTATTGTATGTTTATGACGAAGTTTTTTATAGAATACTCGATTTCAATGTCTTTTTTGGTAAAACATACCATTGCCGCCAAACAAGCCCGTGACCAAAACGCACCACAACAAAGGTCAGTATGATCCAAAGCAGTAGGCTAATATGCCACTAGCAGAAATCAGCACGCGAAGTGAGAAGCGCTTGAAGTCTCGAAAGTAAAATCGAAAATAATAGAACATGCTCTAAGTTGTCAAGCAATCACCTACAAGCTCCTCATAGTGCATTCTGCCCTAATTTTAGTTTTGATTGTTTTTAGGTAAAAGTTGACGAAAGTTAGTGAAATAATTTGAAATACTCATAGTATTATAAACTCCAAAAGTTTAAAGGTTAGGGAAACCATAGTTTTTCGTATTATTTACAAGTCATTCAATCAAAAACGCTTAAATAAAATTCATGAATAATTACATGTTGGACAGAGCCACAGCCAATTGCACAGTTTTTTGAGTATTTTAGTCATTACGGCACACTTTATTTATATGAGAACTGTAGAGAAGCTGGGGTTTTATGAGAAAAGCGAAAAATTTCGTCATAAAAAGCCACATGTGTAAGTTTTTTGGGGAATTAATAGCATGGGCCATCTTACCCAACTGGTGCGTCTTGTACGGTTCTCCCCTATAGCAATCACTGAAAAAAACTAAAGGTATAAAAGTGCTCCAGAGGGCCGAATGTTGTATATCACTAGACTTAGTTCGACGAGTTGATCATTTTCTGTATGTGTGTATGTATGTATGTATGTGTGTGTAACGCTCTCCCAATCTCACTCGATTTTCTTGGAGTTGGCTGGACCGATTTTCATGAAATAAATTGCAAATGAAAGGTCTAGATGCTCCATAAGACCCTATTGAATTTTATTGTAATCTGATTTTTAGTTTAGAGGTTATGTATCAAAATGTAAAAATTACGAAACATCATTATTTCAGAAACTAAATAACCGATTTGATCGAAATTGATCTCAAATTAACGGGCTCCCTAAAAAACCCTTAACTTTTGAGTTTTGTAAAGATTGCACATGTGGTTCAAAAGTTATACAAAGAAACATGCTCTGAAGACTGTTTAATCTCACTCATGTTTGCAATCTCTGGCTGGACCGATTTTCATAGAATCAGTGTCATCTGAAAGGTCTAGTTGCCCCATAAGACCCTATTGATTTTTTTTGCAATCGGACTATTACTTTGTTATGTTTAAAAATGTGAATTCCAGCTATGAATAGAAATATATTCTGAGGACTACTTAAACTCACTCACCATCATCTCACTATTATTAGTCTATTATCTCAAAAATTACACGACTTCTTGAATATAACTACGGGCTGTCTCTCAAACTTGCAAGTAACAAATTTTATAACAAAATGATACGTGTCTCAAAAGTTATGGAAAGAAACGAATTTGATCAACCAAAATATGTGGCCTCAACATAATTCAAACTTGGTATTGTACTATTTGAACGTTTCCGGTATTGCTCGAGATTAAAGTGTTCGAAATTGAGAATCATTTTTTTTATTTCGCATTTTTCTAGCACAATATAACGTCAAATTTTACATTTTATACTTCAATTATTACTTCAAAACAACAACAATATTATTCCTTCATTGGATTGTATTTGGCAATTTAAGAATGTTTTCCAGAAACCGGAAGTCACAAAACCGAGTTTCCAAATGAAGTATGAAGTTGATTCCCGGCCTCTGAGCATTCTCCCGGTTGCTGGTATACACACATTGGGTAATGTTTTTCCTTTTTATGCTGTTTCCAGTAACAGGAAGCTACTATCTAAAGAATTAAAATGGTGTTCGAGTTCAACACTATTAGTAACAACTGTAATGAAACATTGTATGTAGTCTACATTTGCTTGATGAAATAAATAAACAAATAAACAATAAAAGCAACTGTGTTGAGGAATTTCGTATATACTAAAATTATAAGGATTGTCAGAAAACACATTTCTTACAAAAAATATTAATTATGTGGTTTAATTCTTTTTAATGTAAACGTAGTCAAACATAAAGAAAAGTTTTGATCAATGCATATATAATTGTTTTCTTTTAACACTAGACGTAAACTAGCTGTTTTGTTATTTTTCAAATTTTGTTTATGTAGTTTTTTTTTTAATTTTTACTCATTTTTGATTTTTGATTTTTAGTTTTGAAATTTTTTATTTATTTTATCTTGATTTTGATCTTCATATTTTTTTCGTATATTAGATCTTTCATTAGTTTTTAATTTCCCTTTGTTTATTTTATTTATTCTTCAATTTCTTTTTCATTTTATGAATTTTTCGCATGAGTGGCAACACTTTGTCAGATAGCCCTCCATATTTTATATACAAAAAAAAATCCTACTAGAAATAGTGAAATCTAGAATGTTGTTTAATCGAGTCTATAAATAATCAAGTCCGAGCTATATATAAGTACAGTGACCACAACCAAAAAAATTTCGCGTCATATATTTGAAACATGTTTATTTCATGTTATTTGCATGTGTATGTGTTAGTGTATGTTCATATGTGTAAGAATGTTAAGTTTTAAACGTTCGGTATAATTGTGCTGTTGGTTACCAAAAATTTGTGATTCAGAGTGAAAAATTAGTCCAGCAGTGTTCGTGTAAATCTATTTTAACAACTGATCAGTTCGAATGCGAAAGGCTGGGTTTCACCGTTAGGTGGATTAATTTGGGTTTTTTTTTTGAAATACAGAACTATTATCCTCAACTTTACTGAAGGCACAGTGTCATTCGTCATAATATGGAAAGACACCGACAGATGAAGATGCAGCGAACTCGAATCTTCTGAGAGAATAAGCGCCGCCTGGAGGAGAAAGAGTTTGCAGATCTGGAACAGCTGCATCATTCTCAGGAAACACGAAAGTACTACCAGAAACTCAACGTATTCCGCTGAGGCTTTGTGCCGCGTGCCGAAATATTCCGGGATAAAGATGGTAGTATACTGACGGACGATCGTGAGGTGAAAGGTGAAGCAGCACTTCGACGAGCACCTGAATGACGCCCAGGCAGAAGACAATGGACCCGGAAAAGCTGGCCACCTGTTTACACCGGCTGATTGCCAGAATTTAGGATGCAAAACAGCTACCGGAGGCGCGGAAGGATGGGGTTATCTGTCCTATCTATGAGAAAGGCGACAAATTGGACTGAGGGAACCATCGTGCGATCACCGTCCTGAATTTTTTTTTTCGCCTCGAACAGTCATCGGGCGCGGACGCGTTTGCTTTTCGCTCCGCAATTAACTTATATAGTATACATTTTTTTTTGTTTTTTTTTCACACCTTGACAACGTCGCGTGTTTTTGCTGACCATCCGTGTCGTAACTCTTCCGCTTAGTGTATTAACGTAAATAACCATGCCGTGCGGTGGAATTTGTGCAGCATAAACGACGACCGCTCTTTTTGGAAGTGCGAGTTCTGCAGTAGAACTTACCATGCTGCGTGTATCGGCGTACAACGACACCGCGAACTTTTCATCACATCTTATATGGCGCCATTGTGTACGGAATGTCAAGAAATTCTCCGGAAGGAAGCTGACGTACGGAAGCTGCTTCATCAACAGGAGCAGCTTGTGGAGGCAATTCATCGACAGACGGACGCCAATCATCGCATTGCCGCGGATATGAAAAAATTCTGCTTAGTGTCAGAATTGTTCAACAGTATTGAGCACCTGCTTAATGATGTCAAAGAAACTTTGTCAGCGATTAACAAAAGCAATCAAAACATGTGCAGTGCGGTAGGGCAGCACATGAAGTCGTGTGACAATAAATTGCACACGACATTGACCGGCATCAGCGAGTCGTTTTCAACGATGCCACAAAAAATACATAAATATTTTGACGAACGGCTCTCAAGCCTGACAAGCAATTTTATTAGTTCAATCACAGAGGCTGAGTCAATGAAACCTCATACAAATGACGACTCAAAACTTACTGAAATACTCGAGGAGGTGAAATTTGTCTCAGGGACTGTCTCCAATCTTCAGGTGACCAACACATGCAGTGCAAAATCTCAAAAAAATCTTCAGGCAGAACTAGCTGAAAAATCTTTCTACCCGAAAGCGGACCATACATCTCCAGGATGGAGATTTCTGGGTAACAAATGGCAATGGAAGCAGGACTGGTCCACTTATGATGCCAAGCAACGGTCTCGAGGACTACAAGAAAAAGCTGCCGAAAAAGCCAAAAGAAACCGTAAAAAAAGAAAACAACAAATCACTCATACCAGTAAACAAAACAACCAGCACAGCGGTACGCAAAACTATCAACGCATCAACGCATCAGACAAAGAATTACTAGCCACAGCAAAAGTTCAATTCGCCGGGCCACCCTCATCAACCGACCATCCGATAGCTGCACTTTCTGCTCCAAAACTCATCAACTTCAGGAAAGGAGAAACTATCAACCCGTATCGATCTGAAAAAGGTACAACACAGAGCACTACTTCAAAGTCAGAACCGGAAAATACTGCTCCGCTGCTAGATCCTATGCGTCCACCGATTGTCAGACTAACGGAGCAATCCGCTGCTGGTGACAAACGCTATCTGAAAGCACGGCTGCGTGATCACAAAATTATGGATACGGTACGAACTTTCCTTGCTTTCCTGCATGATCAGCCAATAACGGTATGCATTCGAGGAATCACCAAAATTAGTGCATCGGTGATGCTGGCAGCTGAAGGACTACCAACTGACTTAAACCTGCTACGTGAAATTTTCCTGGACGTACATGAAGAACTGGGAATATCACGCGATGACGCTTTAGCAGACCTGCAGTCTCATCGGACATCGTTATCCAGTGAACGAACACACCGCCTACAACAACTAAGGGAAAGCACCGACAAATTTTACAAACCGAGTTTTCGGAAATAACGACCCCTTTCGATGAGAAAGAAGAATACTCACAGGTAACACTCACCAACCCTCAATCATCGTCAACCACCATATCCCCAAAAATTTCTTCACCAACACAAAATGCGACTGAAATTTTGGTTTACTGTCAAAATTTCAATCGCATGGAAGGCCCAGCCAAAATGAAACAAATTTACAACAATCTTCTAGGCTCATCCTTTTCAGTCATATTGGCGACTGAAACAAACTGGGATGAAAGTGTCAAAAGTGAAGAAATTTTTGGAAATATGTTTAATGTATTCAGGAACGACAGGAATCTTCAAGAATCCGAGAAGAAGTCAGGCGGAGGAGTGCTCATAGCGGTCTCTGTGAATTTTAATTCAGAGACTGTTGCTGCACCTAAATTCAAAGAATTCGAGCACATTTGGATAAAATCGCACATAGCAGGTGAAACACACGTATTCGCCTCTGTGTACTTTCCTCCACATAACGCTAATAAAATTACGTATGAAAAGTTTTTTAATTGCGCAGAAAAAAATTTATCTGAACTACCTCCAGAAGTGAAAGTTCACATCTATGGGGACTTCAATCAAAACACCGCTGACTTCATCTTGAACCCTGAAAACGAAAGCATCCTACTCCCAGTCGTTGGAGATAACATCACTTGGCACTTCATGTTTGACGAAATTGCTAAACTAGGTTTGAACCAGGTTAACCATGTAAGAAACCGTGAAAATTGCTATTTGGACCTACTCTTAACGAATATCCATGAAGGTTTCTGTGTGACCGAATCATTTAACCCACTGTGGAAAAACGAAAAGTTTCACACAGCAATTGAATATTCTTTATTTTTACATGAATATCAAAGACCCAACGACTGTGAGTATGAGGAAGTCCTTGATTTCAAACTCGCGAACTATGCAAATATTAAATACAAATTAAACTGTGTCAATTGGCAACAAATTTTTAGAGATGAAGGAAATGTCGAATCATCTGTTAGCGTCTTTTACAAAATTCTGTACAACATCATCTCTCAAGAGATTCCATTGAAGAAAAAACGACGCCACGCTAACACTAAACATCCAGTCTGGTTTAACAAACAAATAAAAAATTTAAAAAACCGCAAACAAAAAGCTCACAAAATTTTCAAAAAGCACAATAGCAGTGAAAATCTAGCAATTTACTTGGAAATATGTGATCAACTGAACTTTGCAATCAGTGATGCATTTGAAGAATTCAATGCAAAAACTGAACTAGAAATTAAGTCTTGTCCAAAGAACTTCTTCAATTACGTCAAAACAAAACTAAAATCAGACAATTTTCCATCAATAATGCAACTCGATGAACATGTTGGTGATAACTCGGAGAAAAATTGCAATCTCTTTGCAAAATTTTTCCAGGAAATCTATACCACATTTTCCGAAGAAAATCGCGACCGCGATTATTTTGCATTTTATCCAGAATATCCTAGAAACGTTGGTGTCAACCAACTTCAGGTACAGGATGTTTTGCAGGGTCTGAGAAATTTAGACCCTTCCAAAGGACCTGGACCTGACGGAATACATCCAGCACTCATGAAAAATCTTTCGAAGAACTTGCATCTCCTTTGTTCTGGCTGTTCAATATGTCGTTGGAAAATGGAGTCTTCCCAAATATATGGAAAAGCTCATTTTTAGTGCCTATTTTCAAATCTGGGCGTAAATCTGACATACGTAATTATCGTTGAATCGCTATTATCTCTTGCATTCCTAAACTCTTTGAGGCAATTGTCAATGAAAAGATATTTTCTCAAGTCAAAAATCGAATAACTGACAAACAACACGGCTTCTTCAAAGGCCGCTCTACATCCACAAATTTACTTGAATTCGTAGATTATTCATTGAATGCAATGGATAATGGGAACCATGTTGAAGCTCTCTATACAGACTTTAGCAAAGCATTTGATCATATGACATACCAATGCTACTTTTTAAACTGCAAAAAATTGGAATTGAGTATGGTCTCATGAAGTGGCTTGAATCATATTTAACAAACAGGCAACAAATAATAAAATTTAATGGTTAAAAGTCAAATCCCATTCAAGTTACTTCAGGTGTTCCCCAAGGCTCCCACTTAGGACCACTTCTTTTTATTTTGTACGTAAACGACATTTCCTTCATCCTCAAAAATGTTAAAGTTCTAATATATGCCGACGACATGAAGCTGTTTTTGGAAAAAAAAAATCAAGAAGACATCAATGTATTTCAGAATGAAATCCACACATTTTACATCTGGTGTAAGAAAAGCCTACTTGAAGTAAATGTAAAAAAATGCAAAGTAATATCCTTTAGCAGAAAATTAACAACGCCCAAAATTGTAATTGCATTAGGGGATCAGAATGTGAAGAAATGTGATAAAGTTAGGGATTTAGGAATAATCTTAGATTCTAAACTTAATTTCATCGACCACTATAACACTATCATACACCAGGCAAACAACATGTTAGGGTTTATCAAACGCTTCTGTTACAATTTTCAAGACCCGTACACTATCAAAACTTTGTATATTGCCTATGTGAGGTCAATACTGGAATACTGTAGCATTGTGTGGTCTCCTCGTCCTGGCGTACATGAAGAAAGAATAGAATCAGTACAAAAGCAATTTCTACTATATGCTCTTCGTAAGCTAGGTTGGACCGCACATCGTCTTCCGTCATATGAAGCACGCTGCATGTTGATTGACATTCAAACATTGGAAGAACGGCGAGAGTACGCGATGGCTTCATTTGTAAACGATATCGTTTCGCAGAACGTTGACTCAGCAGTACTACTTTCTAAATTAAACTTTTATGCACCCATTCGACAACTTTGACACCGTAGTTTATTTGCTCTTAACCATCATCGTACGAAATACGCAAAAAATGGACCTATAAATAGTATGATGAATTCTTATAATCAACACTGCGAAGCCATTGACTTTACGATGTCCCGGTATAAACTGAAACAGTATTTCAAGTCCTTGAGGCTGAGGACGTAAAATTAATTTGTTTTATGTTCGTGTAAAGTTTAGAAATTAATGTAACCAGTCTACATATATGATTGACGAAATAAATAAATAAATGCCGCCCACAAAGTGCTTTCCCAAATCATTTTCCGCCGACTCTCTCCGTTAGCCAACAGATTTGTGTGAATTTATCAGGCCGGCTTCGTGGAAGGACGGTCTACGACGGACCCAATCTTTACCATACTGCAGATACTCCAGAAATGCCGCGAATACAGAGCCCCATCGCCCCACGCACCATCAACTTCAAAGCCGCGTATGACACTATCGACCGAAAAGAGCTATGGAAGGTCATGGACGAAGACGGCTTTCCGGGGAAGCTGATTAGACTGATAATTCGGGTGGATTGTCGGGTCCATTTGAATCCCGCAGAGAGCTGCGAAAGGGTGATTGTCTCTCCTGCCTGTTATTCAACATTGCGCTACAGAGTGTAATGAATCGAGCGGACATCAACACCCCGCGTACAACGCGATATTCAACAAATCTAATCAATTCGTTTGCTTTGCTGATGGCATGGACATTGTCGGCAGAACAACTGCGGCGGTGGGAAAATAGTACACCAGAATAAAACGGGAAGCAGCGATGATTTGTAGGTAAATACGTCTAAAACCAAGTATATGCTAGCCGGCGGAGCCGAAGCCGACTGACAACGCCTAGGTAGTAGCATTACGATCGACGGCAATGAGTTCGAGGTAGTCGACGAGATTGTCTATTTCGGCTCACTGGTAACTGTGGACAATGATGCCAGCCGTGAGATCTGGAGCCGCATTATCAGCGGAAGTCGTGCCTGCTATAGGCTCCATAAGCAATTGCAGTTGAACAGACTAAGCTCCCGTACGAAGTGAAACCTAAAACGCTTATAAGATAGGTTGTTCTCTATGCGCATGGACCTGCGATTCCTCGGAGTTTTCGACGATCTTTGGCGGCGTGAAGGAGAACGGAATATAGAGTCGGAGGAATAACCAAGAGCTCGCGCAACTCTACGGCGAACCTAGTATTCAAAAGGTGGCTAAAGCAGGACGGATACGCTGGACAGGGCATGTTGTAAGAATGCCGGACAATTACTATGCGAAGATGCTGTTTGCTTCGAATCCGGTAGGAAGAAGACGAGCAAGATGGGTTGACCAGGTGGAACGAGATCTGAGGGGAGTACACGGTGTCTCAGGGATTGGAAAGCGGCAGCCAATAACCGAATCAAGGTGCTCCCACAGACCGTTATTATGAAAAAATGCACCAAAGAATCTGAGTACACCATTCGTCATGACGTCCTGAATCTCTAGTAAAAATTTCAAAATTATTGTGTGGTACATTTTTGAATAATGTCCTTCTGAAGTCATAAAGTACAAAAAAGTGATATAAAAACGACGAAATTCTCAATGTAAAGCATGTTTTTCAGCCACAATTTTATGAAACAACTTCCAAAATAGTTTCTACAAATTCCAAGTATTATATTTCAAGACATTTACAATTAGTGAAAAGCTTTATTTGAAAATCCCACAGTGCACAGTGGTCTAAACTCGAAGAATCGTGATCGTTTCAGATTTGACTGTGAAAAATAGATTTTATGTACTCAATGTCTTCAGTAAAATAGTTTCATAGAACAATTGGCGTTCCGGTTATTCGATTAATCCACCTAACAGTTCGGTAAAAAAATATTTTTTATACCAGATTGCTTCTTCCAGCAAAGTTGTGGAAAAATTTAAAAGAAAAACATTTGCTGAGTACTGCGATGTCCTATATGTACGTTGGACACGATAAAATAGAGTTTTTTGTGGAACACTTCTTCTTAAAATCAGTTTTTTCACCATACAATGATTTTGAAATTTTGACCAGATATTCAGGACGTCATAACGAATCAAATGGTGTACTCAGATTGTTTGATGCATTTTTTTAGAATAAAGCAGGTATTGGACGAAGCAAATATTTGCTATTTTTTAATACAGATTTTATTTTGTGCAAATAAAAATCGTACCAAAAATAGCAAATATTTGCGTCGTCTAATACCTGCTTAACGGTCTGTGGTAGCACCGTGCGAGTGAATTGGAGAAATTTCGTGAATCAGGCCATGTAATTATGACGGAATGTTAAATAAATAAATAAAATAACTTTACCGAAGATGTCACTCCGATCAAACAAACTGTTCTGTATCTAAAAATATTTGTAATCATCATTACCTTTTAACATAAGCCCTTCTCGAAAATGGAGTCGTAATTCGAAAAAAAATATCAATAGCACAGAATAACATCTTTAATTCATAGTAACATCTGTGCAAAGTTTCAACCAGATAAAGATGGTCGAATAAAACGGTTGCACGAACTGCTCTGTGACGAAAAATACATGAGTTAAACGATGGTTAAAGTTAGTTAGTTAACGGAGTCAATACAAATAAGAACTTTCTTCATTCTGATGTTTTTTCTCTGTATGCCTGAAGGGCACTGGGTACTGGAATGCCACTGCGACATTCTTGCTGATTGTCTTCTGTGGCGTGCCCCGATTCCTGTGCACAGATTACGGAATGCTCGTACTCATTGATGGAGTAGAACTGTTTTGTTGTAAACCTGTACCCCAATTAGGAAAAACATAGTTAATGAAACTAATGACCTGCTTGGGATTAGAGCTCCACACTTGGTATGGAGTAAAAAGTAGCTTCCTTAGAAGTTGTACCTAGAGGAAGCAAGAGCTCCGCAAGAGCAAAGCAAATGTTCTTAACTCTCCGGTTCAGATTTGCAGAATCAGCAGGTGTCGTTCAACAATTTTCTTCAAATGATAAAAAGCGGGACAGTGTCCGGTAAGGAGTCCCGTGATTATCCTTAGTTCACTACGATTTAGACTAAGTAACTTTCTGGTGGTTCCAGGGTTCGGATAGATTAACTGTTCAGATTGCCTACAACCCTGTACCTGCTGCCATTGGGATGCTATTTCTAGCCTTTCCCAAGTTAGCAGTTCGCTTTTGATAGCGGAAATGGATGTACCCAGAAACGACTCGGGGCAATAAACCGTTGAGCTGATCCCTGTCTTGCTAGGTAGTCAGCGTGTTCATTACCCTCGGCTCCGCAATGTCCGGGCACCCGAAACAGAAAAACAGAGTTCTGCCGGGAGAGTTCCCTAAGAGTTTCAATGCATTCCCAAACAAGTTTGGAAGCGCATTCGACGGACTTAAGTGCTAGTAGTGCTGCTTGACTGTCCGAGAATATACCGATTTTCGCATGTCTGTAGTTGCGTTTCCCTGATACCGGGTCCGTAGATACCAGATTCCGTTCGGGACCCCATTTTCGAGTCATCCGTATAAAAACTGACGATGCAAGGTGGAAGATTGGGCCCTTGTTTCCATCACTTTCTACGGAATATCTATGTTGGTCCTAACGTCCATCCAGGCGGAGACTGTAGTTAATAGCGGACTTAGTTTGAACTCCCTAAGTATGCGAAGATGGCCGATTTGGTCCCCTTCGAGTACAGTTTTCCTCCTTTGCAACCTTAGAGCGCCAAGCTCTGCTTCCTTTTTCTCATGAAGATGTAGAGGCAGTAGGCAGTGCATAGCTTCCATGGCTGCAGTTGGAGTTGTTCGCATAGCGCTAGTAACCAAAAGACATGCAAGTCTTTGAACTTTTTTGAGTTTGGCTTGCGCAGTCACTTCGTTCACCTTAGGCCACCACACTAGGGCAGCATAGGTGATTCTTGGTCGGGCAATGGTCTTGTAAGACCAGAGTGCCAAGTCTGGTTTCAGTCCCCAGGTCTTACCGAACAGAGTCCTGCAGACCCAGATCGCTGAGATCGCTTTCTTAGCGGCATGATCCAGTTGTGCAGACCAGTTCAGTTTCTTGTCCAGAATAATTCCGAGATATTTGACTTCAATGCTGAAGCCCAGTCTAACTCCATTTAGTGTTGGAGAAGTGATGGAGATTCTCCTTCGTCTATTGAATGGAATTAGGACTGTTTTTGAGGGGTTTATGTTTAGACCCTCCTGTAGACACCATAACATGGTGGCACTCAGAGCCGCTTGTATTCGGTTCGACAGAGTTGCGTCGTGTTTACCTCTGACGATGAGGACGATGTCATTAGGGTTTGCAATATTCAGATTTTAGAGCATAGAATGTCTTCGTAATTAATGTGAAATTGCGGCCACGAACCAAGTCAGTGTAAACTGACTGAGTTTTATCAATTTATTTATTTCCGGTCGCATTGATTTACGGGTTTCAATTTTTTTTTTATCAATTTACAGGTTTCAAAAAAAGTCATGAGACGGAGAAAATATTTCTTAATTTATCGTTTACTGAATAAGACAATATATATTTTTGACAAATAAATTAGGCAAATAATTTGATATTACACGGCAAGCAAATATTGATCGTCGTTTCAAGCAAATATTTGCTTCGTATAATGCACACTATGAAGCTGCTCTACACTTCTACGACGTAAGTTTCGTGTTTTGATACGATATTTAGTTTTATAGCAATATTGTATGGAAAATTTTCCGAAAAATCAATATTCCTATTCCCGGGATCTGGGAATCCCGAGAAAAGGCAATCCCCGAGAAATCGTTCCCGGGATTGCAAACCCTAGATGTCATCAGCGTATCCAATGACCTCGTAACCAAGCTGTGAAAGCTTATTGAGAAGTGCGTTGACATCTAGTGACCATAACAAGGGCGAGAAAACTCCTCCTTGCGGGCATATCTTGATCACCGACATTGTAACAGGTAAATCTCCCAAGGTTTCTCTGATCACTCTGCAAGAGAGCATTGCGTGTATTCAGCTCCTTGAAGTGTGGTCGATTCTCTCATTGAAGAGAGCAAAGGACGTGTTATCGAAGGCCCATTCAATATCAAGAAAGGTACATAGCGCCGTCTCCTGATAATTCAAGGACTTTCAATCAACGTCACTAAGCTGTGAAGAGCAGTTTCTGTTGACTTGCCGCTATGATAGGCATGTTGGTTCCTATTCAGCGGGGAGTCTTTAGAAACTCATCACGGATATATTTATCCATTATTTTTTCCATTAACTTGAAAAGTGATGAAGTCAGGCTTATGGGACTGAAAGGTAGGGTTTTATCCTTTTTTCCAACTTTGGGGATAACCAGTACCTACACCTTCAGTCAGTTATCCAGAATATGGCCCAGGATAAAGCTGGCTTTGAAGAGATTGATGAGTTCGGACATGACAGCTGCGGTTGATTTTTGTAGAAAGATGGGTAGTATGCCGTCTGGCCCAGAAGAGGTCGAATGAGCTTAGAGCCCAACCTATTGAAGCTTCCGTGAACAGTCGACGGTCGAATTGTCCCGCTGCGACCCAGCACTACTCAGTTCTTCGGTCTCCAGGAAAGTGGGTGTTCAAAGGAACCTCCAACGTTTCCTTGGTAGTGACAGTGAGGCATCCATCCTCTTAACTTACTTGTCCTAAACCGTTAGTATGGTCTATGGACATCGCCTTTTGGAGCCGCGTAGCTTCCGGCAGAGTTTGCATTCTTTCACAGAAACTAACTCTGGATTTCCGTTTAGCCGTGCGTAGCTCGGCGTTGTACTTAGTGAGGGACACTCTGTAGTCGTCCCAGTTAGACGTGACTTTTGCCCTGTTGAACAACCGCTTAGTTTCCCGACGAAGGTCACAGAGTTGATCATTCCACCAGGGTACGTCACGGTATACACAGCGGTCAGTGTTAGTGGACAGTATGCGTTAAAAGCATCCATGATTCTGTTTTGTAGATCATTTGCTGCCGAATTCAGGTCAACTGAATTTCGAATGTTACTGTAACTGAAAGTTCGTGAATCGATCAGGTGTTCCTTAAAGGATTCCCAATCTGTATTCTTGGGATTTCTGAACAGCTCTTTTCTCAGAAGGTTAGCCTCTATTTAAAAAAAAACAATGTGTCTGTGATCCGACAAACTAGGTTTATCGGAGATATGCCAATTTTACATCCTTTCAGAAATAGAGGCGCTACATAGAGTGAGATCAAGGACCTCCTGTTTGATAGCGTTGATAAAAGTGGGGTTATTCCCTACATTAAATACATTGACATTGTTAGAAGTAAGGTATTCAAGTAGGTACTCACCCCTGTTGTTGGTATCCAAGCCCCCCAGATCGTGTCGTGGGCGTTGGCGTCGCAGCCGATCAGACACGGCTTGTTAATGGCCTTGCAGTACCGCACGAGCGCAGCAACTTCGGGTGGCGGTATATCACCTTGGTCGCCCGGGAAGTAGGCCGACGCGACAATCATTTCCTGCTCTTCTTTGGTTGTCGGTACTTCAACCGTGATGGCAACAGCATCGCGTTGGTAAAATAGGTAATAGGTAAAAATTTTAGTTCTCTATTTAGCAGAATTGCGGTCCTTGGCTTGGACTGCTTGTTGCTGTAGATTAACCTACCATTAGGAGCGTTAAGTCCGAGGACTTTGGATTCGTTGATCCACGGCTCTTGGATGAGTGCAGCTGATAGCTGCTCTTTAGCGAATCTCCTGCAAAGAACACTCGAGGTGCCTTTTGCATGATGGAAATTCGCTTGCACGCAGCGGAAGCTGCTCACTTTACAGTGAAATTGCCGTCTTTGTCTGGATCGGAAGATGATCCGAGTATTGGCTGACTGCTGCCAACAGCGATTTGGCTGGTTAATTGAAGTTGTTCTTCCTCACTGTTTGGCTTCGGTTGCAGCAGTCGATTGGCAACAGAAGGTCGTCCCGCACTCTGTGGTGGTTTTTGACTTCGGGGGGTGCGACTGTTCGGTGGTTGATGCTTCACACTCTTGCGAGTCTTTAACAGTACCGTCCGAGTAGCCGCGGGGTTGCGTTGTTTGGGTAGTGGCTGGGTACTCCCGGGGGAGCATCCTGCGCGTACCTTCCCAGCCGCAGAGTTGCGTTTGGGTGGTTGTGGGGCACTCCCGGAGGAGTTTCCCACACGTACCTTTAGCCCATTCGCAGGATCGCTTTGCCTGGGTGGTGGCAGGGTACTCCTGGAGGAGTTACCCGCACCTATCTTCCCTGACATTGCGACGGAGACTTTCCTGCCTGTGACGTTCGGCCTTCCGCTTACCTTTGGGATGCGTGTTTTGCCGAAACCGTAGTGCAATTCATGGTTTCCACTCTCAATGAGTTTGGCCGATTCTTCGTCAATATCCAGAACCAGCTCGATCGCGGCCATCACCAATTTGCGGTTACAGATTCGCCACATTTTGGTAGAGAGATGGTCGTTTTGATTCGGGAGTGAACGAAGAATCTTCTCGTCCGGAGAGTTCGCACTGTTCGCGAAGTAACCGACATAGCGTCTGGCCTCCGGCAGATTCTTCATGTGGTATACACGAAGCTGTGCTCCCTCCCACGGTACGAGAGAAGGTACCTTCCTTTCCAACCACTACACTGTGTCGGTGTCGGCACAGGCAAGTTTCAGGAAGTCTTTTTTATATGGCAACCGTTAAACTTGGGCTTGGTGGTTGGATTCTCCTGATCAGTAATGTGATCGAGGATGGAGGTCCGGACAGTCTGAAGATGGTCCGTTGTGAGTAGGGAGCTGGGGTGGGTAGCAAAAGTAACCGCAAGGCTTATAGCTCCCGCCAAGTCCCTATATGTGGCCGTCGGGAGCGGCTTCGGACCCGACTACCCCAAACCAGTGCCGTTCCGCAGTTTTTTAAGCTGTGGACACTTAGTACTGGTGTTTGGGGACACCAAGTCGTCCGACCGTTGTTGACTTGATTTGTTTGAGCAAGCTGCTCTGTCGGAAAGAGGGCCAGCTTCCTGGCTTCTTCGTACCAGAGATCGGAGTGAAGATTTTTGTTCAGTCGCCGCCTTTGTGCGTTTGAAAGTTGTTTGACAAGGGGTGCCGATGATTTGGGTTTCCCTTCGTCTTCGGGCCTTGTCTCTGGACTGGGAAGTAAGTCCATTTGACTTTCGTCGTTCCCTTGTGGAGAACGTTGGATTTAGGATGAAGCAGAGGGTCCTCCGTCCAGCGATTCGCTGTCGAAGTTGAAATCGTCCTCATGCCTCACCATGTCATCCATCGGCACGGGTCGTATAACATCTTAGTATAGGGGTTTTAACCATTGGATTTTACGTAACAGCCATGGTAAAGAGGTGTTACAACCATCCTCCTTTCCAGGGACTTTAGACCCTCTGCTTAAGTCCTCAATAATTCAAGTCTATTCATAAAGGCTAGACTGAACTAAGGAGAACCGTAACAGGCGGAGTTAAATTCTGATGCTAGTATTTTCGCTGAGAGTTTTCATTTAGCCAAAAATTAGGAGACACATCAGTCTCAAATGGGAAATGACCAGGAGTTGCTTAACGTTGAGCTCAAGCCGTATGAGAGAGGTCAGTGTTACGTAATGAATAAAAAAAATCTCTTGCCATCCTCTCCGGAGAGACCAAAATTTTTCTCCAAAAACAGGCTTTTTAATAAAGCGATGCAGAACAGAAGCAAACGTACCAAAACTAAGTAAATGTCTGAGTATTTGTGTCTGGTTCCAAAACAAATCCGCACGATTTTTTCAGCAATCGCTTGGTCAATTTTAACAAACCTAATTCCCAATTAACGGTATTACGATGTCAATGATCACTATTGAATTTTATCACGATTTATTGTGCCGTTTGAAAGTTACAAATCAAAACGAGGAAACAATGCTACCGAGGAAACAACCGCACAATCAGATCACCAATCTTGAACAAGAGATTTTGATTAGTGAAAATTCAAAAGCAATCTGACTCCGATTCGGACTATCTAAGGACAACTTGTTTCCGGTAATCGCAACTGACGAATGAAGTGACATGCATTGTACTCAAGCATTTTCAATTGCTTTTGTAAGTATCTTTCGTGTAAAAACAAGAAATGGCTCACGATGTCTCTGTGGAGAATCTTTATCATTTTTTATCATTTCCGTTCAAAATGAAAAAAAAAAAAATACAAAAATTATTCAAGAGATAATATTAACATGATAAAAGCCAAATCAATAAAGTTCAACAAAGTCATTGAAGCACATGTTTTGGAATTAGCCATGAACAAAATTGGTGAACGCACAATGATCGCCAAATGGCATTTTCTTCATCAAATAAATCGAAGTCTCTCATCAGATGTTGGTTTGGCGTAGATGTTATCGTTCTTGTTACCAGTTTTGGTGGCCTGGGTTCGATGATTGGTTCAATCGTGGTTAAATTAGGCAAAAAATAGAAAATAAATAAAAAATGTTTTAGTTCTACCCAAATGTTAAAATTCTACCCATCCAAAAATAAAATCCCATTTTGTAACATAATAAAGAATACCCTAGTGTAATAATAGAGGATAAATTTGTTTGTTGTTTTCCCCGTCTAAGAACCAGTTTTGTAGAATATTTAATATGCAAATTTTTTGATTTTAAAACCCACGTCAACAGTAGAAGGACAAAATTTGGCCGAAATTTAAATCGAAATTTAAATGGAAGCTTGTGATTTGATGAATTTTTGCTCGTCATCAGCGGTTCGTTGGTATTTGACCATTATTACTATGGATGGTAGAAATATCATTCAGTAGACAGGTGTTATAATATTCGGGTTATTCTATGTTTACAATACAAAAAATAACTGAATAACAGCAATTTAATATATTTACCAACTGTTTGTATTTCATTCAGCTAGTTATCATAGATGCTATAGTAATTATTGAAAACTGTAAACTCGTGATCTATAAACAATCATCATAAATTAACCTTGTCTCAAGAAGTGCTGCGGGTATTTCCAAAAAGGTCAACAGTTTATTTCTATGCACTACCATTAACTTAATATTCTGGTAGCTGAGAGCAACAACACCTTGTCAACAAGCACGTGCTCTGGCGCGAAGTGGATGAGCAAACATCGAAAGGAAGCTATTTCCATTCCTGCCGCGACAATGGCATTGCATTGATTGAAGCGCCATCACACGCGGATATCAATCGCGGGGCGGCAATATCGTGAAAACAACAAACTCAGACGTCCACCAGACGACGATTAAGCGATTCGCAAACCTGTCTCGGATACGGACGACGTTGACGCGAAGATGATAGATAGGATCGTGAACCATTCAGTAATATAATCTGGGCCAGGGTCGGTGTCATTAATTTTATTTTCCTGTGATTGTTTGTTCCATTCTTTCAATCATCTATCCAACCACCCACATATGACTTTCCGACGGCCCGGTGGGTTACTTAATCGGTGAAGCAGCTGGCAGTATAACTGCTACTGCCACTGCTAACGGGTCGTTGCAATCAAGGGCGCACACCATGGCGGAAAGAGAGGACCGCATACAATATCAATGCAGTTTTCGCAAGGATTCAGCTGTTGATCCACTCAATGTCGGTCGATACCTAGTGTTGGTTTGATGGCATTGTGTAAATCGTTTTCAAAAGCACTTTAACACATTTGAATCAATATAATTTTGCTGCTGGGCCGCCGGTGCTGTTCGCTAATTGTTGACCTAGTAACCAACCTATTGTGAATCACTTTTAGAAAATTGCATTTGCAGGCTAATCCAGCAGCACGTATGGTATATACACTGAATTGGATCCAATTTTTGTTTTACGGATGCGTTAATGCTAATAATATGCTGTTTTGGCTACAAACGCTGTTTTCGTGTAAAGGTTGGTAAATTGTTTGAGCCAATGGATTTCGGCTAATTTGATGGTGCCATGTCAAGAAGTTTCTAAATATGCTTGAGATATTAATGTGTTGTTATACAACCTCAAAATTGTAAAGTGTAATGATTTTCGCTAACAAGTAATGGTTACTGGATGCTGCCAAACGTATTTGACTAATTACTAATTAATTATTTCTTTATTTCGAATTCATCTTCTTTCTGATAAGTGTATTCTTTTTCATCGTTTCTGGTGTTGCTATATGACGTACTTCCTAATTATTTAGCACTTATTAAATATCATATACGCTTGGTATTGATATCATGGATAATATTTCATTGCCCGTTCGAGAACAATGTTGCGTCTTTTACACTGTTCATTCTGATGAATACATTTCGATTAGTCTGTGGTTAGTCAATAAATATGCACGCGACAGATGATGGAATAAATTTGTTTAGAGGAAGATAACATTCGCGCATAATTTACAACCGATCGTGTCACTTCTAATTGGCGACGTGTGTCGAAACTAACTTGATTTAGTTTATCTGTGATCGAAATCAACTCTGCTAAGGCTGCCATCAAGGGTTCGTTGCATAATCATTTGAACTGGCGCGAGACTTCTTCGATTAGTGTTCGACATCGGACCGGGTAGGGTCCGGTAAAAGTCCGGTCCGGTCCGGTCCGAAGTCCGATCGGACCGGAACCTTCAAAGTCCAAATTTTTCCGGACCGGACCGGAACGAAGCCCTCCGGACTTCGGAACGGACCGGGTAATGCTTTCCGGACCCCGGACATTTTCGGTGAAAAAAAAATTATTTAATTTAGGTCATAGAACGCAGCAAGTTTTTCATCCTTTTTGATTTTCTTCGCTGCTTTTATTAAAAGTCAACCCATATGGCCTTGCTCGCCTTTCTAACCTGTAATATATGCTTTAATTGATCACATGGTTCTTATTTAATTAGAAAGACATTGATTGTTACATTTTTTCTGCTATTTCAATTTTGCTCCTGCTATCACTTCGAAACTAGTGAACAACTGATAGACTCGCACAACTTGTTCTGATTTTGTGCTTAATTCAAGGTGGTCAGCGAACCGGGAAAACCTTGAAAATCGGGAAAAAGCCGGGAATTCGAAATTGAACCGGGAAAACCGGGAAATTTATCATGTCCATTTTAAACATTATTTTTCATTTACACATGTTTGGGATCTGTTGTATTAGTTCAACGCACTATAAATTTTCTGCCATCTCACAAACACTGGAAGGCTCAAGGTACCATTTAGTTGGTCTCGAGGTAAGGTGCTGGAATAACAAGCCAGTCGTCATTCGTTAGAATCTCGGCTAAGAGAGACGACCGTTAGAGTCGATAGGATCCTAGCGCTAGTCCCGCAATTGTTCTGTACACTAACAGTTGGCTGCGATTGTTTTTCTCTAATCTGTCTCCCTTCTCATTCGCACTGATTAGGGCTTCAACAGTAAGTGGGATCAAACATCAAAACAACCACCACTTTACAGGATCAACGTCTATTTATGGCTGAGTTTGTTTCAAAGTTATGTACCGAATTCTTCACAATTGATGTAAAAATACTCTTTAAAAAGAAACAAGATTTGAATCTTGGGTTCTAAATCACCAACAAACACCTACAAAGCCCAGGGAAGGTAAAAACTTCAAATTAATGAAAAATATTTTGAAGGCCAGAGAAGTCAAGAATGATTCCAATAAAATTTTATATGTTAACTTGAAATAGGCAAAAACTAAACTATGATAAAAAAATATTTTAAACCTTAAACAAGTAATGCCTCCACCAACCACGCTGGATCTGGGTTCGAATCCCAACGCCATAGGTGTCGATGGTTGTGTGGTGACGTTATTCACTCACAATCAACCAAAACTGATCTAGATCTCTGGGTTCTTCTATCGCATGGGAAAGTGAAGCCGTTGGTACCAGTCGTTAATCAACGGATCGTTAGTTAAGATTCTAGTTGGAGTCGCCTCCCCGGGTGTCGGTGATTGACATTATAGTGGTAGGAATAGACCATCAGAAAATAAGCAAAAATAAAAAAATCGTAACCTAACCCATTCCCGGCGTATGATGCCATATGACATTACCTGACATTCAAACTTTGATTTGAGTTCAACACGAGGACACTATTCAGCAACGTTAGAGAATAAATTGATGCTTAATATGCAATACAGTTTATGTTAATTATGCATATGGTTGATTAGTAATAAGAGTTTAAAGTTCATTGTTTGAGGTAAAAACTGATTTTTCTCTACCGGTAATCGGTTAAGCTTAAATCCGCTTGAGAAAATGTCTTGAGGCCAGAAATTTCAGAAATTGATTTTAAAGAATTTGCGTTTCAAAAACCAGTTGCAACGAAAATAATTTAAAATTCAGTTCAAAGTTTTTTGAATGGTATTCTAGAGGCTTAAAATGCAGAGCCTTTTTTTGTTTTTTCTCAAATTGCTTGCATACTTTTCTAAAATCAGACATATTTTTCAAATAAAAAAGGCAAAACTATAAGGGCCATTGCGGAAATTATTCGCCTAAAAAAAATCTGGAACAATACCACGTAAGGATAACAATGGTATCAAATTAGTCCTTTCTATACTGTCAAGACAATAGCTGAGCCTCAAGAGATCCTTAAGAAAACGGAAAAAAATATTTTGAACGACAGAAATACACACAGTTGTTCATAATTCAGCTCACAATTGCTATGAAACGTTTACAGAGACTATAAAAAGATAAAAGATATGTTCAAATGTTTCTAAAGCTCTCGATAAAAGTCAGCAATCAGATTTTAATTTGCACCATAAATATGAAAAGAATTCAATGATGTTATAAAAGTAATAAATTCAATTTTTTAAAGTAGATTTTTGTTCTGAAATCTAAAACGCGGAATCAGAAAACACAAACCAATTTTCTTATTTAGCTCAAAAAGGCAAAAATTGTTTCTAAGTAGCAATAAAATTAAATAAATTTAAATCTAGAATTTCAAATAGATTTTTGTTGAAGATTTTGAAATTTAGAACGCGGATTCAGAAAAAAAACAAAACAATATTCTTATTCAGCTCAAAAAGGCAAAAATTGTTTCTAAGTAGCAATAAAATTGTATTGAAGCCTGAAAGAAACTAATAATATCAATTTAAAATCAATTTCAAAACTGAGGTGTGTGAACACTAGGAAATGGGAAATAATTAGGTTGAAAATGCAAAAATTTATTCTTTATATTTATATTTATTCTTTAACAAATTTAAAATTGCCAGAAACGGCTATCATTGTAGATTCAGACAAGGCGAAAAACTATCTCGATTTGGGGTCAAAAAAATATGTTTTAATTATTTTAAAACCTTTGAAAAATAACTAGAGTGTTTCCTCTCATCAACTAAAAATGACTATGAACAAGTTATCAGGAAACAATAAAAATATAATAAAAAAAATTAGAGTCAGTTCAATTAAAAATTTAAAGTCAATTCAATTTAAAATTAGGTTTTAAAAGAGAAAATGAAATCAAAATTGGAAATTTGGCTAAAAAAATTGATAAATTTTAGTCTGACGAGAAATCAGAAGAAGAAACTTTAGAAAAGATTCCAATTTGAATTTAAAAATAAATCCACAATCATATTTGAAATTCAATTTAGAATTAGTGGAAAATGAATTTTTATATTTTATTTTAAATAAACACTTTGAATAAGGCCAAAATCCGTAACAAAGCTTAAAAACAATTAATGAAATTTCACAAGGCTTGAAATGATAGAAAATGATTTCAAAGATTTGTCGTTTCCGAAGCTTAACAGCAGCCAAAACAACTTTGAATTAAAATCCAAATTTGTAAAAATAAATATTAAAGGTTTGAAAAAGCAGAAACCAGTCCTACAAAACGCAGAAAATCTCAACCAGAGAGTGCAGAAAGTTACAAATATTGCTTTAGTTTAACAGTTTACTCAAACCAGCAATTATTTACGTAAGTCTAAAATGACAGAAAATTGTTCCAAAAAACGGTTCAAAATAAATAAAATATTTATGTGAAAATATTCTGAAACATGAAGCACAGATTGATTCTAAATTATATCCTGATTTTAGCTGAGTGAAATAATGAAAATCTCAGTCATGAAAAATCGAAAAATCAACAGCAAATACATGTTGGCCGAAGAAGTTAACCCTTATTTAAGTTTTGAAATGAAATAATGATATTAAAAACAAGATTCTCTGACAAAATTATTTTGTCAATAAATAAACGTGGTTGAACTTATATATTTATGCGTTTTAAAACCGGGAAAAACATCAATTTCTAACCGGGAAAAAACCGGGAATTTGAAATTGGAAATCTCCTGGCCACCCTGTTAATTGAATGCCATCGGCTAAATTGGTGAAAAGTGAGTTACAATATACATAATTTTTGTTTCATTTGTGGTGTTGTTTATTTTTTTTCATCATTCAGGACAATTCTGAAAGATTTCCGAACCTGTCGTTAATGGCAAGAGACGTCCTGTGTGTTTCTGCACCGAGTGTCCCACTCGAAAATAAATTTTCTCCGGGACGGGTCCTCGTCACATCACGCACTAAGTAGGAAAAGAACCCGGCAGCTACTTTTACTAAAATATTGGCTTAAATAAATGTTCCAAAACTAGGAAAATTGTAGAACCAGCCTTTTTTGTTACTACACTCCAAATTTTTCAATTAGAAAAAAAATATAATAAAAAAATAGAAAAACAAATTGCAAAACTTAGTTTGTATTGTATTGATTTAGTCAAACATTTTTCAACATGCATAAATAATATTTTTTTCACTAAAATAACGCTCTCGAAAAAACTGGCAAATTTTGTTCCCGGACTTCGGACCGGACTCCGGACCGGAACCGGAACGAAGCCAATCGGACCGGACCCAAATCGGGCCGGAACGAGCTAGTTCCGATTTTTTACCGGACCGGACCGGACCGGACCGGAACGCGGACCCATCGTTTTCGTTCCGATGTCGAACACTATCTTCGATATCTTCTGGTTTACCTTATAAGAGTTTCAAACAATAATAATTAATTTTAATATGGTGTTAAGAATTTATAAGCAAAATATTCAAATACCAGCACATCAGTTTACACCTATTTTTGGTTGTTGAATGAAATTATTGTTTTGTTGTTTTCGTCGAACGACTCACGTCTGGAACTCATTTGAGCCTTCCATCTTGCCCAAATTTTTGATCCCAAAATAATATTGGAATCATTTCACTATTATACTACTTGCTTATTGCACTTCAGTGGTAAGCAAAGTCGTTTTTATATAAAAAACAAAAAAAAAAAAACAATATCGAATACCAACAGCCCAAAGTTTACTTGCTCTATCGAAACCGCGCTTACTATTGATAGTTATTTCTTAATGTCTAGCAGTTCAAAATCAAATACCAATGTCTACGACAGTTTATCCTGCAGCGCAATTTACCATTGAATTGCTCAAGACGAGGCCGCACCTTGCACCGCAAAGATTGCACATCGTCCAGCCAGAACTCAGCTCTAGCCAGACTCGTTAGTTACCGTGCGCAAGCAGTTTCGAGGCTATCCTTTCCTAGCCAGCAACAGCAGCAGTTCAAGCTTATCGTCTTTATGATTTCAAAATGGTCAAGTTTTCCTAAAGTTAAGCGTCTTTCATTTTTATTGCTGGTCGCACTTCGCCATACACGGCCAGGCTGGAAGGATGAGGAAAACTGCATTCCGTGTAGGTCTGCCAAACCGGTAACCACTGCGGCGTAGCGGTAGCTGAGAAGCAGTTACCCTAGAGGATATTGAGGAAAGGGAGGGGGACTGTGTTACGAAAACAAACGTTCGCACGAGATGTAGTGCCTATTCGTAGAATCTTGTTTGATTTTTTTAAATATGACTATTGAATCATATTCTCACAATAAATAAATTCAGCTCGCGGAAGAAAACATTATATATTTCGAAAATAAAAAAGCCACACCATGATAATTAAATTATCGTTAAATAAATTAAAAACATTGTATAAATTTAAGTTGGTGAAAAAAAATATTCAAAACACTTTAATCTGTAATTTTGTAATAATGTATTTATTTTTGACGAGTTGCAGAAAATTGATTGTCAGATTTGGAAAAAAACACTTACATACTTTACTTTACTTTTAAGGCGACAGACCGATTATCGATCCAGTGCCGAATCCAGAATACGTCGCCATGTCCCTCGGTCTTGGGCTGCTATCCTCCAATCGCCCCTAACACCTATTTCGCGTGCATTCTTGTCGACAGCACACATCTAACGAGTGCGGGGTTTACCTCGAAGTCGTCGACCTCTATCGGGATTCCTGCTAAATATAGCCTTCGTTTGACGCTCATCCGGCATTCTCGCTACATGCCCAGCCCACTGAGGCATGCCGTGTTTGATCCGCTTGACTATATCCGCCGATTTGTATACCTGGTACACTTAATGGTTCATGCGTCTGCGCCAAATACCATTTTCTAGTTTGCCGCCAAGGATTGAACGCAAAATCCTACGCTCAAAAACACCAAGAGCTCGCCTATCAGCCTCTTTCAGCGTCCATGATTCATGGCCGTAGAGAGCCACCGGAAGAATCAGTGTTTTATAGAGTGCAAGTTTAGTACGGATTTGCAGACTGCGGGACCTTAGCTGGTTACGTAATCCGTAAAAGGCTCTGTTTGCGGCTGCTATCCGCCTCTTTATCTCACGGCTAACCTCGTTGTTACATGTCACTAATGTTTCCAGGTAAATAAACTCGTCGACTACTTCAAATGTTCCCCCATCTAGCACCACCGCAGCACCAACCTCCGACGGACTACCACGCACTCTGCCACCAAGTATTTCGTTTTGGCAGAGTTTATGACAAGCCCTAATCTCGCAGCTTCCCTCCTGAGAGGTCCGGAGGCCTCTTCCACAGCTCTACGGTTGATACCAATGATGTCGATATCGTCCGCAAAACCGAGAAGCATGTGCGACTTCGTGATGATGGTGCCGCTTCTCTGCACACCAGTATAGCACCTTTCAATGCGATGTTGAACAATAAGTTCGACAGCCCGTCACCCTGCTTCAAACCATCTAACGTCACGAACGAGTCCGATATCTCACCGGCTATCCTGACGGTTGATGTAGAACCTTCAAGGGTGACACGTATCAGCCTAATCAGCTTTGTTGGGAAGCCATGTTCAATCATAATCTGCCATAACTCATTTCTTTTGACTGAATCGTACGCTGCCCTGAAATCTATAAACAGATGGTGCGTCTGCATTTATCGAGGATTTGTCGCAAGGTAAACATTTGGTCCGTCGTGGAGCGCCCCCCTCGAAAACCGCATTGGTACTCGCCAACAAAGGCCTCCTGCAACGGCCTCAGTCTGTGGAACAGGATGCGGGAGAGAATTTTGTACACGAAATTGAGATGTGTTATGCCCCGATAATTGCTACAGTCCAGGCGATGGCCTTTTTTGTAGATCGGGCATATGATCCGATGGATGGCACGATACAGCTGTTCGCTCACCGGCTATCCTGACGGTTGATGTAGAACCTTCAAGGGTGACACGTATCAGCCTAATCAGCTTTGTTGGGAAGCCATGTTCAATCATAATCTGCCATAACTCATTTCTTTTGACTGAATCGTACGCTGCCCTGAAATCTATAAACAGATGGTGCGTCTGCATTTATCGAGGATTTGTCGCAAGGTAAACATTTGGTCCGTCGTGGAGCGCCCCCCTCGAAAACCGCATTGGTACTCGCCAACAAAGGCCTCCTGCAACGGCCTCAGTCTGTGGAACAGGATGCGGGAGAGAATTTTGTACACGAAATTGAGATGTGTTATGCCCCGATAATTGCTACAGTCCAGGCGATGGCCTTTTTTGTAGATCGGGCATATGATCCGATGGATGGCACGATACAGCTGTTCGCTCCCGACTTTGAAGAGTTCGGCGGGAATGCCGTCCTTCCCGGCTGCCTTGCAGTTTCTCAGCTCCTTCACTGCTTTCTTCACCTCGTCCATGGATGGTGGATCCATAGCTTGACCATCATTCTCAATAGTCATCCTGCTCCTTTCGACTCCACTGTTTCCCTCACCGTTCAACAGCACACTGAAGTGTTCCTTCCAACGCCTGGCCACCTCTGTTTTATCGGTTATCAGGTTCCCTTCCCTATCGTTGCACATGACAGGGGCTGACACGTTTCGATTCCTGATTCCGTTGACCTTCTTGTAGAAGCTCCTCGTATCGTGCCTGGAGAAGCAACCTTCCGCCTCCGCTAGAAAACGCTCCCAATGCTGTCGTTTCTTCCTGGCGCGGTTCTTCTCTTCCGTCACTCGCTGGCACTCAGCGTCAAACCACTCATTGGGCGCAGCTGCCGCAGTTGTACCCCACACTTCTCGCGCTGTAGTGCTGATCGAACTGTGGATGTGCCTCCACTGTTCATTCAGGTACTCTGCAGCCGCTCCTTCAGTGATAGCCGCTGGATGTTCAACTGCATCCTCCTCGTTGCCTTGGATTCCAGCACGTTGGACAGCCAGGCGCGGATTTTGGCTACTATGAGATAGTGATCCGAGTCAACGTTCGGTCCTCTGAACGACCTCACGTCTGTAACGTCTGGAAAGTGCCGTCCATCAATCAGAACGTGGTCAATTTGAGAGCAAAGCTCTCCATTCGGGTGCATCCAGGTGTGCTTACGTATGTTCCGGCGTGCAAAATAAGTGCTACATATAGCCATCCCCCTAGCTGCAGCGAATTTAACAAGCCTCAGGCCATTGTCGTTCGTAGTAGAATGGAAGCTTTCCCTACCAGTTACGGGGCGGAAGAAGTCTTCCTGCCCGACCTGTGCATTTGCATCTCCGATGACAATCTTTATATCGTGTCCTGGGCACTCATTGTAAGTCTTTTCCAGGAGCTCATAGGACTCCTCCTTTTCGTCATCGGATTTCTTGTTGGTCGGTGCGTACACATTTATTAGGCTGTAGTTGAAGAATTTGCCGTTAATTCTCAACACGCATATACGGTCACTGATCGGCCTCCAGCTAATGACACGCTTCATCTGTTTTCCAATTAGCACGAAACCGACTCCTCTTTCTGCTTTCACGCCGCCGCTATAGTAGATGTGGTACTTAAATGAAGTGTCCGCAATAGGATCTACTGCTCGGAATTCGCGTTCTCCCGATTTCGGCCACCACACCTCTTGGATAGCTGTAACCTCCACATTCACCTTCCGCAGCTCTCTAGCCAGGATACTTGCGCGTGCCGGTTCGAGTAGAGTCCTTACATTCCAAGTACCGAGTTTTCAATAATCGTTGTCCTTTTTCGTTCGCCTAGGTCCATGCCGATTATTCCGTTCCGTATTTATATCTGGATTGTTCGTAGTATTTAATATTCAGTATGCTCCTTACTAGAGCTGCGATACCTAGTCTCGCGACGGGGCTGCCGTCTTTGATATAGCTGGCGAGACACCGCGTTTCATGATTCAGCTGCCCGCTCCGGATCAGACGCTGTTGTACGCCGCCCCTAACATGGGGAAACAGCCGCGTACGTTCCCCCTTCCCAGTCAGCATACGACCAAAGTTTCCACCGGGGTTGGTTACCCGAACTCCGCTAAGGTTACTCGTATCCCGGTCTGCACCACGTGGAGGTTGGGATAGGAGTTGCTGGACAGAGGTGAATGACCAGAATAGGATCTCAAGTGACACGTGTTCAACCATTCGCCAACCAATTGGAAAAAAAATTTGGAAAAAATATACACAGAAAAAACTTGCTATTGGTTTTTAATTTGTAATACAAATTATAAGCTTAATTAGTAAGAAAACTCATATTAAAAGAAACGAAGCTTTTTCTAAAACATAGTTTTTTTTCATCCTGCAGCAAGCAATATAAGTTTCTAATTGGTATCGAGTTGATATGGTAAAAATAAATAAATGGAGATGCTGTACAGAACCCAGAGTACGCCTCCACAAATCTCGGTCAGCTCCTCTTACATCCGCTGCTCGGTCATTCTCGGGTATACGCCTGCGCCACACTCCAGATTCTTGTCTGCACCGAGTATTGATTGTAGGATTTTACGTCGAAGATCCCAAGCGCTTGCCGATCGGTTTTCTTCCACGTCCATGGTTCATGTCCATAAAGCGCCACCGGAAGGATCAGCGATCAGCGACCGCAAATTTCGCTCGAATCTGTAGGCTGCGACGCCTAAGCTGGCTATGCTCTGTTCCCTGCTGTAGTTCGTCCACACGTTATCGTCACACTTCGAAAGAAACCTCATCCATCATCGCCACAGTACCCAGTACCGCCCGTAAGACTCTCATGCTTTCTTCCAGCAACCTTACTTACCTAGCAGGCTAGAGCCGGCCTATCGACGACGTGTCCGGCCTATCGCAATCTGTTAACTTTAACCAGATGTGCAATGGGGGTCTCTCGTAGCAGCGCCTGCAGCTCATAGTTCATGCGTCTACGCCATTCCCCGTTTTTAGTCTGTACTTCACCGTAGATGGTTCGCAGTACATTCCGTTCGACAACTCCAAGGGCGCTAAGGTTGCCGTCTCTAGCCCATAGATGACCACCGGTCTAACTGGTGTTTTGTACAGTTTTGTACCACTCGGTTGGATCCTAGCGTTTTACAAAGCGCAAAGAGGCACGGTTTTAAGTAAACGAACTCGTCTACCACCTCAAGCTCATCGCGGTCTACGATGATCCGGGGTGGGAGGCTAACATTGTTCTCCTTGGAGCCTCTTCATATAATTTGTTTTTGACGCATAGATCAGCAGTCCAATAAGCTCAGCTTCCGCTTTTAGTCTGGTGTAGGTTTCCTCCACCGTCGCAAAGTTTCGTGCTATGATGTCGTAGTTATCAGCGAAGCCTTCAAGCTGAACCCGCTTCGTGAAAATCGTGCCACTCATGTTAAGAGCTGCGTTGCGAATTTTCACTGCTCATTTTTTAAAAATCTATTTTTTTGTATAAAAACTACAAAAGATTACTTAAACAATAAAACCATGTAGATGGTGTCCGATCATGTAGAAATCAACGAAAAAGAAGTGACGACATATTTTTTTTGAAAGACAAATTTGTTATCTACAACTTTGCCGAAGACGCTATGCCAATCAAACAAATCGTTTTGGCTATTTGTAATAGGGCATTTTTTCAAAAAAAAAAAAACTTTTTTTCCTGATTTCTCTATGATCGGACCAGTTCCGTTGTGGAGGTAATCTTTTGTAGTTTTTAAACATGAAAATAGATTTCAAAAAAAGGGGCTTTTTTGTATATTTTTTTTTCGGAAAGACAAAAATGTTCTTTACAACTTTGCAGAAGACGTCTTACTGATCGAACCAACTGTTTTGTAACATTTGTAATCATCAATACCTCTTCAAAATAGCATTTTAAACAGCTTCCCTTAAATGAGTCATGTTCCAAAAATCAAACCAATTGCACAAAATGGCAGCTTTTGCCCACAGTAACCTCTATGCAAGCTTTCAGCCAAATCAAAAATGGTCGGTTAAATTGGTTGCCGTTTTTTTTTGTTGAATTGCTCCGTCAGTTAATTCTGTTGCAACAAGGCTCGCTATTGGCTTGAGATTAAAACCCGTACAACCAGCACGTGAAAGTAACCAGCGGTATTCTGAGCGTTTTAAAACTAGACTTCGCCTGAAACCAAAGTTAACCGAGACATCATGATTTTTTTGTGTATATACATATTCTGATTTGATTGGATTGCATTTGACAATTTTGGAATATTTAGTTTTGAATGTTTGGAGTAATGGTGCTGTTGGCTACCAAAATTTATTTGTTCAGAGTCAGAAATATTTTCAGCAGAAATTATCAAGATATTTTTTTTTCTAAAAATTTAAGTGTTTGTGTGAGTTTATTTCAACAAATGATAAATTCCTAATGAAAAAGGCTAGGTCTCACCGCCAGGTGGATTATTTACGTTTTTTTCTACTTTAAATGAAAGCACTATCTTTTCTCTTTGAAACAACGTGCTGTTTGTAGAGGGTTAAATCCCCGATTTCAGAAGTATAGGTCAATGAAATGAATAACTCGAAGTACAACTATTTAGCAACCGTTTGACCTCTTGGCGCCCAAGCCACTATCTTAAATCATTTAGATATCCTTTACGAAAGGCCTTGTGTCACGCGTGGGCTGGTTTTACTAAGAATTACCGACGTGGAGAAAAGGAAGTTGCAGGGCAATATGCAATGCCAAAATTTTAGTAGAAATCTAAGTTTTTGAGATGCAATTTTCTATAAATACGCCATTTTCAAAAATCAGAATGTACTAAAAACCTGTGGAAGAGCCATGTGTCTTCGTTTCAGGTTTTCCTGCAACCAGTCGGTAGAAAAGGTAAAATGTTTTCGTTGCAAGAACCATAAATGTTGTGTCTTGTCTCATAAATGCTTGTTTTAGAATTAAGTACTTTCAGGACGGTGGTAAATAAAGGAGTATTGTGGTCACGATTACTTTCTAGTTGGTCTCGAGATAAGATGCTGAAATGACAAGCCAGTTATCATATTTTGAATCTCGGCTGGTAGATTCCGTTAGAGTCAGTAGCATTGTAACCCAGCAATCGTCCAGTACTCTAACGGTTGGCTGCGAAGTCTGTGTCGAAGCAAGTTTTACGTTTTACATTTTTCCAAGAAATAACAGAGTCTATCATGCTTATTACAGCTTAATTTTCTTTTGCCTCAGAAATATTCAATATTCGGTTTACTCGATGCTGTCATACGACATTTATCCTTAAAATTTCATGTTAAAGATTCAATTGCACTGGAATAATAAAGTACTTTCCTTTGCTTTAAATCCTTTTCACTTCCGTTAAATCCCATTTAAAGACGACATTTCAGTGAAACACGGTCTATGGTTTAATAATGATTTCAATTCATAGAAGATATTCTTAACATCCAAGCGTATCAAGTAGTAAACAAGCATTTTTGTTTCTCCTTTCCTCTACAGCCCTCAACTCGACCGGAGTCGGATTTCACCCTGGACCTGCCCCGTGCCGAACAACTGCGGGCCAAGATGAAGAAGGAAAAGCAGTTCCGCAGTCGGTGCCGCTGGTTTTTCTACCTCCTGAGTGTAGTGTTTTTCCTATTGTCCGTGATGGTAGTTAGCTTGATACTGACTCGGGGCAAGCGGATGTTCGGCAGCATGATATGAAGATGATGGTTGCTTCCTCAATGGTGCTGCTTTCCTGTGTCTGTCGTTTGGCCGGTTGTCTGCCTACTGGGAGGACCTCTAACGATGCCATCGGTGCTGTGTTGTGCTTTTTTAGCGATTACTTAGTGTATTTGGTTGTCTTCTAGCGGCATTCGTATGATATGCACCGCCAAGGGGGTATCCGAGAACTGCCCTGTTTCATATTTTAATCATGTAGACAAATTTTACTAGTATTTATTAGGCGTTAGATAGGATCTTGAACATGCTATTTCGGATGATAATTAAATCGATATGGTGACAAACCAGTCGCACGAATTAGTTTGATTGGAAACGAGCCTTAAAGCTTCGTATAATGAAAGTTCGACGGTGCGGTTTGGGTAAACACGGTAAATGAGTTGCTGTTTCAAGATTGATTTTTTATTGATGGAATGAATCTTTTAATGTCACTGTTTGCTAAAATTAACTCATCTGCGTTTCAAGAAAATTTATTCAATTACTGTGAGATACTCAAAATTGAGTTTTTTTTTCTCTAAACAAAAATATTTCGCTGCGAAAAAGATTTTTGATTGAGATTTGTAGAAATAATCGATTTAGTTTCGAGCACTGATTTGTGAAGTTTGTGATACAGTGGAAAGAACACCGACATTTAATATTACGATGAATTGAAGCCATTTGAGTTTCAGACTGGTACGACGAGCTTGAAGGTGTTTTTTTGTAATGCACCAAGAACTGCTGTTGGTTTTCTTACAGATTTTGCTGCAGAAGAAACAGGGTAGGGAACATATTCTAAGCAGCTTTAGAAACTCAAATTCAGTTCTCTATCGTTTTGTCTGTCAGAAATTGTTTTCAGATTGTAAAACTAAGTTAGCAAACTTTAACAATAATCAATTAAAGGTACCAATAGAGGGACACTATTCCAATCACCCCGAACCTATTTTAAGCAGTTTCCATCTGTTTTGCAGGCGTTTTTTTCAGCACCCGAAGTGGCTCCTGAATGGCTGCAATATAGGTCGATTTGTTTCGAATGATGTTTGTTCACAGATTTCTTTGTGTTAACCGGTTTTTCTTATATTCGTCAGACAGCTAGACATTCAAGGTTTTCGTTTCCATCATTGAAATTGTCGATATTGATCAAAATGCAAGAGTTTTAGGCCTGTTTTCTTCGACTGATTAAAATAGGCGCTACTTGTTAAGCCGTTCTTTACCCTACCACGATTCAAAAGGATATTGTTTTATTTCGTTGTTTAGCAAAAATTTTTTCAGACGTTCGCTTTGTTTATATGAATGTCAATCTATCCAAAAGAAGTGGTTCAGTTTTTTTTCTATTTTATAGCCCGATAAAGTATACTGTTATGGCACAACGAAATGAACTGATCATGATTTTGTTTTCAAGGCAGTTCTTAAGTTTTTGCACGCGACTCAACAGTTTACATGAAAAGTTTTCTGTTCGGGATTTTCACATCTACCAATTAACAGTTGGGATTTATTTAATTGACTCATTCAGCACTGATGAGAATTACAGAAAATTTATACTATATACCTACAATAAAAGACTGCTCTACCGTATTGTCAATAGACTTACATTTGCAAACTTCAAAGAAGTTTTCTACACACCTAAAATTACCGTTTGCAAAACACGACATGAAATCCTGCTGAAACTGCTTTAAACACGCTATTTCACTGGCGCTCGTATCGCGATTATATTGTAATCATTTTCCTCCTCCAGGTATAACCAGAACAATTAAAAGCACATTTGCCTTCGAAAACGTAGGGGCACCGTGCGTACCCGGCCATCATAACACAATTAAAAAGGATTCGTTTCCTACACCTGCAAATGGCATGTTCAATTTCTCCCCGGGCGTACGACACCCGCGGGAATGAAAACCAGAAAAGGTGAAGCAGCCCACAAAAGGATTCTAGGTGGTAAATAAAATCGAAAGTAGGTAGATATTTGAAAAAAGAAAATAAAAAGTTAGTTGGACGCCCGTACTGTGCTTGGCAACGATTGGTGCTCAGAACCGTAAACAAATAGGAACAAAAAGATGAATCAAACGTGACGTAAACGGTGGAGAATAGCTTGTTTGGTTAAAATGAATGAATAACGATTACCCGTGTCTAGTAAAATGGAATTGTAACCTAATGGAAAGATCGCTCCCGCCATTGAATGTACTAATCTTGTTTCGTGACTAGCTTACTGCTACTGAGTCAATTAAAGAACCATCATGGAAAAATAATAAAATGAAAGTGTATTGATCCAATTTTCGAAGATTATGATTGATGTTGAAGTGATTTATTTGAATAGAAAAGTAGAAAAGCAAAAAAATAGAAATAAGAACGCATTAGTTTAGTCGGTATTTCATTCATTATTGACCAGTTTTCAAGCTGATAATATGATTAAAAGGATATTATTTCATTTTGCCTTGCAGTTCAATCGAACAATTAAAGCCACTACGCCTGAACGAAGTAACGAGGCAATCGGGTGCATTAAACTAATTAGTTTTTTCGTTTCTAAATAGAGGAAAACGTATTTGTTTTTTTTTTCCAAAATTAGGATGTAATCAGATGACAAAAGGTGAGATTGGTTGGTTACAATTTGAGTAGGACACCTAGAGGGTTACCAAGAAGACATTTTTCTGAAGAGTACGGACAGTGATAATGAACAAATAAACAATACTTGAAATAATTCTTTGCCACATGCAGCGGCGGAATAACATATTGCTAACAACGTTATTGTGATTTAGTCATTTAGTTTCGTAAGATACGCTCTGCCACGTGAAAGGCAGCAATATTTGTAAATATGTAGGCTACTGAGAAAGTTTATTCCGAGTAAAAAGCGCAATTGTGAGTTCGACGATTTACGAATAAAATATTGAAGATGTTGCTTCGCTTCAATAATATGGAAAGAAATCCTTGAAATAAATCTTATATCTACGTAGCTATGTACCATAAAAAACAATCAATTAGCTGTGCTGTCATCATCCGGAGAGATAACCATATCAAGCGGGAAGTCATGTACATCAGTGGGTAGAACATCATCTGCTACGATCTGTTCACGGAATGCAACACCCACCAGATAAGTTTTCCGAGCATTGGGTCTCGTCGTGTTCGGATATTTGGAAAAGTAATCGCGTAAATAGCGGTCATAATATCCACCTCCGTGACCGAGACGGCGTCCGTTGCGGGTGAAGGCTACACCAGGTATGATGAAAAGATCTAGGCTAGCTGAAGGATAAAAAATAAATGGAAATGCTGAACATGAGTAGTTTGAACAGGTTGAAAATTTGGAAACCTTTTCTGGCATTAATTTTAAATAGGAAAATAATAAAAGATTTTATGTAAAGTTGAAATGAGTCTAAAGTATGATATCGCTTTTCCGAAGTGTGAATTTTAATTTATGTGCACGGCAATCACGTACCGCGACTAAGCGGATAATAACTGTATCCCCTGTGTGTTTATTTTTGCTCGTCAGAAAACCATCAGGAAAAAGATCCTAAAGTTTCACATAGTTTTCTAACTTTTATATATCTGCAGAAAGAGTGCAATTTGCTGAGCTAAACGAGATTTTTGGAAAATGTTTATCGGTTTTCTTCGATTTTTAAATGAAGAATAAAAATCTGCTCGTAATGCCTCAAATGACATTTCTCCCATATACCGTACATGAGCGAAGTGTCATTTAGGATATTTCGAGCAGTTCTGCATTTAAAACCAATTGGCACCATTTAAAAAAGATGCGTTTTCTAAGCAAAACGTGATTTTCATTGTTTATCATTGTTATTTGATTTTTAAATAAGGAATAAAAAACTGCTCGAAATGTCGTAAATGACAGTTCGCCTATGTACGGTACGTGGGCGAAATGTCAAAATATTTCGAGCAGTTTTTTATTATTTATTCAAAAATCGAAAGACAATAAATATTTTTTAAAAATCACGTTTCAGAAAATTACACTCCTTCAGTTGAGTCATAAAAATCAGGAAACCTTGTAAAACTTTAGGACCCAATTGAGTAGTTTGAGTAAATAATTAGATTAGTTTTTTGACTGTTTCATGTTAACACATCTTTTATTTTAGACGGCACAATAAGCGACAGAAACGAGAGTGCAAAAGTATTTTGGCTTGTTATTTCTTTGAAGAAATTTTCATAATGTGATGTACAAACCATGGAGAAAACTTGTACACTGATTTTAGCAAAGTTTGTATGTACCCCTAGCAAAGCAAAATCTTAGTGTTACATTCGGATTCGTAACTCGACCTTATGTACCCCTAACTCTCTTTAAACAGCAGATGGATATTCATGTTAATAGGATGGCTTGAGCCATATCTGATCAGTCGCAATGGAGTAGTGAAAATGAAATAAACTGCTTCTGGGGTTCCACAAGGTTCTCATTTAGGGTTTCCCGTATTCATCCTATGAGTTAATGATCCGTCCTATATTTTGAGGAAACTTTTCAAACTTTTTGTTCTGGTTGGTCAACTTTATGATATTGGACAAAAATTAAGAATGGCATTGATATCCTAAAATTGAAATACATTATTTTCATCTAATGTAACAAATATCTGCTACGAGAAAATATTGCCCTTGCATGACTATTTAGACTTCTGTGATAATCATTCATTGCCCAACTCCTTATTTCGCTCTATAAAATTGACTCCTCAGTAGCGCAGTGGCAGTTATTTTGGGTTCAATGTAGGTTTTGTTGTTTATTTACAACATTAAGTATATATTTTTGAGTAGCTTTAGTTGAAAATTAGGTTGAATTATCAAAAGTGTTACATGATTGATTGGGCGATACTGAGTATCGATACTTTCTCAATTGTCATTGTATCGATACTAGACTTCACGGTTTCAAGTATACTAGATTAATATGTATACTGCCCCTGTTTACATAGTTGACGTAGAAGCCAAAATGACCAAAATGCACTATTTTGTTGATTCAGCTTCCTTTCCCTAAGCTACATACACTACAAACAAAAAGAAAACCATTTTGTTCTGAAACTTTTGAGAAATATTGGAAAAACGTTTTGGCGTAACTGCGAATTGGTTGCAAAAAATGGCGTCACTCCATACAAGGTGCAATTGTTTATGTGAAGTCGTTTCATTCGACTGTCTTACTACTGTCTGTTTGTCTAAATTACGTCGTTTAACTCGACAAATATTCCATGGAAAGGTGTAAAGGTGAAAGTGGGATTGAATAATTGTATTGTATATTAATACTTTCACAAAACACTCAGCCTCAGAAAGGTGTGAAGTCACCGTGTCCTTTCCCCTTACTAGTGGATATTTGCATCAGATGAAATAATAAAAACGTGTGTGTATACCGTGCTGGATCGAAACCCGTACAGTATCGAAATCCGTACACCTTGATGTTTTTCTTCAGTTTTAAGCATTATAAAAGTGAAAATTCATATGATAGTTACATGTACATATCCGTTGAGTTGTTGGCCTACAGTAAAAATAAACTATGCGCCAGTAGGCCATGAAATAAAAATATTAAAAATGAAAAATCAATCGTGTATCGGTTTCAGTTGTCATTTCGTTGTATCGTTAGAGAATTTACTAAGGAAACGTTCTTCAGATAAAAACGATTTTCAAGTGGGATATGAGTGTTTTACTCTGTGAATCTTTTCAAAATTGATGGAAAAGGTAAGTCTTTGTCATTTTCGAACTGAATCTTGCCTAATAAATAGTGTAAGTTGTATTTATTCAACAAAAACTGTGCCGTACGAATTTTGATTCTTGTTATTTGCTTGAATCAAAATCCGTACAGCGTGTGTATCATGCATATATTGTTGAACTTTCTTCTAGTTTTCAGCATATAATGGAAGAAAACAAGTATAAATATACGGCAAACAATTTTAAACGAGCTGTGACTGAGGTGCACAAGGGAAAGTCGTACCGGGAAGCTTCGAGAGGTTCCGGCGTTCCGGTTACTACGAAACGCTACGAAAATTTCACTATTTCAGCTGATATCAAAAATTTGAAAACCGTGTGAATATTTAGGAGCCAGTTGATCCTTAAATATACTTATTCGGTAATTTAAAGATAAATTATAAATAAAAGATGTTCATTTTTGTACTTCTTCATCTATACGGAGTTTGAATTATTGTTGTATGGACTTTGATCCAGTCTATATCGCGTGTGTGTGGATTTCGATTCAAAAGTGTACGGGTTTTGATTCAGACAAAAAATTGTGTACGAATTTCGATTCAAAACATGTTCTATTTAAACATGATTTTTTCGAGTTTCGGAGTGATTTTAATCATTTTGCTGGAAAATAATGATAAAATATAAGTAGACCTATAACTAAACATGTCAGTTTAAAGCAATAAGTGATTTCTTGATTAGCTTAGGTGTACGGATTTCGATCCAGCACGGTAATACGGTGGGTAAACTTAATCGATTTGCCAGAACGTTTTTAAGGTTCTATTTGGGGCCCCAAACAATCCTGACACTACCGGAAGTGAATTGATCGATAGCTCTCTAGAAAGAAACATGCGCAAATGTTTTCCTGTACTAATTTTCATACAAATTTATGTACATGCATATGTAATGCACCAATCAGAGGCACCAGAAATTCATATCCGGCAAGTTTAGAATTGTCTGGGGGCTTAATTGAACCAAAGAAAAACTTTGTCCTGGCTCTGTGCTGTCAAGTTTACATTTTTCCATGTAACGATTACCCACCTTAGCGTAAATGTAAGTCTTTATGCATGTGTGTGTGTGTGTGTGTGTGTGTGTGTGTGTGTGTGTGTGTGTGTGTGTGTGTGTGTGTGTGTGTGTGTTTGTATGTGTGTTTGTGCGTGTTTGTCTAATTGAAACTGCCGATGGACAATAACTGACGTTTGACCGAAACACGGTTGATAAAACTGAATCAACTGCGAGGCAGAGTAGGAAGTAGTCAAGTTTTTACGCCAAGCTATGCGAACAATCTGCGAGAAAAATACATTTTTATTCGCATAAACTGGCGTAGCGGTTTTTCTGGATCAATTACCACGGGCCGACTCATATAATCCATGGGGCCTCTTTTCAAACATCAATCTTCATAAAACTGACAGACTATTTTGTTGAAATTGTATCTCAATATAATGATTTGGGTTTAAATAACAAAAACTCGTTTTTCTCGCAATGATGGTGTTGGTTGTTACGTCAACTATGTAAACAGGGGCAGTATAGGTATCAAGCACTGACCATTGCTGGAGTGATTTCTTATTAACCTACCAAGGTAGCAGTCATGATAGCGTATCTTTGTCTATATAATTAAATGTTTCCGTCCAGCGTTTCGATATCGCTAGTATCGATACCTATCACCCAAACTGCGGAATCGTTTGCGAGATTCGACTGTGATAATCGTGAATTTCGGGGTAGTCCAATTTGGCGTAAAAGGCGCAATATTGAAAGTGTATCTATATTTTCTGTAGTGCAAAACCACACCAAATGATCTGAAACTACGTAAAAATTTAATATACCACGTTTGATTTGAATGAAATTTTGCACTCGTATTTGGCTCAGTAAACTGAGTATTTTCTGCGGGTGGATAGATTTTTGAGACTCAATAGTAAGTTTCTAAAAGAGCGTATGTATTAGATGGCATAGGCTTTTATCTTAAAGCATTCAAAGCATTGTAGCTCAGAAACCTTTATTTCTGTTGTAAAACTGTTAGAGAATGAACTGTAGGGAATGAATGCTGCCTTGTAAAAAATGCACGGACATTTTTTGTTAAAACTAAACAATCTCCAAACCTTGTTGAAACGCAGATTTCGACCTCTGATGGGTCGCTCAATGCTTGCTTTCTTTAGCACAGTCGACAGAATATTAAACCTAGTTAACCGGAAATGAACGTTTTGGGCTATATTAAAACCTGCTTCTACTCTAATCAATCGGTTTACTACTGGATGGCCACTAAGACAGTCTTAACTAAGTAGCAGCGAGTAGCAGCAGAAGCGATGGCTGAAAGCAGCAGAGGCAGCGGTACTAGCAGCGGGTACCAGCAGCGGTAGTAGTGGTAGCAGCGTAAGCGGTAGGTGCAGCGGCACTTTCTCTAGTATATCCCTTTGTACGGTAGTGGCAGCAACAGCGGTATGTGCATTGGCTAGCACTTCCTTCAGTGAAAAGCGTTGCCATATTTTGGCACCCAAGCACAAACATAAAACTACGTTTTTGGGACGCTGGCAATCAAAGCTTACCACTGTGTTATCAGACGGATGCCTTACTCCCACTGCCGGGGATTGCAAAAAGATGCGATCAGCATCATATCCCATATTAAATTGAGCAACAAACTGTTAAGGACAAATAAAAATATTTAATTCCAACTAATAATACTTAATTTTCGGGTACCAGCAAGCGTTTTTATACACCGTAGTTTTTTTTTTTTCGAGAAGATAAAGTTACTATTCACAGATTTTTCGAAGCACCGATCAAACCAAACCGTCTGGCTCATAAGCCATTTATAACACAGTGCAACAAAAATTGACTTTTTTTCTGCCTTGGTGTCTATATACAATTTTTTTTGTGTATTTTGATGTGAAAACAAATTTCCTCGACTTTGAACATATTTCAACAATGGCGCCATTTTGAATTTTTGAGAAATTGAAAATTTTCGATGTTTTTTCGACGCCATTTTGTTTTAAGACCAAATATCAAAATTCTAAGAGTTTGTCCACATATTATCTCCCTTGCTGTTCGAAGAAGTCGTCTCCATTCAACTCGGTCCATGGCTGCAGCTCGCCAGCCATGTCGTCTGCGGAGGCCCCGTAGGTCGTCTTGCACTTGATCGAGCCACCTTGCTCGCTGCGCGCCCCGTCGCCTTGTTCCAGTCGGACATCCTAACGACATGTCCAGCCCACCGTAGTCTCCCGATTTTCGCCGTTTGAACGATGATTGGTTCTCCCAGCAGCTGATGCAATTCGTGGTTCATCCGCCTTCGCCATGATCCATCTTCCATATGCACTCCACCACAGATGGTACGCAACACCTTTCGTTCGAAAACCCCACGAGCATAGTACAGGTTTCGTGGCCGTAGAGGACTACCGGTCTGACCAGTGTTTTGTAGATGGTTAACTTCGTGCGGCGGCGGATTTTATTCGAGCGGAGCGTCCTCCGGAGTCCAAAGTAGGCACGATTTCCTGCCATTAGGCGTCGACGAATCACTATGCTGGTGTCGTTGTCAGCAGTCACCAGTGAGCCCAGGTACACGAACTCGTCTACCACTTCGATTTCATCACCGCTAATATGAATTCGTGGCGGGAGGTTAACACTGTCTTCTCTGGAACCTCTTCCTCTCATGTACTTGGTCTTCGAAGCGTTTATGGCCAACCCAATTCGTCCGGCTTCAGCCTTCCGTCTGATGTACGTCTCCGTCATCTTTTCAAGGGTTCGTGCTACAATGTCAATGTCATCGGCGAAGCCAAAGAGCTGAACAGACCTTCTAAAAATCGTGCCACTCGTGTCCATCCCTACGTATCACACCTTTCAAAGCGATGTTGAATAGCGAGCACGATAATCCATCACTTTCCGCAACCCTCTTCGAGATTCGAAGGGACCCGAAACTCGAACTACGCACATCACCCGATCCATCGTCGACTTGACCAACCGTGTCAGTTTATCCGGAAAGCCGTAATCGAGCATAATCTGCCATAGCTGGTCTCGAACGATTGTGACGTATGCCGATTGAAAATCGATGAACAAGTGATGTGTGGGCACGTTATACTCACGGCACTTCTGTAGGACCTGCCGTACAGCGAATATTTGGTCCGTGGTGGCGCGGGCACCCATAAATCCCGCTTGGTATTGCCCCACGAATTCTCTTGCAAACGGTGATAGTCGACGGCACAGAATTTGAGAGAGTACCTTGTAGGCGGCGTTCAGCAACGTGATTGCACGGTAGTTGCAGCAATCCAACTTGTCGCCTTTTTTGTAGATGGGGCACACTGTACCCTCCATCCACTCTTCCGGTACTACCTCCTCCTCCCAAATCTTGGCAATAACCCAGTGTAGCGCCTTACCCAGTGATTCACCACCGTGTTTTAACAGCTCGCTGGGGAGTTGGTCAGCTCCAGCGGCTTTATTGTTTTTCAGCCGGCCGATCTCCTCTCTAACCTCCTGGAGGTCAGGGGCTGGGATTCTGTCGTCATCTGCGCGTACACCAAGATCTACTACCACTCCGTCGTCGTCCTCTGCTACATCGCCATTAAGGTGCTCATCGTAGTACTGCTTCCACCTGTCAATCACCTCACACTTGTTCGTAAGAAGGTTGCCGCCCAGGTCCCTGTACATGTCGGCTTGTGGCACATAGCCTTTGCGGGAACAGCTCAGCTTCTCGTAGAACTTTCGTGTGTCATTCGCACGGTTCAGTTCCTCCATCGCCTCGCGATCTCGATCTTCCTCCTGGCGCTTCTTCTTCCGTAAGACCGAGTTTTGCCTGTTCCGTGCGCGTCGGTAGCGCTCCACGTTCGCCCTCGTTTGGTGTTGCAGCATTCTCGCTCGTGCTGCGTTCTTCTCTTCCACTAACTGTTTGCACTCGTCGTCAAACCAGTCGTTTCTGCTGTTCGAAGCCATAGTACCAAGCGCCGCTACAGCAGTACTTCCTATGGCTGATCGAAGGTTCCTCCAGCCATCTTCAAGAGTAGCTGCGCCAAGCTGCTCTTCCGTTGGTAATGCTGCTTCCAGCTGCTGTGCGTACTCCCGTGCAACCTCGGCGTCCCGTAGCTGCCCGATGTTTGGTCACGGTGGGCGACTTTGACGCGTGTTTCGCACTGTCGAAAGTTTTGAGCGCATGCATACTGCAACAAGGTAATGGTCCGAATCAATATTAGCACTGCGATAGGTGCAGGCGTTGATGACGTCAGAGAAGAATTCACTATCGATTAGAACGTGGTCGATTTGGTTCTCCACTTGTAAGTCAGGTAATCTCCAGGTGGCTTTGTGGATGTCTTTGCGGGGGAAGAAGGTACTTCTGACTACCATACCGCGGAAGACTGCAAAGTTCACACATCGTTGGCCGTTATCATTTGATGCGGCGTGCAGGCTATTCGGCCCAATCACCGGTCTGTACATTGCCTCCCGTCCTATCTGAGCGTTCATATCACCGATGACGATCTTAACGTCCCGTTGCGGACAGCTATCATACACCTGCTCCAGCTGCGCATAGAACGCTTCTTTCTCATCGTTGGCTCTTCCTTCGCGTGGGCAGTGCACGTTGATGATGCTGTAGTTGAAGAACCGGCCCTTAATTCTCAACTTACACATCCTCGCACTGATCGGCTGCCACCCGATCACGCGTTGGCGCATCATACCCAGCACTATAAAGCCCGTCCCAAGCTCGTTGGTGGTGCCACAGCTCTGATAAAAGGTAGCTTCTCGATGCCGCTTTTCCATACCTTCTGTCCCGATCAGCAAAGCTCCTGCAGTGCTACGATTTCGAAGTTGCGCGGATTTAGTTCATCATATATGATCCTGTCGCAGCCGTGAAAGCCTACACGCAAAAGTTACAGTGTGCGTAACCAGATCATTTATGAGCGAAATTAGCGCATTTACTGATTAAAATTGGAACCAGTACAACGCATGTGCGTTGGGCATAACGCATTTGATGCTCTAGCGTATTTTGAATGTATTGCGCAGCTCCAACCACTACACTTATAAAGCATCAGCCGATGTTCAGAAGGTTGGCATCGTTAAAACAGTGCAACCAGCAATCAATACTGATAAGTTGGGTACTGACTCGATTGAAGAAATTATTGTCTGATCGATTCACTTTCATGAATCAGGTCATTTGAAAACATCATTCAATCATTAACAATAAACAAAAACATGAGATTAGTCCAAAACATTTTGCATTTAATTATGACTCTGGTTTCATTCACATGCATTCGGTTCTGCGTTACTGGCATCAGCGTCAATAACTTCCGCGGCAACAAGGCTCGCTATTGGCTGTTTCGATTGCTGACGATTTTTAGGGATGCACGAGCCGTTGATACGCACCAGCTCGCGAAAGTAAAGAACGTTTTTTTGAGCGCCTCGAAACTGATCGTTCGCCCGAAGCCGAAGTTTACCGATACATTACGATTTTTGTGTATATGATACATATTCTGATTTTGATCTCTGTCAATGTATTCCTTGTACAACTTTTGCGTTATGCGTATCACGCATTGGTTGTGCGAAGTCAGAGCAAATTCTGTGCGAATTGAAAGGACACATTGGATGATTAAAGTTTGAACTTTTGCGTGTAACGATCTGCAGTTCCATGTATCGAGTTTCCAATCGCAGTCCTCATTTCGTCGCCTAGGTCTGTGCCGATTGTTCCGATCCGTATTAACTTCTTCGATATTTGCAACGTTTGGTGTTTTTCGGGGCGGCTTTTTGGGCCTTCCCCAACCCGCTGTCTCGCCGGAGGGCCATCGTGTCAGCTCTGATTAGAGTCCCACGCTGACACCAGGACGTTGATCAGCCACTCCTAACATGGAGATCAGGCGCTGTTCTGAGCCGCACCAGCTTGGTGAACAGACGCTCGGGTTGGCGAAGCATTTCCTCTACCGCCGAGATATGGTTACAGCGCCAACGATCGCGTCGCACCTTCTCACTTGCTATTGTCGGATGACAACATTGCCCAGGCAACGCCAACCAGTTATGTCCATGTTTTAACTGGTAGTCTATTGTATCCTATGACTCGTGAAGGCGTGAGATAGGAATTTGTGAGGACCGGAGCTTAGTTTGACGCTCCTTCCAAGTTGTCGACTCGCGATTTGAAGCCCTAGCATCTTCTTACCCATCTTTTGAAAAAAAAAAAAAAAACAGATCTTAAATCGGACAAAAACTGAGCTCAAAACGGTGATTCTACGGAAACGGCTTTGGCATGGTTTTAGTATGTTTCACAAAACAGAAAAATATCGAGTATGTCTGAGCATTATTGCTAATGCCTTGATATCCAAAAGTGATAGTCAAATTTTATCTAATATTGAGTAAAAAGTCTCAGGAATCGATTGGTGGGTGTCTGATCCACGTAAAATGTCAGCAATATATTAATTTTGCCTCAATTTCTATGTTTGCTAATGTCCACGGTCCATACAATTTTTATTAAATTTATATGGACAGTTGTCCACGGGGGTCAAAATCGTTAAAAATCTGTCCACGTGGTATGTGGATGGCCCCTAATCTGTCAGCTGCGTTTAAATTGTTTGAGATCATTGTAAGCTGTATTGTACTGAATTGCACACGCAACTATATTTCTTCGGACCAGCATGATTTGAAAATTTACTTGACGATTCGCACCATCGAGGATTGTTATCGTCTACAATCGATTTTAAATACCTTTGTGACGTGGTGTAAACTAAACTCTCTAATTCTAAACACTGCAAAATTTGAAGTGATAACCTTTCACCGCATTGAACGGCCAATATTTTTTGATTATGCTGTTGACAGAGAAGTGCTGCGTAGAGTTGATTACGTCAACGACCTTGGAGTCATTCTTAACCGAAAGCTGACTTTCGATAGACACCGTGCTGCAATTGTTTCGAAAGCAAGTCGTCAATTAGGATTCATCGCAAAAATTGGACGTAACTCCAAGGATCCCCATCGCCTGAAAGCCTTATACTGCTCACTTGTACGACCTTTACTAGAAAACGGTTTGGAGTCCGCACCAGCTTTCATGGAACCTGCGCCTCGAGTGTATACAGAGACGTTTCATCCGATTGGCCCTGAAAGAACTGCCTTGGCGTGATCCAACGAATCTGCCACCCTACCCGGATCGTTGCCGCCTGCTTGGACTTGACACTCTAGAACGCCGCCGCCCGCAAAGTACAACAGGCTGTATGCATTGCCGAGATTCTGAATGCTGAACTGGATTCCCCGAAGCTGCTGTCATTGATGAATTTTCGTGCATCTCAACGTATGCTGAGGCCCTCTTCGAAGCTTTTGAACAATTCCATCGTACTAACCATGGTTATTATGCTGCCGTGAGATGACAAAGTGACGTAAGTGCCACTTCTTCGAATATGAGTTCTTCATGCCAATTTGTTCATTATTCGAAGACGTATCTTTTGGTATCTTCATTTTCGTTGTTACTTATTCGTACGTTGTATAAAATCAAAAAAACAAAGTGACGTTGGCACACATTTCCATACAAAAGTGACGAAGAATTCTTTCGTTTTTGGGCCGTACTGAAAACCTGATCACTTGGATCTACGTCACAATGTCATCTCACGGCAGTATGAACCTGTTGCCTTTTGTGTGAGAACATTCACGAGTGTCGAGCATCTTTTTGAATTTGGTGTGTCTAGTCATATTTTACAACATAGATTAACTAACTCTAATTACTTTGGTTATCATTTTCTCATTAAGACTTTATGTCAGATGATACATTAAGAAATAAACAAACAAACAAAACATTCGTGCAATACTCTGTAGAACTTCTAGAAATATATCATTGTTTTTTTTTTTTTGAGAAACGGATCAGAACTGACGTAATGTGCCAGGAATGGTAATTTTGATAGCAACCAGCATAGACCCCAATTTTGGAATGCTTACAATAAAGCTCACCAATTTATAAAATTTGAATTTCTGATTCAATAATTATTTTTTTTTCTCATATCATTTATTTGACACGGCACAAATACAATTTAATGTTTAACGGCGCCAATTATATCTGAAGACTTAAAATCTTAAAGCAAATTTTTTATCCCCGCTGCCGACTACGAGCTGAAATTAAGTCTATCTTAAAACTAGGATGTATTTTTCAATCACTCTTTTGTAGTTTGATGGTCGTCTGATGCTCTTCGAATGGCCATGAATATGCAGCATGTATGGATTTGTTCTGCTGAGCCACGATGTCATGAGCTGGAAGAGGGGCTTGTAATTCTCGGGTCCTGAAGGTATTGTGCGGGGGCTAGTTGCTGGTTATGGTTCGTTGTTGTTGTTCGCTAGAGTTCAAGTGGCCTATGGTATGTGCCGCTGAGCCAAGATATCACTGAAGGCTTCGGGTTCTCAGGTCCTGGTGAATTCGTGTGGGGTGCAGTTGTTGATTCCAAAACCTCTGCTTAAGGTTTAAACGTGTTCTTGTCGTTTTGTTGGGTGTAGACGGAGGGGAACGGGACTAGACTGGGGCATGGATGGATTTTAGGAAAATGTATATAAGGGTCATGTAGGGTATGTCACGGCTCGCCAAGACATCACGAACAGGAACAGCTGGCCGTCTACCTCTGGCCTGAAGGGAGGCTACTAATTTAGACCTGGCGTCACGGTGGACAGGGCATGACCAAACAACGTGCTCTATGTCGTGATAACCTTCACCACAGGCACAGATACCGCTTTCCCCGAGCCCAATACGACGGAGATGCGCATCAAATCTATAGTGATTGGACATAAGCCGAGACATCACGCAAATGAAATCTCGACCTACATCCAACCCCTTGAACCACGGATTCGTCGATACCTTGGGTATAATGGAATGTAACCACCTTCCCCTCTGGTCCAAGAATTTTGCCAACTGATGATCGTATTCTGACGTACAAATGCAAAAATTCATTAAAGGCAATTGGTCTTTCATAAATTTCACCGTTTGTTGCGCCCACCTTAGCCAAAGAGTCCGCTTTCTCATTGCCCGGTATCGAGCAGTACACTAAGGTAATCTGAGAAGATTTTTCGGATAAAGCACTCAGATGTTCCCGTATTTTCCCCAGGAAATACAGAGAGTGCTTAACAGCTTTCAACGATCGGAGAGCCTCAATGGAACTGAGACTGTCCGTAAAAATGAAATAATGGCCCGTGGGCATTTTTTCGATGATCCCTAGGGTGTACTGAATTGCAGCTAATTCTGCGACGTAAACAGAAGCAGGATTATCGAGCTTATGGGAGACGGTTAAATTGTTATTGAAGATACCGAAGCCAGTGGACCCATCGAGAAGTGATCCGTCAGTGTAGAACATATTGTCGCAGTTGATGTTTCGATATTTATTGGAAAAAATTTTGGGGATCTGCTGCACGCGTAAATGATCCGGGATTCCACGAGTTTCTTCTATCATGGATGTATCGAAAAACACAGTAGAATCAGAAGTATTTAATAAGTTGACACGATTTGGAATATTCGGAGAAGGGTTAATATTTTGTGACATGTGATTGAAATACAATGTCATAAAACGGGTTTGAGAATTAAGTTCGATTAAACTTTCAAAATTTTCAATCACAGGACGGTTCAAGACCTCACATTTGATAAGAATACGAGAAGACAGGCTCCAGAAGCGGTTTTTCAATGGTAGAACTCCAGCTAAGACCTCCAAACTCATCGTATGGGTCGATTGCATGCAACCTAAGGCGATACGCAAACAACGATATTGTATTCGCTCCAGTTTGATCAAATGTGTGTTTGCAGCGGAGCGGAAGCAGAAACACCCGTACTCAATTACCGACAATATGGTTGTTTGGTAAAGCCTTATAAGGTCTCCCGGGTGTGTTCCCCGCCATGATCCGGTTATTGTACGAAGAAAATTCACTCTTTGTTGGCTTTTTTTCATCAGATACCTAATGTGACAACTCCAGGTGCCTTTAGAGTCGAACCAGACACCAAGATACTTGTGTACCAAAACCTGAGAAATCGTCTTACCCATTAATTGTGGCTGGAGCTGAGCAGGTTCATGCTTCCTAGAAAAAACTACTATCTCAGTCTTCTCCGGAGAGAATTCGATACCTAGCTGTAGAGCCCAAGCAGACAAATTGTCCAAGGTATCTTGCAATGGTCCTTGCAAATCGGCAGCTTTGGCTCCTGTAACAGAAACCACGCTGTCGTCTGCAAGTTGTCTTATCGTGCATGAATTCGCCAGACATTCGTCGATGTCATTTACATAAAAATTGTAAAGAAGGGGGCTTAAACATGAGCCCTGGGGAAGACCCATGTAGCTAATTCGAAAAGTTGCCAAATCGCCATGCGTAAAATGCATGTGCTTTTCGAACAACAAATTGTGCAAAAAATTGTTCAAAATTGGAGAAAATCCTTGTCGGTTAAGTTTGCCCGAAAGAATGTCAATAGAAACGGAATCAAAAGCCCGCTTAATGTCCAAGAACGCAGACGCCATTTGTTCTTTGCGAGCATACGCCAGCTGAATATCTGTTGAAAGCAACGCAAGACAATCATTCGTCCCTTTGGCACGGCGGAAACCAAATTGAGTATCTGACAGTAGACCATTTGATTCGACCCAGTGGTTTAAACGACGGAGTATCATTTTCTCCATCAATTTCCAGATACAGGATAGCATTGCAATCGGCCTATAGGAGTTGTGATCAAAGGCTGGTTTTCCCGGTTTTTGGATGGCGATCACCCTCACTTGCCTCCAATCCTGCGGTACAATATTTTGCTCCAGGAACTTATTGAACAAGTTCAACAAGCACCTCTTGGCATTGCCGGGTAGATTCTTCAACAAGTTGAATTTGATTCTATCTAACCCAGACGCGTTATTGTTACAGGACAGGAGGGCAATTGAAAATTCTGCCATCGTAAAAGGTGATTCTATCGCGTCGTGGCCCGGAGACGCATCGCGAACAAAGTTTTGCGCAGGAACAGAGTCCGGACATACTTTCCTGGCAAAATCAAATATCCACCTACTTGAAGACTCTTCGCTTTCGTTGACCGTTACGACCGTTACGAGGATCGAGGACTACCTTCATGTGCAATCCAACCGTAGCGACGTCGAACATAAAGAGAGATCCAAAGAGCTTGGGCGCGCTGGAGGTTTCGGGACACGTGTCATTTCACCGTTGTTTAGAATAGTCATGTCGAAGTTATCGCAAAGGTTATAAATTAAAGAGGAGCGGTTATCATTAGAAGGGGAACCCCAAGCCACGCCATGAGAGTTAAAGTCTCCCAAAATCAAGCGTGGCTAGGGAAGAAGTTCTATTAAATCAAAGAGCAGCCGTTGCCCAACCTGTGCAATACAAAGCTCTTTACCTTGTATTGTCATTTGACATGCGACAACTTCGATGCCTGGAATCGAGGGGAGGTTAATACGATAGAAAGAATAGCACTTCTTAATCCCTAGAAGTACTCCTCCATATGAGGTGTCTCGATCAAGGCGAATAATATTAAAATCATGGAAGTTTAGATCAGTATTCGAATTTAGCCAAGTTTCACAAAGGGAAAATGCATCGCATTTGTTTTTATTTATCAAAACTTTAAACGAATCAATTTTTGGTAGAATACTTCTACAATTCCACTGTAAGACAGAGATAGAATCCTTCACATAAGCAGATGAGTTAGGCATCGAAGGATACGATCGCTGCAAGGAGGGGCCATTGAGCAGTCAACTGCTCCAAAAATGGTCTAACTGTTGGGAGGAATGCTGTAAGAAAATCTTTTATTGGATCGGGTACATTGAAAGTTTCAAAAATCCAGTCCACAATGTCAGAAAATTTCACCAGTCCAGCATTTGATTTTTCAACTGGATGTGCAAAAGGAACAACTGGGGTTTTAGATGTTCCAGGAAGTGCTGGGAACTCCTTCTGGGACTTTAAATTTGCAAGCCCAGGAGGAGTTTGCTTCGGTTTTTCCGCTGCACTTTTAGGTTTGTTTGAACCATTCATTTCACTTTGGGAAATCTTAGGACCTTTTCGGGGAAGTTTAGGAGAGGAAATATTTTTCCTCTTTCTAGACTCCCCAGGATTGGCATAAGATGTTCCCTCTGGTGAATCGTCAGAATCGGTGTCATCAGAGGACAACAGATCAAAGGGGTTCGAAGTAACGGGAGAAGTGGTAACGGTCTTCTTCAGCATGTCAGCGTAGGAACGCTTTGACCGCTCTTTGAGAGACCGTTTTATTTTATCCCTGCGCTGCATGTACACTGCACATGTTGAGAGCTCATCCAGATTTTCCCCGCAGTGAATACTTTTACAGCGCTAACACTGCAAGAGTCTTCCGCATGAGTCTCCCCACACTAGCCACAACGTGCCTTATTGCAGCAGTAGGCGGCTGTATGGCCTAACTGCTTGCAATGAGTGCAGTTCATGACGCGGGGAACGTATAGCCTCACAGGGAGACGAACCCGGTGGATCGAGATGTGGCTTGGTAGTGCAGACCCGGCGAACATAACTCGAAACGAGTCTGACGGAGTGTAAACTTTTTTGTCACCGACGATCGATACCGACCGCAATTGCTTGCAGTCGAGCACCTTCACATCGGGACATGTGTTGTTTTTAAAGCACCCTTTAGCACTTTTCAATATACACTCGACGGACAGACTCGAATCGGTCACGACATCGTCGATCTCCACATCTCTAGCGGGTACATAGACACGGTATTCCCGTGTAAAAAGCTCGGAGCAAGCTATATCGTTGGCCTCTTCAAGGTCATTGACCACGACACGGAGCTTGTTCGGCCTGATTTTTAAAATTTCAGTCACAGCTTTAAAGTGTGACGTCAGGTCTTTCGAAATCTGTAGAATGTTTAAAGATTTCGATTTCGGCCCCGCTTTAGGCCTGAGGTAAACTGCCACCGGAAGAGTCGATCCATCTGGATACAATCTGACACGTGGGGGAGCTGAGGAATTAATATTAGGTGGGACAGGGTGCAGGAGGGACAGGGTCGAGGGGATTCGAGGATGGAGGTGCGGGAGGTGGGGGGTGTACATCCATCGCGCTAAACCTAGCGCGCCGATGGGACAGACAAGAAGCACGTACCTTCCTTTCTTTTTCTCCTTTTGTTGGAGTGCACTGCACTCACCAACAATTCGTTCGACAGCAGGCAGCTACAAAGCGACACAGTAACACAAAGGCGCTTGACCTTGCGATACAGCAATCTAGACAAAAGACACCGGTCAAAAAATGACACCACTTGCACACACGTATTGAAATTTATCGGAGCGATTTCGAAGCACAACCGATGCTGATGCGTGTTCGGCACAGAATGACAATAATTTTTTGATGAGAGGAAAAAAAGATAGTCGTTCTACGGTGGTGAAAAGCGTCTTCCCGATGTTGGTGTCTTTGTCCATTTTGAATGTTATTTAATTAATTTTCAGCTTTTATTGGTTGAAGACATTTTTCAATATTACAAAAGTTGGCATAATAAAACTACGTTTTTTTACCCTCAGGTAAACGCGCAACGAATTTTTCCAATTCATCCATAGCAAATTGATTGAGTTAAAAGCATTTGAAATTGGACAAGTTGCGTGATGCCACGATTTTTAGATTTTCATTTTACATGCTCATAGCGCTGCTTGCTAAGAAACGTAGTTCAACTTCGAACCTTTTTTTTATTGTATGAAGGTATATTGAGGGGGGACCCTACTATAGAAAGTTGAAAAATAATGAATTTTCGTAAAATTTTTTTTTGAATGTTTAGAGAAAGGTGAGGTGTTCGGGCATTTCGGCTATCGATTAAGGTATATTTGAAGATGTATTTTGTGTACCGTGGGTGCAAATATAGTGAGTATTACGCTATTGGCAGTGTTTTTCTCGAAACCATGTTCTTTCAACTGGTGGTAAATTTTTCTCAGCATCTACTGAACCGATTTCGCTGAATTTTTTTTAACATGTAAAAATGGATTATCTAACTTGTTACGTAGCCGTTTTTTGATATCTGAGTTTTTCAATGTTTTATGATTTTTTAAATAGTGATTTTTCATGAAAAAAAACAATTTTTTTACTAAAATGGCCGCCATTTTGGCATTTTTTGGAATTTTCAAAAACGGCTTCGTAACAAGATAGATGATATGTTTCTATATACTGTAAAAAAATTTCAGCCCGATCGGTCTACTAGAAGCTGAGAAAAACTTACCACCAGTTAGGTACTGTTTTAGAGAGAGCATCCACGTTCCCAGCTGCCAACAGTGTAATACTCACTATTTTTACATTCACGACATGGAAAATACATATTCAAATATACCTTAATCAATAGCCAAAATAGCCAAACACTTCACTTTACTCTAGACAGCCAAAAAAATATGAAAATTCATGATTTTTCGACCTTCTAGAGTAGGGTCCCCCCTTAAGGGGTAATATCTACCAAATGCTCAAAAAAAAACAAGGTTTTTTCCATGATTTTTTTAAAGGACATTTGAGATGTAAGGTATATACATAATATATCATTGGATTAAGCAACTCTTGGAGAATAGAAAAAAAATCATTGCTATTTTTTTTACAAAATGGTGGCTGTGCAGCGATTGCCGTGTACCGCTTTTTTTTTAGTTCGTCTGCGGCGAGCAGTAGAAGTCGAGCCCAACGCCACCTATACTGCCCATAATCGCATATCAGTCCCAGCTTCATTTTCATCAAGTTGACAAAATAGCGCGTGAAGGTATTTTTCTTCCTCAAGTTATTTCAGCTGTTGAGCGTGGTTTATTGCCATATTTTCGACACAATATAATGAGATAGACATTAACCATAACTTCTCTAGAAGAACTACAAAAATACAGGTGGGACTGGTATGCGATTATGGGCAGTATAACCAAAACAATTTTTTTTTCGTTATCTAGATAAGTGTCGCTAGTGAAGTACACATGATTATAATTTTAGAATTTTTCTTCGCAAAATTTGTTAAAATTTTTAGAATTTTTCTTCGGCTTGAATAAAAAAACTCATTTTCGACAAAATATCGACTTTAATTGTTTATAACTTTTGTTGTTGTTAATCAATCGCTAAAATCGTGTGAACTTCACTATATAATCTAATGAAGAAGCTACAGTTAAAATTTCAAGTCAATCGGATGTAAACTTTTTAAGTTCTACTGCTCGCCGATTTCGAAAACATGGTTTTGAGAAAAACGCGTTTAAAGTTTTAAAATGCTATAAATCTTAAGAATCGCAATAACAAAGCCCCTTATTAAATGTTTTAATACAGTCAGCTATCCCTGCGCCGTAAAGTTGTCATTCCTGGGTTTTATTTTCCTCTTTTTACTTTATGTTATCTGATGTAAGGCTGCACCTAGCCTCTTTCGCGATATCAGACATGCGATGCTCAGCGACTTTGACGCGGTTGGCGTCCGATCTCACGCAAAACTCAAACTTGTCACTCACATTTAAGCACTTTTGAATATAACTCACAGTTAAAATGGATAGAAAAACTCAAACAAAGAACGTACACAACGAGAATGGCTGATCGACTGAAAAAAGGGAAATTGTGACGCTATAGCGGTCGAAACTTGATGCAGAGACCTTTAGATATTACCCCTTAAGAAATTAATTGTCCATAACTCGTCTATACAACATTGAGATTAGAGAATAAAGTTTTAGAGATAAAACATTCGAAAGATTTCACCTGCTAAAATTGATACATCTCAATCCTCAATATATTTCTCAAATGTTCTTAATTTGCTTGCTTATAAAGAACATTTATACAAATTCAATGGAAAATTTATTCAAATTCAATGAAACGATCCGTTCTCAAATTCTTCGCGGTCTACGTATTCCACTTTAATTTATAATGAGATTTAATCATTGCAATGTTACAACTATGTTACATGAAGGAAACCTTTTGTTAGTTTATACTTGTGTCTATATTGTGCTGTGACCTTCACTTCTTTGCCCATTTGAACATTCCAAGTGCTAGCCATGTTGCGTGTAGTCGACATGTCTACCTGTAGGCGCAATAAGAACAAAATTTATAACTGTACGACAATTAAAGGCGACAGCTAAACGAGAGCCTACGATTACATACAGCCGCGCCAAGAAACCCTCCGAGAGGAATAATAAATTTGATGTAGATTTGTTAGCAGCACATAATGATAATAAAAACTGTACAAAAGAAAATTGAATTGAATTGAAGTTACCAAAAACCTCACCTGTATAGCGTCAGGAAACTGATGTTACATAGAGTTTGACTTCTTGTCAGGTGGCACAAATAAGTTATGAAAAATCATTATTTGAAAACTAAACGTTCAATTGAAGCACCACGAACCATGTTATAAATTGTGAAATTTGTTTTAATAAATTTAATGCATGTCCTGCGTAGTAGCTGCCATCGACCATCACGAATCTGGCTCAAAGCTGGAAGAACTATTCTTCTAGGTTCACTTTGCAAAAATCCCAATTTTGGTGTTGTTTGGAACGCGGTATTAGTAAAAATGGTATATCTAGAGATTGACCCATATTACCTCGGAGTGATAGCTGTTTCTTGCGTGAATTTTTTCATGGAACACGATGAAATTATCGAATTTCAAATAAAAATGGTTGCATTCGCCGAAAGTTTTAAATTTAGTTTTAAATTACAAAAATAATCCATCTGGCAACACTTTTTTCTGAATTCGTCGGTTTGTTTTCTTCAAAAACTACCCATCTATCAGTATTTCTCAGACATCTTAGGTCTATGAATTTTAAGAAAAAGAATAAAAAATTTTGAACGAAAATGTGTTATTTTGCCCCACAGAGCGGGGATATTCCGACATCGAAATTGGAATTTTTTCAAAGTGAACCTAAATAAAGAATTCCCCGAACTTCGAGCCAAATCCGTGATAGTCGTGTGCAGGAGTGGCATGGACACTTCGTATGGAACGACCCATAAATTAAACAACAAATGGCTAAAATTAAAGGCTGAGATTTATGTTAAAAATATAAATTGAACCCATTACGCAGACTTTTGACTTACTAAACGGTAAAGCTTTTGATATCAATTGAGTTAATTCGAACTTTTACGAACATTAAAGTCAGAGATATATGGCTTCTTTCAATCTGTCTATATCCTTTTCCACAGGATATCTATAATCAGCCAACCGTAACAGTAACTTATATGACTCATTTTCAACATCCGTTTCAAAAATTCAATAGCGTGAACTCAAAAGAAACCCCCGGCTGCCAAAAGATGAACTTATGTTGCACCTTAGCTCTCTAGTGCCCGAGTTAATTTTCAGACGGACTTCGAATAAATCACTAAGTATTGTTATAAACATTTTTTAAGTATTGATGAAAGCTTTTTAGAGGTTCAACTGAAGACCTTCTAAAGGCGGCACTGGACACTAGAGGGTTAACGAATTAATCTTCGGTGCTCCGTATTAATACAAATGTTTCACAAATCTCTGAGAAGCAATTCCTTTCTTCTATTGGCGGAACATTGCTGGACTCAGGAGTATATATTATCCTATTTGTAACCCGGAACGACTGGTCTTAAATCTTACGCAGCCGCTCGTACCTGTTGCCGCTAAACAGTCCTCCCGGCTGCGATCTTCAAAGTCGGGTTGCTTAATATTCCAGCTGGTTTTCGGTAAGCTGTCATAGTCTGCGATGTCATTGATTTTCACCATCCGCATGGACGTCCGGTTGTACGTCGGCACGAAAACCTGTAGGAGGAGAGAAAATTGGTCAATGAAATTGCTGGAAGTTGTGCGAAAATGCTGGTTCGCATCCCCAGGCTTATCACTGTCGTCGTTGGCGGCGAAGGTCGTATCTTTTTATCGAGTAAAGGTTGCGAGGCCCATGAGAGAGGTTAAGAGATGATTATGCTCCGCACGTTTGTACGTGGAAGGGAATGCGCCTTAGACGAGGACGAAGTTGAATGCCATAGCTACCGATTGGGGTGGGTTGTTGCTCGGATCGGAATGCCACCGTGATGAGGTGACGAATGGTTTCACGGCCAGACCACCAGTTGTCGTTTTGCGTTTCCTGTCTGCGGTAATGGATCACGTTGTAGGAGCTATTTTTAGCAGCGGAAGAAAGCAATTGATTTTTTTATTGCTCAATGATTTGAACAAGAAATGGGAGTTTAATCGACAGGACGAAGTCATTACGCAGCGACAACGCTAGAGACACAATTGAATTGGAGGAGAAATCCTCCATTTTTGTCGAAAACGAAGAGACATTAAAGCTCATCCTAATATGTGAATTGCGTTGTTCAATTATCAAATGTTAAAACTACCATGAGATGCTTGCGGTTGATGAGTTTATTGAAAAGTGTTTATAGGAAATTGCCTTATTACACATTATAGCATAACATTGTGCTATGCCAAATTCTCAAGAGTGTGTTCCCGGTCTCCTTTTACGCTTTTTTCTTAGCAACTCATCCAATAGCATAGATTATTGCTCCATTGATTTCTCTGCAAATGATGTTGAATTGATTTTGATGTAGGATTACTTCTGACAGATACAGGTGTAGAATGAAAAATTAAAAATACAACCACTGAATGAAATGCACTTAGCAACTTAGCGAAATTGGCATTACTGGCGACGAAGATCAATAGAATAGTTTTTATTATTTCAATGAGAAAGTTTTAAAAAATGGTTCTTTAAAAACTGCGAATTATTAACATGTCATTATGCCAGAAAAATCAGAATTCTACACGACTTGGATAACGCACCAGATAAATACATAAATTACATTAAATTACATAAATTACATAGGTAAATTCTGCAAATATCAAACATTTATTTATTGCATAGAGCAGGTAGTGAAATATTACCATCAGTTGTCGAAGTTTTTGAGGAAGTTGAAGAAAGGTTATAGAACGTTTTTGTTAGTTTTATTGAAATCTCGGATATTTTACAGTGGCACGAAATATTTCAGATTTTCAATTTTTTGAATTTAGTCATGAGTAATAAAAAGTCAAATTTTGTGAGGGCGCGAAGACTATGGCCCCTTGGAGCACCCCCCTCCCCCCCTAAAATTTGGCGCTGGTCAGGTTTATTATTTACACTTACAGAATTTTTGGCAAGCTTGTCATTACCCCTAATTTAAAGTGCACTCGTTTGTTTGTCATTACATTATTTGCGTGTCCGCGGTCTAATATGAAAGGTGGCGTACAGAAAATTCGTCTCCAAATCTGTGCATGCTAGAAAAAATCTTTCACCATCTTTGGATTCAGGAGACGTCACTCAAAAAATATAGAGCTTGAAAATTGAAGAGCTAAGTAGAAACCTACCGTGGGAGACTGGGAAAATCATGTTTCCATGAAAATACGTACTTTGGTGAATTTAAACTGGTTTTTCTCAAAATGTTTGCATGCTTAAATTAAATTTTTATCGCATATTAATTCAGGAGACCTTACTTCAAAAATGTAGAGCCTAAAATTTGAAGAATGGTTTTGTTGTTTGATTTTCTAATAACATACGTAGTTTTGTGAATTTGTACTGAAATAATTTGGAAACTCCAAAATTCACTCTTACATAACATATTTCATCCACCTGACATGATTTGATACATGGAGCAATTGATACATGTGAAAATTCCCAGTGTTTGCTCAATTTGTTTGAAAAATTTGAAAAAAAAAACACAGACATATTTGCGTCTCACAAAAACGGGGAGGGGTCCAGAGGGGTGGCACCTTTACCAAAACTTAGAGCAACTATACCCTTGACTAGAATTCCAAGTTTTCCCAAATCGGCCATTTCAGTGTTGAGCACGAGCATTTTCAAAAAACAAGTTTCGTCCCGGGTCTTTACGGGTTAAGTACGAAAACGACATTGTTTAATTTAAAAAGGAACAATTTTTTCTTCCTATCTAACTTGTTTCACGATTTTTAAAAGAAATGAATAAAAAGGACATAGATCAAGTTAATAGATTGTTCCTCTCTAAATTGAACAATATCGTTTTCGTATCCGAAATTCATAACGGTAAAAATTGTTTCATTATCACCTTAACATAATTTATAAATTGTAAATTTATTTCAAATCGGGTGTTTTCAAAGATGGAAATAACTTTTCTATAAAGCAACATTGTAGAACAATCTTTAAATATGATACGAAAATTAGATATCTGATTTCATAGATAGCTTTGGTCACCCTAACAAACAATTTTATCGAAGAATGTTTTCCTCTAGAATATTATTCTTGAGCTCTAGATTCAAATTTCTCTAGAGATACTATTCAATTATCTTTTTAGAGTTTGAAACTCGTTCCCTAGAATGCTATCGAATGGTTTACCCAGCGTCTCCACCGATTCAACAGTAGTGAAAGGTGGCGAACGGTTAACGTTAACAATGAAGTGAAAAGTGTGAATTGAATTGCGTTTTTGAAATGGCTAGGGACATCAAAATTCACAAGAATGGTTAAATAACTATAATCATTCATTTTGTTTTTCAGCTTGAGCTTTAAGGCCGTATTGTTTTCACTTTTGTCGACCAGTGTAATCAATGTCAGCTGTAGAGAAATATCTTGAGGGCTGAATTTAGGATTGTGGGGGCCAATCTTCTTGCGTGAGGATCCTTTTCAGTTGTCAAAATTTCAGTCAAAGAATATGTCATAAAAAATTATAAGTCAGTATTATAATTATTATAATTAAAATTTCATTAAAATTTCAGAAATTTAATTTTTGCCTTTCTCTTGCTATTGAATTTCATTGTAATCGGATTTTTAGTTTAGAGGTTATGTATCAAAATGTAAAAATCACGAAATATCAATATCTCAGAAACCACACAACCGATTTTAATAAAATTGATTTCAAATGATCGGGCTGTCTCCAGAACCCTTAGCTTTTGAAATTCTTAATGAATGAACATATGGTTCAAAAGTTATGTAAAGAAAAGTTATCCTGAGGTTGTTTTAACTCACTCATTTTTTCTCAGAGATGGCTGAACCGATTTTCACAAAGTTAGTGTCAAATGAAAGGTCTAGTTGCCCCATAGGTTGCTATTGAATTTCATTGCAATCGGATTGTAACTTTGTCCGTTGTTCATGAAAATGTGAAATCAGATAATGAAAGTAAACATATTGACTTCCTCCTAACGATCACTGGCTAATTAAAAGGTAGAAAAGTGATCCAAATGGCCGAATGTCATATACTACTCGACTTAGACGAATCGAGCATTTTCTGCATATAAGCATGTATAGGTGTATATGTTTGTGTGTGGGTGTGTACGTGTGTATGTGCACCTTTTTTCGCACTCACTATTCTTAGAGATGGTCTGACCGAACAGATTTCAATGAAATTAATTGCAAATGAAAGGTCTAGTTGCTCTATAAGACTCTATTGAATTTTATTGTAATCTGATTTCAAGTTTAGAGGTTATGTATCAAAGTGTAAAAACCACGAAACATCAATATCTCAGAAACCACACATCTGATTTGATTAAAATTAGTTTCAAATGAACGGGATACCTTAAAAACCCTTAACTTTTGAATTTTATGAAGATTGAACATGTGGTTCAGAAGTTATGGAAAGAAATGTGTTCTGGAGACTATTTAATCTCACTCATGTTTCTCAGAGATGGCTGGCCCGATTTTTATAAAATTAGTGCCATATGAAAGGTCTTGTTGCCCCATAAGACACTAATGATTTTTTTTTACAAACGGATCATTACTTTGCCTGTAATGTTTAAAAATGTGAAATCCAGCTATGAAAAGAAACATATTCCAAGACAACTTACTTGGACTCACTCATATTTCTCTGAGATGGTTGACCCGATTTCCACAGAATTAGTATCAAATAAAAGGTCTACCTACCTCATAACACCCTATTGAATTTTGCAGTAATCGGACTGTAACTTCGTCTGTAATGTATCGAAATGTGAAAATCACGAAACTTCATTATCTTAGAAACTACACAACCGATTTGAACAATATTGATATCAGATGAACGGGCTAGTTAAGGGTTAACTGATGAATTATGATTGAACACGTGGTTTAAAAGTTTGGCTGCCCCATACGTTACCTTATCATTTGATTGTAATCAAACTTAAGCAAGCGTTATGTTTTAATTTGTAAAACAACGAAAGTCTATTATCTCAAGTATTACTCGACTTATTTGAACATAACTAGTGTCATACAAATGAGTCATCTCTCAAACTTACAAATAACAAACTTCATAACAATTTGATATGCTGTTTAAAAGTTTTAGAAAGAAAAGAAATTCAAAGACTATTCAACACTTTACCTGCTTCGATCAATATATATGGCTCAACATGATTTAAATGTGGTATCTGAACTATCTGAACGTTCCCGGCATCGCTCGTGATTAAATTGTTCGAAATTAAGAGTCATTGCTTTTATTTCGCTATTTCTTAAGTACTAACATTACGTCAAATTTCATATTTTATACTTTAATTACAACATCAATATTTTAGAACCCAAAGAGTGGATAAACATTTATTGGATTTAAGCATTCATGTAAATCTATTTTTACAAATAATAAGTTTGAATGAGAAAGGCTGAGTCTGACCGCTAGGTGGATTAATTTAGGTTTTTTGTGTTAGTCATGAATCATGAAGGGTGACACACGTGTGGGGGCTTTTTCAGTGCCGTGCCATGGGATGTGTTGGGAAACGGTAGAAAATCGAGAATTACTTGTCAAAAGTTAATTTTTTGACAGGGAAAATTGATAGCAACCTAATAATCATGAAATAAAGTCTGCTGTAACATGTAGAAAATAAAGGTCTGATGTTGTTTTAAAAGTTCAGTTAGAATATCAAAGGTATAGTGGTATAAAATATGAATTTTAACGACAAAAACCTTTTTTTACCATAATTGAACATAATCAGATAACTTAGCAAGATTGAGAAATACCTACTTAGTGTCTTCAGCAAATGTTATTTTGGAAAACATTGCCCAAGACGGCGATCAAATATATTGATTTTAAAAAAAATATTCTTCTTATCTCATTTGTAGGGGGATTCATCACAGATCTGTTAGTGTCTGAAGAAGGGCCTTTTTCACTCTACAACTTTCCCGAAGACAGTATATTACTTGGTCGGTGGAGGACCTACCAAAACTAAATCTCGATCGCTGGGCAACACCATCGGCGATCTAGTGAGGGTGGGCAACACTAACCTCTTTCAAACGGCTAGCACGGCCGTGAGCTGCTTTCTCGCTCTCAGGGTCGGCTCTGACATCGAAGGGCTGATCAAAGAATTGGATGTTCGGGCAATAAAAGGACAATAGTTAATTTTAATACTATATTAATCTGCTATCCACTTGCACGATCGCAAGTCTTACTGTGCCGGCCGGGCTTTCACTGCTGCTTCTGTTGCTTCGGGTGCTGACGATGCTCGTTGCTGCTGGACTTTTATGCTGCTTGGCTCGTTCACGCAGCGGTTAACGCTGCGGCTGCCTCTGTTGCCGTTGATCGGACTCTGCTGCTGTGGCTGGGTACTTAGGGAACGGTTTATTCCCGCTCTAATGGGCTAGGGGTTTACGCTGTCCCATCTCCGGTGCGTTTCCTGGGCGGAATAAGGCTCTCGTGGCCTAATCAGCTTAACCCGTCCCGTGAAACCGGACCAAGGGAGTATTTGCCGCCAAGTCGGCTGCTGGTAACCGCTTACTTCCGATCTGTATCTAAGATACAATTCCGGGTCCTGATTATGCAAACACGTGGGATAATTTTGGGGGTTAGACATTGTAGGGTTAGGGCTACTGGGTTTCTAATTCAAGGTCCGTTGGCATACCTGATTCGACAATTCTCCGAAAATTAGCACAATTTGCTTCACTGTCGTAATATGAAGAGGAGTATCTTCTTTTTATTTTTAACTAACTTGAACTTTATTTTAAGGTCACTTAACTATTAGCACATTCGACCTTTCTCTGATGGTAGCACAAGTGTAAAAGGCCTTTACTATTCGTGGGACCCAGTAGCTTACCCCAAATTTCCCCTTTTTTCCTTAGTATAAATTTCCTATTATAACGCCGGGAGCATTCTTCTGACAGCCTACTTGGGTGGTGCATTTTATTCAGCAGCATCAGGGTTGCGTATCGAGTGGATTTTTTCCTAACTGTTCTAGGGGAGTGTATATTCAATTTTAAACTATCCTACTTTTAGCTTTTAAGTTTTTTAATAACTACTTAACAAAAACGTATTTAGACAGGCAAAATGAGCAAAGTGCCTCAACGGTAACAAGTGTTGCTCTAAAATGTAACATTTACGAGAAAATGACTTTTGACCACCTTTTTTCATTTCTGGACCAGAGTTCGTGGGGCGGTGGCCCTCTAGGAGGTGACACCCATGAGGAAAATTTTTATACGTGTCACCTTCCAAAAGGCGACAAAATTGCACATAATCTTAACCAATTTTTTAAAAATGAGTAGATTCAATGCAATGCTAGCTCTTACAATTTTTAATAACAAAATGATTTTACTGCAACCTGGTGGGGTGACACCCAGGGGGAAAGGAGTGACACCCAAATTTTCCGCCACGGGTGTCACCCGGTTACGCTACAATACTAAATCCGGCTATGGAAAATTCGAAATCGGCCACGTGGTCGGCCATTAGTGGCTCCTACTCACCTTCGTTTTGAGTGTAAACAATGAAAAAAAAGGGAGAGCAAATGTGTTGGTGAAATAATTTTTGTCGGAAGTAACTGGAGGATGCTCCAAAATTATTTCTATATGTTTATTATGAATTTCTTGAGCATAGCAGCCTGACGAGATAGGAATTGCATAAAATATTTCAAAAGGGTATATATTCGTTTTGAACATTCTATTCTCAAGTCTTGAATTTCTGTTATAAACAGAAAATATGAACATTTTATATATTGCGGTTTAATTGTCCGTTAGTCGGGGTGAGACTGTGCCAGTGGGGGTAAGATTGAGCCATCTAACCCGTGACTTTTCTGGGTCAGAAGATTAGTCTTTCTTGAATAGGTATTCAAGGAAACTTATTCAAGAAAGATTGGTCTTGTGATCGCCATGGGATGATTGACAATCAATAGGTTTGTATGGCACAATCTCACCCCCACTGGCACAATCTCGCTGCGGCTTACGGTATTACTTGGAAATAATATTTCAATCATTTAAACATAAATAATCAACTAAATCAGACCATTTTTTTATTGTTCTGCATGCAATCCTTGAATTGAAATGTTTGTATCGTACTAATCCCAAGTTTTTAAACCTCCTGGTGTCAAATCAGACACATCAACATTATTAACATTATTTAGCTGGTTAAAAATAAGTTAAACTAATTTATTTACCACCTCAAACTACAAAAGGGTTGCAAAAGAGTCCGCCTCCTCGTGGAACAACTTGGGTAACGCTAAGTGGACTCAATGATCGCTTGTATGATGCGATCTAATCCCTTATCGGTGGCCTCCTTTTAAGTAAGTACCGCATCATCAATATCTTTTCTAGTATCCCCAAGTTACGATGAAATGGGCTTGGCCAGCAATGATGACTGTCAGGCCTACTTTAGCTAAGATTTGGTTTCAATGTTACTTCCAAACATCGTTTCTCAAGCAATCTTAGTGGAATTGATAGTCATCAGTCTACAATCTTCGAAATATGACACACGTACCCTACGCTACTACGGTTTATTTTTCACCACAAACTACAAAACTAGAATTCGGGGAACACATGCGGTTTTCTCTGAATGAAGCACTGATAAGCACAAGAAACCCACGGTTTATTTGGATTCCAATGCAGCTTTTTCGTATGATTACTATCAAAACTATTTACGTAGCGTACAGCAGTCGGTTCCAAGAATTTATCGTTTATTTTAATAAAAGTATCCTCAAGGAACCACCTAGATGCAAATATGCGCACCAATTAAATACTAATGGATACTTTTACAACTCCTACGAATCGTTTCCGACGGTTCAGTGATTGACCTCCCATAAACTAAAGATCTAACAACTCTATCGTGAAGACGTTCACTTTTAGGATAAATTCGATAAGCAAACAAAATGCTGATATCGGGCATGAGATGTGCGAAAAACTTCAAACATTTATCAGTTGGTAGCTCGGGGAACCTTTTCAATGCTACCGCTCAGTAGCAATCATCGTTTCCCCCGTCTGCTTCATTGAAAGGGTCAGTAATTCGCGAAAGTGCAACATAGCTAAAAATCGAAACATAAAAAATGCATAGGTATGTAAAAAAAGGATTATAAAATGAGTTAAGAGCTTTTTTTACAACGTATCTAACAGTGAGGTTTTTAAACTACGCGATTATAATTAATGCATAACCCGACGTTCTCATAACATATTCGGAGCATTATGAGTTGAGATTGCTTCAAAAAGCATATACCTTCAGTTAACCTCGAGGCACGGTGTTGGTTTAACTAACTCTGAAAAATCTTGTTTATTATCCAGTTTACCTATTCCGATATGTAACAATATGACCAGAAAGTGTAATCCGCCTCTTCCTCTTTCAACCTTAACTTAGTTATGCACAACATGTCGGATTCAGGAAAAGCAGCACATATTTTGGTGCACACGCAAAATGTGTTGGAAACCTCTAATTCACCAGAGTTTGGTTACAGTATTAAAGTTGAGAAGTAACTCCCAGCGGAAATTAAAACTCATGCAGCATAAAACAGTGAGAACTATGATTTTATCTTTACCTGTTTGTCTTTTTGAAACAGTTCCTTCAGCAATGGAACGGTACCAACTTCTTTCTCGGTGCTTAAATAGATGCTAATTCGTTGACTGCGTTCGCAGGCGGGAAGCTGTAGAATCTGTTGTAGACGATTCGGCATTACAAAATTGGAATAACAAAGAATAGCATCAAGTTTTGTCACACCTTTTCGGTAATGATAGCGGTTTGGGCAGCACGGGATGCGGGCGACATTCTGCTAAGTGTCTCCTTTAGTTTCACACGTAGTGCGACTTTGGTTGGATTTTGCAGCTTGCTCATGGTTGCGGTTCTGGAACTAATTTTGATAGTTATAATTAAATGCAAAATTTAAAATGAGTTTGTGAGTGGAACCAGTAATTAGAAATTCCTTTATTGAGAATATTAAGTGGTAGAGCTTTCAGTGTAATTTCTGTTCAACGTTATACAGTTGTTTGCTGCTAGCATTGTAAATGTCTTTCAATCGGACAATCGCATCTACTTCTTACATAATTAAGATAAATGCTGCGGTTCTAGTACATAGTATATTGTAGAATAACTTCAAATCATAACGTATATTATTTATTTGATATAAACTATATAGCGGGAAATTGAACTCTAACCGAACAAAAAGGCAACTGAACACCACAATGCTTGCAATCGCTTCGATAGTATCGTTTGCTCGTAATAGTATTGAAAGCGTTCCTTTGTGGCTCCAAGATAAAATAATTCGTTGGTCTGCGTAAACTATTTCATATCCAGCAGTCCCGTTCGGACATGACCGAAATGAAGATAAATTTGATCAATCTTTCTGAATGAGGGAAAGAAGTTTCCCGCAAAATTGCTCATATAATCACCAAACATCTTTTTATGATTCTTCAACGTTACCGTGGGCCAAAAGGATTTCAATAGCATTGTTATTGCTAGTATGAGAGCTGCTAAGGAATCTACCAATGAATGTCATTAAATGGAAAAAAAAATTGAATGAATGTTCCGAGAAGGTGTCACATAACTTGGTTTCTAAAATGAAACGTGTTTGGTTACTTATTGAAAGCTTTGCAGTTTCGCATTTGACCTGTTCCTAGATTTACTTAGAAAACTCTTGGATATTGATTTACAGGATTAAACTTGTGTTTCGTTAAACACTAGCCTTTTAATGGTGTTGGTAAAAATCAAATTGATTGAAAAATTTACAGTGAGACAAAAGTTTACGCTAAGTTTTTGCAGTTAGAAGATGAATGTGTTTTAAACATTTCCGTCATCTAGTGCCCAAGTTCACCTTTCTACGAGCTACAGCAAATTCACTTTTAATCTATTTAAACTTGTTTGAAATAATTATTAGAGATTCATAGTAATTTTATTAAAGCCCGATGAAAGGTGAGCTTGGGCACTAGCGGGTTAAATTATGATGTTTATGTACAGGAACTACAAGAGAAAACCCAGCTGCAAGCGTTCTACTCCAGATATGTTCAAAACTGCTCGACAAAACCTTCGGGAAGTATTTGCGAAGCGTCCTTTTGGGGTAGCCTAAATTTGCAAAGTTTCCCATTTCAATACCAAACAGTATTGTTTACGACAATAATAAAATTAATTAATTTTAACTACTGCTGGAAAGTTTTCAAATTGCACTAGTTTACATTTTTTTTTTCTTTAATGTTCACAACGAAAATGATCTGAATCTAGATTTTTAGTGTTACGTAATTTGAGTACGACGACTTTTCAGTAGTAAGAAAATTTGTTTTTCGATGTAAGTGAATTTGCAAGAGGGCTTCAAGCCAAAAACAGAGTTCGATATTGATGAGCATCCATAAAATCCCACCATGGACTCCCAACTATCTACTTCAGGGCACGTAATGGAGAACTATCTGCTACAACAATCTCTTCATCATATTCTCAAGAGAGCAATCACCAAGAATATTCCTGAGCGCAGACCATTGAGTTATTTTGACGTTGAAGATAGTCTGAATTTACTGAATCGTTAGACGGAAGACTTGGTTGGGAAATGGCTGGCCAGTGCACTTGCAGGCATAAAATAGACTCCATTATGGTCCGTAGTATCCTGCCCAGCAACTCGTGGTGGGACCTTGGTCGTACGCCGACACGGAAGGGGTAGGGGGGCTGACTTCCTAGGAGTAACCCAATCCAATCTGTCTGTTTCCAGGTTAGGGGCGGCTAACAACAGCGTCTGACCCAGAGCGGGCGGCTGAATCAAGAATCGTGTTGTCTACAACGCTATAGCTAAGATGGCAGCCCCTTCACGAGACTCGGTAGCGTGGCTCTAGTGAGGTAACTTACTTAAACAATAACAATTACATAGGAGCAAACATGAAAATATAACTCGAAATATTCGGCATGGACCTAGGCAACGAAAAACGAACCACGAGTGGAAACTCGGTACCTGGAGCTGCAAGTCGCTCAATTTTGTCGCAATAGGGTGATTTTTGAGCAGCTGGAACCCCGAAAGCCTGGCATCGTGGATCTGCAGGCGATCTATCACAAAGGTGTGGGAACTACGTGGCGACAAGGTCCAGTTCTACCAGAGCTGCGGCGCAAAGAACTGGTTTTTGTGTGTTGGGCAGAATGTAGAATCGTGTGATCAACTGGAAGGCGATCAACGAGAGGGTGTGTTTGTTGAGGGCAGGCTTCGAAACGGCCTGCATTTTCATTTGATCTCGCTTCCTTAGCGTGTGTCACAGTAGGCTTTCGCTCGTTAGTGTAAAACAACCGTCGCCTCTCAAACAAAGGAAAAGATGGTCATTTGACACTCGCACATTAAAGAGATGAACACTGTCATTCGTTTGGCGATGTTATTTTGCCCTATTTCTGCCTACTTCGTTCTATTATTGCAAGATCAATGATATAAATAATTCCCAAAAAAAAAAACGCACTCAACGTGCGTAATTCTCATTTCTAGAAAAAATGTCAAAATACGTTTGAGGAAAAAACGTCGTGATGGTGGTACTCGTTTGACATGTTTGTTCAAGAATGTATTAAGACAGCGAGTTATGGTAGCGTCATAGAAAGAACAAGACAATTATCGCAGTGAAAAGTGGGTCTACCGTGACTATTTCGAAGCCTGGTTGAGGGGTAAAGGTAGTTTCTTCAACTACAGTAACATCAACTTGCACTGCCCGTAGGAAGGTAGACCTGACGACGAGAAGGAATTAGTTTTTCGAAGCGTTCTACGCGGATTTGGAGGCAACATACGACAGCTGCTCGCCACGGGACATCAAAATTGTTATCGGGGATATGAACGCCCAAGTTGGTAGGGAAGTGATGTAAAGACCGGTGATAGTGGCTCACAGCCTACACTTCGCAGCTAAGACCTGATGTTTAGAACCACCTTTTTTCATGCAAAAATATCAAAAAAGCCACCTGGCCACCGAACAAGAAATCAAATTGGATACGTTCTCATTGATGGCCGAAATTTGATTTTTCGAACTTCAGAAATATACACTCTCTTCGGGGTGCGGAGCGGACTCAGAGCACCACCTAGTAGCAGTGCAGTGCAGAGTTCGTGTTTTCTGATGAGAAACTCTTTGTCTTGCAACAGCCGCACAATGTCCGAAATGATCAGCTGTGCGCGCTGACGTTGACCACTATCCCTCTGTTCCTAATAAAAATACCGTAATTCCAGAGCGTCGCGTCGAAATAACTTGAAAATCAACGCCGCCGATGTTCTGGAGAAAGTTTCGGCATCGGTAATTTGGGACCTCAACGGGAAGAATCATAACATCCTTCAATAAGACGGGGCACCGGTTTACAAGGCTAATATCGTTCAAGCATTGTGTCGGGAGAATGTGACAGATTTTCTCGATAAGACTTTGTGCCCTTCCAGCTCCCTCGACCTTAATTCTCTGGACTTTTATGTATAGTCGTATATGGTGGCCACCTGATCAGAAGAGCGTAATTACAAAAATACAAAATTCTATCAAAAGAAGATACAAATAACACATCTTGACAAAATTTCGTATTTTTCCATATGCTTTTGATAACAAAATTGAATCTGAATGGGTTATAATAACAAACTTTGAAATGCAGTTGTTCTGAGGTGAGTCTCACAAACTTTTCGTCTATCAAAAGCTGTTGTTTCTAACATACACTGTTCTTTATGCTATCTTATTTTGTTAGAAGCTGATACGTTAGTAACACAGTTTGAAATGGGTTTGATACTAGTAGAATAATTTTTGTTATAATTTCTGTTATTTCAACACATAAAGGGATTAGCCTAGCGTAGTTGGTAACGTCTCCGCCAACCACACTGGTGGCCTGGGTTCGAATCTCACCGCCGACATAGGTGTCGATGGTTGTAGGGTGGCGTGATCCACTCACAACCAACCCAACTGGTCTAGAATAACCCTAGCCGACACCGGGAATCTCTGAGATCACGTCTTCCATCGCATGAGGAAGTGAAGCCGTTCGCGTTGGTCCGTTAATCAACGGGTCGTAAGTAATCAACGGGTCGTTGTCGCCTCCCCGGGCGTCGGTGATTGGCACAACAACAGTGGCGGAACTAGACCGACAAAAATTAAACGAGAATAAAAAAAAACATCTAACGAGATCAAATTAAAAACAAAACCTGAAAGGATTTTCTTATAACAAACTAATAACTTCTGTTACTTTTTTGTTCTGTCCAACTAGAAATATCTTCACAACAAATAAAAATATCAAACCAATATATTCTACAAAAATGCGAGGTTTGGCAAAATAAACAAAATCTTAGAACATCTTGAATTGTTTCGACGATTACAGAAAAAGTTATGGACAAAAAACTCATTTTGAGGAAAGAAGGAAATGTACCATCATGGACGTTGTTCCACGTTTGTCTTGAGGGTGTAAACGAGCGGGCATCGAAACGAGAGGCACGATTTTCAGCAAAGGTAGTCAACTCATAGGCTTCGCAGACGACCTCGACGTTATAACGAGAAGTTTTGCAACGGCGGAGGCAATCTACGCCAGACTGAAGGTGGAGGCTAGGAGAGTTGGGCTGAAAACCAGTGCGCCCCAAACTAAGTAAATGAAAGGTAGAGGCTCGAAGAAAACCATTTGCCTCCCAAGGACGGTGATCATGGACGGCAAAGAGCTCGAAGTGGTAGATGAGTTCATATACTTTGGATCTCTGGTAACCGCCGACAATAACACTCGTAAAACAATCCAACGGCATATTCCAGCTGGAAAACGAGCCTTCGTAGGACGCTTCTATTCACATTGTGCATCTGACGAAGGTCGGGACGCTACGATGGGGTGGACATGTCACGAGGATACCAGACGACAATGCGGTAAAATCGGTTCTCTTCGAGGACCCCACCGATATCAGAATCAGAGGCACTCAGGGTGCTAGGTCGCTTAACCAGGTCGAGACACCTAGGAAATTGGCGATGAGTAGCCCAGGACCAAGGAGAGTATAGAAAAATTTTCGATACAGCACGAGCCACCACGACTCTATACTGCTGAGGTAAGTTCGATGGAAAACTTTGATATGATTTGACAATTAGGCCGATACAAATTTCATTTTCATTTTATGTCATTCTCCCCCCTCCCTCCCCCTTCAAAAGTGTTGAAAAATGTGTAACCTTTAGAAAAGTTACAACCCAAATTCCAAAGTTTCGGTTGGAGATTTGCTAAATTAGATCTGAAGAGAGATCGACTCTGCGGTTAAAAGTTATTATTAACGCAAATAACCGTCTAGCATTATATGAAATTACTAGCAAACAATGAAGCTTACCAGACTTGGTTAACTGGCAACATATGAGTAGGCACGGCGTAGCGAGATGTAATCGGTTGCCACGCCAGATTTAAAAAAAAAACTATAAATCAAAATATGGGCAGCGTAGCAAAAAGACCCGATGTGCTACCAAATGGAGACCAATTACATCTCCGTACGTCAAACAGGAGTTAGGTAGGGTTGAGTCTGGTATGCGTAGAGAGATGTGAGGAGACTCTTCTGTTTGTACGGAAATGCCGACAGTCTAGACGTACACCAACCAACTATGCGTTCGAGAAGGAAGCATGCATCGAGGAGTGACGACGTGCTGTCTTGCGATTGGTCCGACTGTGAATCGGGAGAGTAACGCCAGCTGACATGCGTTCTGAGGCGTGTATAAATGGCACTGTTGAACCATCACGCGGGATCAGTTCCTGGGACAAGTTACCACTATAGACAGTTGATTCCTTTCACGCGACCCGAATAGTCGATAGTTGTCAGCATTTTAAAGTGACGCCGTTGTTATCTGGGGCCCGGTCCGTATTCCAACACGGTTCACCTCATGCCAAGACGAGTGCGAAGAAGTTAAGTGTGACTGCCATATGTGAACGCTAAAACTACCCTCGTCGAGTGTACCATTGACGTCAGCCGTTCGTAAACATACGGCTAAAGAAGTGTCAGGCCACATTAAAACGGCCCCAATCAGACCACGCGACCCCTACGATCCCGCGGGGGACAGTGCGCGGGTGCCTTTGTTCCGGGCCGTTCGTCACCATACGGCTGAGTAACACATGCCGGGTCATATTAGACCGGCCCCGATTGAATTCCCACTTCGAAGCCTGACCGTTCGTTGACCTACGGTTTTAGGTCAAAATTTTCGAACCAAGGGCGGCCGAGCACGTTCCAGCGACTTCCACAACCCCGGGGAATAACGAGCAGCAGCAGCGGCCGGCCGGCGAGCCGGCGTGATTCAACAAGAAGCGGTGTGAGGAGAAAGTTCAGCGGTGGCGGCTTCAGGCGACGGTGTTGTCGGACAGCAGTGAGTCATACAAAATTAAGATTTCATTCCAATAAATTGAGCCAGAAGGCCATAATCCAATTTTTACAAAATTTGCTTTTTCATAATAAATTACCTTAGTTGCCGTAAAATTTTGTTCTTTGCTTATTTGCGTGAGCCGAAAATTTGGTGTTCAGGTGGCGACGGATTTAAAGCTACATTGGAAGGTATGTCTCCTTGAGCGCATTTTGCCGACTCTGTAAACGAGAGTGACGCCGGGCAATCAAAGAGTAACAAATGGAAGGGGAAGAAAAGAAAGTTGAAGCCGTTTTGTTAATATTATTAACTTTTCGACAGCGTATATGCTTAATTTAGCAACATACAAGTCCAGTGACAGTGAAAGTGTCATCAAAAGGCAAGCCACATGATTAATACTATAATGATAATAATGTGATATACTTCAACACACTTTTGCCTGTGCCGAACACGCATCAGTATCGGACGTGTTTGGTGATCGCTCCGATAGAATATAAAACAAAAGACGCGTGAGCAAGTGTTGGCATTGTTTGACTGGTCGAGTGAAGGTTCAAGGTCGCCCGCCTTTGTGCAATTGTTTCGCATCGTGGCTGTTTGCTGGTGCGTAAGCCGATTTGGCTGCTAAGTGATTTGTGCTACAGCAGTGGACGAGAATCTCAACACAAAAGAAGAAACAGAAGAAGCCAACAGTTGACAGTGAGTTGTGTCGCTGTGCAGAGTGATCCCACACCCGGCTCGCTGCTGGTGGCTGCTTGGAGCTGCTGGCTGTAACGGGTGCAGCTTCGACCGATCGGACAACGAACCCTGCTGGAAGGAAGAAGTAAAGAGGTACGTGTTCTGTCGGCGCTAGTGCGTTAGATTTAGCGCGATGGACGTAGATCACTCGCCTCCCGCGCCACCATCCCCGAACCTCTCCGACCCTATCCCTCCTGCCAACCCTTCCTCTGTTAACTCTCCAGTCCCTCCTCGCCCAAGGCTTTACCCGGATGGATCTCAAGGCAGCTTGACTGTTTTCTTCCGGCAAAAAGCAGGACCGAAATCGAAACCGTTGAACATCCTGCAGATTTCGAAAGACCTGACGAAGGGGTACAAGGCCGTACCGAAATCTCCAAGGTCAGACCCAACAAGCTCCGTGTCGTGGTCAGCGACCTGGAACAGGTCAACGCTATTGCTCGCTCCGAGCTTTTCACACGCGAGTATCGCGTTTACATACCCGCACGAGACGTGGAGATCGACGGTGTCACGGCCTGTGCGATTGTATGTACCCCGTGTTATGAATTGCCCCAATTGCAAGCAGTTAGGCCACACAGCCGCCTACTGCTGCAATAAGGCACGATGTAGCAAGTGTGGAGAAACTCATGCGGACGATTCTTGCAGTGTAAATGCTGAAAAATGTATTCACTGCGGGGAAAATCAGCATGAGCTCTCCCCATGCCCGGTGTACATGCAGCGCAGAGATAAAATCAAGCGGTCACTTAAGAAGCGTTCAAAGCGATCTTACCCTGAGATGCTGAAGAAGACCGTGACCACTTCTACCATTACATCGAACCCCTTTGATCTGTTGTCCTCTGATGAAACCGATTCTGACGATTCACCAGCGGAAACATCTTATGCCAATCCTGGGACGTCTAGAAAGAGGAAAATTATTTCCTCTCCTAAACTTCCCCGAAAGGGTCCTAAGATTTCCCAAAGTGAAATGAAAGTTACAAACAAACCAAACAGTGCTGCGGAAAAACCGAAGCAAACTCTTCCTGGGCCTGCAAATTTAAAGTTCCAGAAGGAGTTCCCAGCACTGCCAGGAACATCTAAAACCCCAGTTGTCCCTTTCGCACACCCAGTTGATGAAACAAACTCTGGATTTGTGAAATTCTCTGACATTGTGGACTGGATTTTTGAAAATTTTAATATACCCGATCCAATTAAAGTTTTTCTTACAGCATTCCTCCCAACAGTTAGAACATTTTTGAAGCAGTTGACTGCTCAATGGCCCCTCCTTGCAGCGATTGTATCCTTCGATGCCTAACTCATCTGCGTATATGAAGGATTCTATCTTTGTCCTACAGTGGAATTGTAGAAGTATTTTACCAAAAATGGACTCATTTAAAGTTTTAATAAATAAAAACAAATGCGATGCATTTTCCCTTTGTGAAACTTGGCTTACTTCAAAGGAGTACTTCTAGGGATTAAAAAGTGCTATTCTTTCTATCGTATTAACCTCCCCTCGATTCCAGGCATCGAAGTTGTCGCATGTCAAATGACAATACAAGGTAAATAGCTTTGTATTGCCTCAATATATACTCCTCCCAGAGCACAGGTTGGGCAACGGTTGCTCTTTGATTTAATAGAACTTCTTCCCTCGCCACGTTTGATTTTGGGAGACTTCAACTCTCATGGTGTGGCTTGGGGTTCCCCCTACAATGATATCCGCTCCTTTTTAATCTATAACCTTTGCGATGACTTCGACATGACTATTTTGAACAACGGTGAAATGACACGTATCCCGAAACCTCCAGCGCGCCCAAGCGCTTTGGATCTATCCTTATGTTCGACGTCGCTACGGTTGGATTGCACATGGAAGGTAATCCTCGATCCTCACGGTAGCGACCATTTGCCTATTCTTATTTCAATTACTAACGGGTCAACCCGCATGCGACCAATTGACATTCCGTATGACCTCACACGGAATGTCGATTGGAAGTTATACGAGGAAATGATTCAATTAGCGGTCGAGTCGATTCAACATCATCCAACACTTGAAGAATAAAACCTCCTCGCGAGCTTGGTTCTCGACGCCGCGTAGCAAGCCCAAACGAAGAAATATCCCGGCGTAACGATCAAAGAACGGCCTCCCACTCCGTGGTGGGACCAAGAGTACTCCAATGTCTACACGTAAAGATCCGACGTGTTTTTGGCCTTCCAGAAGGGAGGTATACCTGGCGACTATATACGGTATTCGGAGCTTGATACCAAGCTTAAAAGCATGGCTAAAGCGAAGAAACACAGATATTGGCGTCGGTTCGTGAACGAGACGTCGAGGGAGACATCGAGGAGCACTCCCCCGCCTGGGTTAGATAGAATCAATTTCAACTTGTTGAAGAATCTACCCGGCAATGCCAAGAGGCGCTTTAACTTGTTCAATAAGTTCCTGGAGCAAAACATTGTACCGCAGGATTGGAGGCAAGTGAAGGTGATCGCCATCCCAAAACCAGGGAAACCAGCTCCTGATCACAACTCTTACAGGCCGATTGCAATGCTATCCTGTATCCGGAAATTGATGGAAAAAATGATACTCCGTCGTTTAGACAATTGGGTCGAATCAAATGGTCTGCTATCAGATACTCAATTTGGTTTCCGCCGTGCCAAAGGGACGAATGATTGTCTTGCGTTGCTTTCAACAGATATTCAGCTGGCGTATGCTCGCAAAGAACAAATGGCGTCTGCGTTCTTGGACATTAAGGGGGCTTTTGATTCCGTTTCTATTGACATTCTTTCGGGTAAACTTCACCGAGAAGGATTTTCTCCAATTTTGAATAATTTTTTGCACAATTTGTTGTCCGAAAAGCACATGCATTTTACGCACGGCGATTTGGCAACTTTTCGCATTAGCTACACGGGTCTTCCCCAGGGCTCATGTTTAAGCCCCCTTCTTTACAACTTTTATGTAAATGACATCGACGAATGTCTGGCAGATTCATGCACGATAAGACAACTTGCAGGCGATAGTGTAATCTCTGTAACAGGAGCCAAAGCTGCCGATTTGCAAGGACCATTGCAAGATACCTTGGACAATTTGTCTGCTTGGGCTAGGTATCGAATTCTCTCCGGAGAAGACTGAGATAGTAGTTTTTTCTAGGAAGCATGAATCTGCTCAGCTTCAAACATAATCAATGGGTAAAACGATTTCTCAGGTTTTGGTATACAAATATCTTGGTGTCTGGTTCGACTCTAAAGGCACCTGGGATTGTCACGTGAGGTATCTGATGAAAAAATGTCAACAAAGAATGAATTTTCTTCGTACAATAACCGGACACTGGTGGGGAGCCCACCCAGGAGACCTTATAAGGCATTACCAAACAACGATATTGTCTGTTATTGAGTACGGGTGTTTCTGCTTCCGCTCGGCAGCAAACACACATTCGATCAAACTGGATCGAATACAATATTTTATTTGGGTATCGCCTTGGGTTGCATGCAGTCGACCCATACGATGAGTTTGGAGGTCATAGCTGGAGTACTACCATTGAAAAACCGCTTCTGGACCGCTTGAACCGTCCTGTGATTGAAAATTTTGAAAGGTTAATCGAACTTAATTCTCAAACCCGTTTTATGACATTGTATTTCAATCACATGTCCCAAAATATTAACCCTTCTTCGAATATTCCAAATCGTGTCAACTTATCAAATACTTCGGATTCTACTGTGTTTTTCGATACATCCATAATAGAAGAAACTCGTGGAATCCCGGATCATTTACGCGTGCAGCAGATCCCCAAAATTTTTTCCAATAAATATCGAAACATCAACTGCGACAATATGTTCTACACTGACGGATCACTTCTCGATGGGTCCTCTGGCTTCGGTATTTTCAATAACAATTTAACCATCTCCCTTAAGCTCGATAATCCTGCTTCTGTTTACGTCGCAGAATTAGCTGCAATTCAGTACATCCTAGGGATTATCGAAAAAATGCCCACAGACCATTATTTCATTTTTACGGACAGTCTCAGTTCCATTGAGGCTCTCCGATCGATGAAAGATGTTAAGCACTCTCCGTATTTCCTGGGGAAAATACGGAAACATCTGAGTGCTTTATCCGAAAAATCGTTTCAGATTACCTTAGCGTAAGTCCCTTCTCACTGCTCGATACCGGGCAATGAGAAAGCGGACTCATTGGCTATGGTGGGCGCAACAAACGGTGACATTTATGAAAGACCAATTGCCTTTAATGAATTTTTCGTTTTTGTACGTCAGAATACGATCATCAGTTGGCAAAATGCTTGGTCCAGAGGGGAACTGGGAAGGTGGTTACATTCCATAATCCCCAAGGTGTCGACGAACCCGTGGTTCAAGGGGTTGGATGTAGGTCGGGATTTCATTTGCGTGATGTCTCGGTTTATGTCCAATCACTATAGATATGACGCGCATCTCCGTCGTGTTGGGCTCGGAGAGAGTGGTGTCTGTGCCTGTGGTGAAGGTAATCACGACATAGAGCACGTTGTTTGGTCATGCCCTGTTCACCGTGACGCCAGGTCTAAATTAATAGCTTCCCTCAGGCCGAAGGTAGGCAGCCGGCTGTTCCTGTTCGTGATGTCTTGGCGAGCCGTGACCTATCCTACATGTCCCTTATATAAGTTTTCCTGAAATCCATCCACGCCCCAGTTTAGTCCTATCCCCTTCCGCCTACATCCTAACCTAACCTAACCTATTGACAAGAACACGTTAAGACCCCGGATCCGGAAACAGCAATCAGACCCGCACGATACTCTCAAGGCCCGAGGGAGACAACCCAATATGGCAGTCCGTAATATCTTGGCCCAGCAGCGGAACAAATTTAATATGCTGCTTACCTATGGCAATGAAAACCATCATACAGCAAACCAGTGCTTTTAATGCAACATATTACAGCTTTAAGTTAGATTTAGTTTCAGCTCGTAGTCGGCAGTGAGGATAAAAAATTTGCTATTAGTTATTAAGATACTTTAGAAAGTAAGCTACCAGATATAGTTGGCGCCGTTAAACATTAAATTGTATTTGTGCCGTGTCAAATAAATTATAGATAAACACACACACTTTTGCTACAAAAGTCGTAGCTTGCACACAATTTTTATGAAAGCTATTCCTTTTTTTCTTCTCAGTGTTATTTATTTTTTCCCTTCTCCTTAGCTAACTTTGACAACCGTGGACATAAAAACTATTCAACTATTTGAATCAGCCTTAATAGAAACAATGCAAGGCCAAAATTCTTCGAAAAAAGACAAAATAGGAAAGCTATCCATTTCACCAAGATCTTGAAACTATGAAACTATGATGTAACACGAACACAGGAACCATAAAAAAATTGAAAATGATCGAAATTTCACAGATAAATCTAAGTTTTCAAACGCAATTTCCTTTCATTTCTCTAACCTCAAGTGATTTGTAAAACCTGGCATTTGAGCTTGAGATTTTTAGATAGACGATTCGATAATCTAAATCTCTTCTAAACTTCTTCCCATATTGTTTGTTTTAAGTTAGTGCTTTTTTACAGTTTAGCAAAGCAAAGTCTTGGTGCTGCATTCCGATTTGTAACTTGAACTTCTGTGAATTTTACACAGACTTCACAGCCGACTGTTTAGTGAACAGGACAATTGCGGGGCTAGCGATACGATCATACTGACACTAACAGTCTCTCCCGAGCTGAGACTCGAACCTACGACAACTGGCTTGTTAGGTAGGCATCGTACCTCGAGACCATCTGGGAGACTTTTTTACAGTTTATTTTATCGAAATAAGAAGCAGAGAATTAAGCCAAAATAATATAATGGTTGTGTAATTACTGTATACCTACACTGAAAAGGCAACTTCTTAGAATAAAAGATAATGGAGTTGGAATTAAGTCATGCGTATGAATTTTCAATGGTAAGCTATAATTTTGAAATTAGTTCACCGATTATAATGAAATTTCGAAAAATTACGCTGGTGAACACAGGTTTTGCCTTAGAGCTCAAACTGGGAAAAATAAAGATTATAGCTTTTTAACCATTCCTGAGCTGAAACCGTCCCAACTGGTGACATGAGGTCTTTGAAAAAGGATATTTTTGTGTCTAAATGATTGAGTATAGCGAAAAAATGAGAGAACCACTTAGGTTAACTCATATTAATGGACCCCTCGATCATAAATCGGTTAAACGGTTTTTACAAAAATTGAAAATGATTGCGTTGATTTGATATTGGCCGTGCGTCATGCGTTGAACTGTTCGGAGCTCGATTTCGAAAAGTGATCTCAGTGCCAAGGTAAACTTAATGCTCACCTAATTTTTTGAATGTACCTTAAAGCATTTTTTCTCAGCTTTCCAATGGTGATGTCAAATTTGCGAACTTGATCAAAACACGTTTTTCTGGTCAATTTTTGAAGTAGAATACTTCTCTCAGGAAGTTCGGCTACATAGAGATGTGAAATGAAAATCTAAAACTGAAAAAAGTGAAAAATATGTCCAATTTCAAATGCTAATAAATCGGTTAGTATTTAATGGATTTCCTTCGTTCTTGCAGCAATTGATTGAAAAATCTTCTAAGATTCTTCCCAAAAGAAGATAATTGTAATTTTATTATTCACACTATTGTACTATTGAAAATAGTCAAGCCTTGTCAAAACGAAAAATTCGACCTTTGATTGGTCGTTATATGATTGCTTCCCAAGCACGGTCGACAGAATCACGTACCTTGCAATTGAAAACATGCTATTTGGCATATATAAAAGCCTGTTTCAGCCGAAGCCGCTCATAAGCAGTCGTCCTCCCTTAGCAGCAGCACTAACAGTGCAGTGGATACCAGCGATGGCGGAAAGCGGCCACAGCTGTGGCGTAGCAATGGATAGCGCACATGTTGCAGCGGATCTCAGCATCGATAGCGGCTGATGCAGTGAGGCACTTTAGTGAAATGCAGTCTATGTGCGATAGTGGGCACTAGTAATGCATTCAATGAAAAGTTGACTCATTTTAACAACACGTGAGCCGTCTACTTTTGAGTGTTATATCAGCATTTCAATGTTTACTTCATCACAACGAGTACTTTGTTCGCACTGTCAGTGATAACGCAAAGATGTAATCGGCATCTTATCCGATACTAAATTGAACAACAAATTGTCGTTTTCAAGATGAGATAAAAACCTCATGATTAAAGCGGTAATGTTTTCTCTTGAGTTAATTTACATTTTTAAATTTGTAAAAGTTATAAATTTTACTTTATTTCCGTGTCTCAGAACGTACTGAATTATCTTTTCCTTCAGTCATGAGCACGAAATCCGAAAAAATTTCATCTCAAAATTTAAATTTCGATTTCAAGCAGTAAATGTGGAGCTGACGATTGAAAAATGTACTAACTGGGGAAATAGTTAATTAGAAATTTACGAAAAATATAGTCCAGCAGGTGGGACTCGAACCCACAACTTCTAATCTCCGGTCAGATGCGTTTTCGATTACACCACCGCAAGACGTATAAGACGGCCTCGCTAAATAGGTATTTTGTATCGCTTGCACACTTTATCGCACGTCATCATTTACTCAGTAGAGAGTATTGTTTGGTGGCTGGCTTTTGTTTCGTATCTCTCACGTCGCAGTGGGGTTTACTGCATCAGTAAGAGATCGAAAAACGCCAGTCTGTCAAAAATTTAAAAATTGTCAATTCCCAACCATGACAAGCAACTTACTATATTATTGATAATGGTCCATCTTTGTTGAAGCGCAAAATTCGACTGATCTGATTAGTCAACGTTTAGTTACTAGAAAAAATGACTGACACGCAAGCAGCCGGGTTATCTTTCTTGTAAAAGTATTCTACTTCAACCTTGCGGTCGTGGCTTTGCACACAACCCTCCTGTTTTTTTTTTCTACTTGAAATGAAAGCTCTATCATTCCTCTTAGAAACGATGCACAGTGGGAAAAATGAGCCCAAATTCCCCCCCCTAATTAAATGCCGCTGGGTTGGCAACCTGAAATATAGCATTTCTGATGTAAAATTGGTCAATAAATCGACTGGTGAGTGTTTCACTTTGTGCAGGGCACGGAAAATGGTATATTTTGCTCCTTTTCACTCTATTTTTGGTATTTATGGATATATAGACCTTTTTCCGTGCCCTGCACAGGATGAAACTATCACCAATCGAATTATTGGCCAATTTTACATAAAAAATATTTCAGGTTGCCAACCCAGCGGCTTCTTATTAGTGGGATTTTGGGTTCATTTTTTCCAGTGTGCGATGTGCTGGTTGCATGGAGTTCAATGACAAATTCCAGGGAAATAAATCATCAAAAAGATCAAGAATTGCTCAAAAATAAAAAAAAAAATCAAAAAAATCAATCAAAACCGTTTAACCGATTTGTACCCGAGGGGTCCACCAATATGAACTAACCAAAGTGGTTTTCTCATTGTTTTACTATTTTCAATCATTTAGACACAAAAATATCTTTTTTAAAGACCTCATGTCACCAGTGGGACGGTTTCAGCGAGAATCGCTCTCCTGTAAATCACATTCATTAGGGCAACTATTTTGAGCTTTAGGATCGATCTTGAATATGTTTATTATTGTTATATACAATTATACTGTACCTATACCTCCCAGATGGTCTGTACAATTATACCTCCCAGATGGTCTCGAGGTACGATGCCTACCTAACAAGCCAGTTGTCGTAGGTTCGAGTCTCAGCTCGGGAGAGACTGTTAGTGTCAGTAGGATCGTAGCGCTAGCCCCGCAATTGTCCTGTACGCTAAACAGTTGGATGCGAAGTCTGTGTATAACAAACAGAAGGTCAAGTTCCGAATCGGAATGTAGCGCCAAGGCTTTTTTTACAATTATACTGTATATTATGAGCAATATTTGTAAATTTGGTCGCCATAAATAAAAATTTATCGCTCCTATATTCATCTCAGTACCAATGTTCATCTCATCACGCCTTTTTTATCAATTAATAGTCAAATTTTACCATAATTTCAACGTAAAGCTTTTAACCACTTGACAAAATCGAGAAGCAAACAGATTTACTTTCAAAAATTTGTAGAAATTTGACGGTAAATTGGTCAAATGAGAGAAATAAGATGAATATAGGTGCACCTAGCTGTTGAGATGAATAATGGAGCGATTACCCTACATTAGAAATGGATGCCATTTTAAAATCTAATTTTTTATAAATGGTTGAGCCTTTCAACCTGAAACATGCAGAACTATGTATTTTGTTTTTGAATTATCAATTGGTTGTAGATTTGCACTCATCTCCTAGTTCCCATTCTTAGTTTTTCTTAATTGTAGAGTCGCTTCATTATCACTTGCGTCGCTTAAATCGAGGAGATAAGAATAAGTCATGTCTCATCGTTTATTTGCTAGATGATTTTATACTAGCGCTGCGTTAGAAAGTTAAATGTAAACAGAGAAAATTCCTCCAAAATTGCCAATATCCATGATTTCATTTGCATTTGCATTTGCATCATTTCATTTTGCATGATTTCATTAATGTATAGGTAATAGACTTTACTTACGGCCAAGTTTCTTCAGAAAACTAACACGTAAACACAGTTTGTCGGGAGCGTTTTGCACCTTCAGAATATTCACTGCACACTAGTGGGTGATTACGCCTAGTCGCTAAAATAATAATCAATCCAATCAACCAAATTGCCGAAATTCGTACCGTGCGTATTATTCAAGATGCATTACAAAACGAAAACTTCATCGGTACTGGGATCAGCGCTATGTTTACCGCAATCAACCGAGCCGGAGGAAGGTTTATCAGTGCACTGGTGGTTGTACTACCTTCGGACAGCAGCCTGTATTGTCGGCATGTTTGCTTGGCACAGTCGGAAAACGTGATTCTGACGTTCCGCTTTGCTCGATGGTTCGTAATCAAATTGAAAACATAAACAAAAACAAGTTCTGTATGCCGTCGTCGACGACCACGTGTTGGTCCGGTCGTCGTTGTATGGTGCGGCTGTGCTGGTGGTCGTCGGTTCGTGAATCGAGCCGCTGCCAATAAATTCCGGGGAACTTAGCAGACATGCGCGCGTGCTCACCCGTGTATGTTTGTTCAAGCACCGCGAAGGGTTGACGTTCGACAGCACACCAATCGGTCTGGTCGCAGTTTGTTCATATTGCAGCTAGACGTCGGACGTGGAATTGACGTTTCTCGTGCGGTTGTGTGTTGTTTCTGGAGCTCTGAGCAAATCTGGGTCCTGGAGGAGAAGTAAATAGCTTCCTTTGTGGGTGCTGCTCTGTGGACCTGCAGGTTCCCGATTGTTTGGTCGAGTTTGGTAAATGATGAAAAGTCAAGCTCAAGCAGTGTGAATAATTCAGCCAAATTATCAAGAAGTTTACGGTGTTGGTGTCTTAACGGGAAAATCACTATAGTCGTGTGATTATTGCACTGAATTGGGCTGAACTTTGTTGTAGGTCGAGGGCATAAAATGCCCTGCAGGTTCAACTTTGCAGGTGGATAGGGAAAGTGTTGTGATTTACTGCTCTATTTCCTGATGCATTTCACTTATAGTCAATCGTTCTATGTGCAAGTGTTCGTGTGTTACTGCTGGTTTTAAATCGAGAAAAAAGGCATGTATTTTAAAGCTGCTAGTGAGAATAGTGGATGTGTGATGAAATTTGTTTAATGTTTCTGCATGAGAGCGAGAAAGAAAAAGTATTACAGTTGTGAGCAATCAGTGCCGTGTTCATAAGCCAGTTCAAAAAGCTAATTTTTGTTTCATTTCGCATGAATAATGAATGTTCAGTCATGCGAAAGGTCGGAAGTTCTCCATAACTTGTTCGACAAATTAGTCATTTCAGTGCGATTTGAGTGCATACGCCGACAAAGCGAAGGCCACACGGTTGGCGCTTAAGCACAGTGGAAAAGTGGCATGGTGATGTTCAATTAGTATTATGATCCGTTGACCTGCTTGTTTAGAAAAGCATTGATAGCAGCGTTGGGAGCAGAATATTTGTGCTCACCGAAAAAGGTGTTTCCTCGTGGGAAATGGATACCGTTCTGTCATAAACATGAAGCATGTAAGTAATCACAAAGCACAGCAGATTTTGGTAGCAATCCCTTCATGCATGATTTTCGGATCAATCACAGTATGTGCAAGCTTTGAACATAGCAATGAAATCAAAATTCGCCTCCTGGTTCTTTTACAACGTCTAGCCGATTGGCAGTGTAGATTTATCATCTGACTTTTACGATCACCTACGCTTCAGTTTCGTCGGCAATTCAATCAAACGAAGCGACCAGTTTTTACGTTTTTTTCTCATAGAAGTACCATATCTGGCTATTGTTGTGGCATGTCTGTTACTGTAGTATGAGGATGATAGGCGAATCCGGGTCGTTGTCTGAATTTAATGCATGCATAGATTGATTCATTTCTGTCGAATTCTGTCTGTGGGTTTTGTTTGCTTAAGAAAATTAAGAATCGAATAATATCGCGAATTTGATGGCACCTAGCGTAATAAATTCTGCAGCAAATGTTACTACATCTTGAAATATGAATAAAATGGACACACACCCAAGTAACAAAACGGGTTTTATCAATGTTTTATAGCGCTATTTTGGCTTTATTGAGCTCTATAAAACTTTGATATACCCATATTGTTACTAGGGACAGTTACTTTTGTTCACGATTGCCTTTTAAAAACTTGTTATTTGATGCTGAGCAATAATTGATTTGTTTTATAAGCAACTTAAAAAAATGATTTAAAAAAAATTAAAATATCCAAAGCTAGATTTGGATTACACTGGTCAACACAGGCGTTGGAATGTTTAAAAAGCTATAGACTTTCTAAGGCAACTATTTTTAACTTTAGAGCAGCATTTTTTTGCTTTTGTCAATCAGTGTTACCTGAAAAAAAAAACGGTGCTTTTAGAAAATTTGTTGTAAAACTTGTGTAAAACTTTACTTCTAAGTAAAAATTTGTACTACATTTCTTCATTCAGACCTTTTCATCAATGTCAAGTTGTAGAGAAAAACAATTTTTTTGGAACTCAACCTCAAATAAAAGATGTGTCTTTTATTTTTTCATTCTGGATTTTTTAACAAAAGTTATTGTATAACTTCAAGGTAACATTCAATTTTTTTTTGTAAATTGAAAGTGTTTATTTATAATTTTTGTTATCCAAAATAAAACAAATTTTTACGATGCATATTTTTTAGGAATCATTGTTAGTTCCCTATTTTTTATTCTCAAAAAATTCTGTGAAACCTGAGGTTTTCGAGCTAAAATACTTGGAATGAAACTTATGTCAAAATGCTTACACCCTTTTGAAAAAAAAAACACTTGAGCCTGAATTGTTTTCTCACCCGCGCAAATGTTGCTAAGTAAATACATGTGCACAGTTTCATTAAAATAAAAAATAAGTAAATTCAAATGGCATCAAATATGACGCTGCTGAAATTCTTGGAAACCCTAAGCAAAAACAAGATCATCATTCTAATTCTACACATCCCGCGACTTAAATATTCTTGTCAGTTTTGAAGCAATCCCCTGGAAACTTTCTCTCGGCATCCCTTCTATCTAATGCTCTAAACAACATGTTTATTCCATACACCGTTGACCCTCTCTAAAACGGAATGCCACTAGCAAACATGGTCACAACATGGTCACTATGACCGATAGAAGCAAAACTTAGGCGCTACATTTTACTTTCGGAACTTGACTTTCCGTTTATTTGATCTAGACATTGCCTCCAACTGACAACTGTGAAGCTACACTACGATTTTGTTATTATGTAGCCCGAAAGGGTTGATCCTACTATAACTTTAATGGTTTTCGGCAGCTGAAGTTCAAACATACGACGAGTGTGTTGTTACACCGACATTGTATCACAAAGTGATATGGGAGAATTAGGCAAACGGTCGGGAAGAATTGTTACAATAGCCAACCAACATGCAAGTTACCACTTCATGGAAAAAGCGCTAAAGGTGGAATATGAATGCTTCTAGTTTATTTAGTTTGCTTCGAATAATAATGAAAAAAGGGAATTTTATTTTATTGTGAATTTTTAGTGAAAAGCAAAGCTTCAAACAGTTTTGCTCAACGTCATCCTTGAAAATGCGCTTTAGATAACATTGAATCCTCACATTTATTTCTTTTCAAGTCAAATAACATTAAAATCTAGATTTTTTTGTTAGACTCGTTTTGCCTATAGATACAGGCGGCCACATTCCACATTTTACAAAAAAGGGATCAAAATTCTAGAATAGTCCGGTAGGAATAAAGGAATTTTAATTTTGAAATAGACTTAATGCTATGGACAACAAACTCCCACGTAAATAATTTTATTTCCGATTCAAAGCATGTTTGCAATAGAAGTGATTGGAGGAGTACGGTGCTGTCTTGTTTTACATATGGGTTTATAAGACGCATGGTTTTTGATTCCACAGGAAACTCGAGTAACAAGATTCAATGTTTTAGTTGTCCTTCGATGACACTTTTATGTTGTTTTAATTAAAGAATTGAGAATTGAAGTATAACGAACTTTTGATTTCCCGTTTGTTTGAGTTCATTACTTCAACGTGATATCAATTAAATTAAATGTACTTTATCTGTGTGTTTCAATAATACGATTGCGAAATAACTCTGCTTATTTGTATTTATTTGACAGAACACAATTCAATTTATTTATGTTTAGCAATCGTTATACTAAGCAGGCCGTTTTAAATTATTGGAGATTGAGTTTGTCTATTTATTTGGAAGATTTATTTTTTTTATTCTAAAGTTAAAACGGAAATTAGAAAATTACATTTACCTGTGCAAATACTTTTTAAGAATGCTTTTGTTTGTATTGCTCTTTCTGTGAATGAAAAAATTCGGAAGGTTCGTTAGAAAAAGTAAGAATTGCTATGATAAAAAACTGTCTTGAAGTATGCAAATCTTTACTCTTCACGGTAATGAAAATGTTTATGCCCTACAAATTTTGAATACTTCTAAATTAGTATGAATAGAAACTGCGGTTTGGCGTCCCTTCGACCATACCCACGCGCCAGGAGTGTTTTCGCTTCCATCGAAGTTTGTCTGAAGTCAATTTCAGCTGTAAACGGACAAGCCCCTTGTTCTGGTATTTTTCCATACACAAAATTTTCTACAGCCAATCAAAGGTTAGCATTCCAACCAGCGAGTTCTGAAATGCGCGTCTATCGTTTTTCCACTTGATGGCGATGCGTTTGATGTGTAGATCCAACAGCATTTTTTTTCTATTTGATTTGACACACACGAACAAAAGCATTCGGTAGAATTTCGTACTGGCGAGCTGGCGACTAACGCCACTTGTTGGTTTCGACACATTTGTTTATTCCACACTCTGCTCTGTTGAGCAAATCAATCGTTTCGTTTACTAAACTGAAACGGATAGGAATTTCATTTCATTGGGGCAGGTTTGCGTGTTCTTACGAGTGTGGCGTATGTCCTTCGTGCACGTGAGGAATCGTAATGGATGGAGCTTTAGTTCTACTACGCTGATTTTTTGATGGATAAACTGTGTAGCGTTGGAATGATACGCATTTTGATTTTCATATTTCTATACGACTTTTGTAGTACTCGATTACATTTCACATTACAATTTCATTGGGCAGTAAACCTTATATCTGATAGATACATGATACATACTAATTGAAGATAGTTTCTAGTGGCAGGTAAACAAAGAATTGATGCCCACATTATTTCTTTGCAGTTCAATATAACTGTAACAATAGGCCGAAACACAGAAAATGATCCTTGTCTGAGTTTCAGACCAAACAGCACGCAACAGTTTGAGCCTGAGCAGTTATTGCGTTCTTCCAATTCCCACAAGTGTTGATCTGATAAGCATAACGTAACGGTTATCCAGCAAACGCAGTTAACTAGCTTGAAGCAGATTTAATCTTTTTCAAATTCTTTTACCGATACATGTATATACCTACATGAAGGTCGACTATTACTGGCAAACATTTTGGTATTTCACTGAAGATGGTTTATCAAAACAACTGAAAAGCATGATTAGATGTTTTTAAATGAGACATATTCGTCATCTAGGTTTCAAACTTAATCCAGCTTTTGCGTGGATAATTTGAAATTTATTCAACTCTACGCGAGATTTTTAAGATTTTTTTTTTGAAATAAAAAGTGCAAACTTTATTTTGTAAACATACATTTCGACACGCAAATTTGAATTGCTCTGGTGTTTCATTTAATATTTCATGTTGTTAAATTATAGTAATATTTATATGTATAAAATTTATTTACAAATTCATTGGAATTCTTGCTCGAAAATTTTTTTGGTTGTTATTTTACTAAGATATGTACAATTCCATTACTGTTTATTTCATACTCTTAATTGAACATCAGAGGTGTCGTGTTGCTGATTTTGCTACATGTGCACAAACATTTACTTAAGTTCTTTTTCCTTAAATTAAAGAAGAAAATCAAACAAAAGTGTTTCATACTTTGAATTGAAAGGCTAGCTTGCTCACTTGTTTTTATATTTTTTATTATTTTTCGATAATCGCCTATGTTTGGATATTAGGTAACAGACTACCTGTGCAGTGCACATGTTGCACAGGTGGATCCGACAACACTGTTGAACATACGTAACAGTTGAATGGTTTTTCAGTTCGACACCAACGCTTCAAATCAGTTTGACGGTAGCTACCCGATCAGAAAGACAAAACCAAAATGTAACAGAAGCTGTTAGCTTGTTAAAGGGTGTCCACGATGAAATTGCCACACCATGAAATAGCTCTAACTTTTTAACCGTTGGGTAGAATTTAATGAAAATTTGGGTGGATTTAGTTTATAGTGCATTATTCACATCCTGCAAGTTTTAAAGTCCTGTGATCAAAACTCGCGGAAATGGAGTCGAAAGAACAGCTCGTGCGTGATAAAATCTTGCGCATTCATCACGAGAACAAGGATCTCTCGCATCGTTCCATCGTTAAAACGTTGGGAATCGCGAATTCCACGGTGTCGCGAGTGATTAAGCGGTTCGAGGAACGATTGACCATCGATCGGAAGCCCAGAAGTGAAAAAAAAAGTATTCCGTACAACACCAAAAATCACAACTGCGTAGTTGGGGCCTTCAACCGAAACCCGAACGCCTCCGTTCGGGATGTGGCTCAGAAGCTGCACCTTAGCCGAAGTTTTGTCCAGAAGGCCAAAACTAAGGGTGGGCTTCGAACGTTCAAGGTACAAATGCCCCTAATCGCGGAAATGGAGTCGAAAGAACAGCTCGTGCGTGATAAAATCTTGCGCATTCATCACGAGAACAAGGATCTCTCGCATCGTTCCATCGTTAAAACGTTGGGAATCGCGAATTCCACGGTGTCGCGAGTGATTAAGCGGTTCGAGGAACGATTGACCACCGATCGGAAGCCCAGAAGTGAAGAAAAAAGTATTCCGTACAACACCAAAAATCACAACTGCGTAGTTGGGGCCTTCAACCGAAACCCGAACGCCTCCGTTCGGGATGTGGCTCAGAAGCTGCACCTTAGCCGAAGTTTTGTCCAGAAGGCCAAAACTAAGGGTGGGCTTCGAACGTTCAAGGTACAAATGCCCCTAATCACGACGAGAAGCAGAACAAGTCCGCCAAAACCCGTGCCAGGAAGTTGTACCTCAACATGCTGACGAAAGTTGAATGCTGCATCATGGACGACGAAACATATGTGAAGGCCGACTTCAAACAGATCCCCGGCAACCTTTTTTTCACGGCCAAGGATAAGTTCAGCGTTCCGGAGCATGTTCGCACTCAGAAGATGTCCAAATTTGCGAAGAAATTTCTGGTTCGGCAAGCCATCTGCACGTGCGGGAAGCGGAGTGCACCTTTCGTGACCCAGGACACGATGAACGGACAGGTGTACATGAAAGAGTGCCTCCCGAAGCGGCTGCTTCCTCTCCTGAAGGCCCACAACGTCCCAACAATCTTCTGGCCGGATTTGGCCTCATGTCACTACTCCAAGGACGTGCTGAAGTGGTATGCGGACAATAAGTTCAATTTCGTGCCGAAAATGTTCAACCCTTCCAACTCTCCGGAGCTCCGCCCCATCGAAAAGTACTGGGCGATTATGAAGCAGCACCTTTTAAACAACCTAAGGTAGTGAAGACAGTCGAGGAACTGAAGAAAGTATAGGTTTACATGCAAAAAACGGTTGATTCACAGGTTGTGCACAATCTTATGGTCGGGGTTAAGGCCAAGGTGCGGGCATTTGCGTATGGACTGTAAATAAAATACGAGTAAAATGGTAAAATGAAGTTTAATAGTTATTTTTCAATCCCTGAAAATTCGATGGCAATTGGATGAAAACTCGAATTTGGCGAATCAATTTTGTGTGTGGCAATTTCATCGTGGACACCCTCTATGCGGAAAATCTTTCAGGTTATGTTACCAGATTGATCCCGTTAGGTGTTAAAATAACAGAAATTATAACAAAAAATATTCTACTAATATCAAACCCATATCAAACTTTGCTACTAACATATCAGCTTTATAACAAAATAAGATAGCATTCAAAACAGTATAATAACAACCATTGTGAGGAATTAGCTTTTGATAGAGACGAACAATTTGTTAGACTTGTTTCAAACAATTTTATTTCAGGACTTGTTATTACGACTTATTCAGATCCAATTTCTAGATAAACATTTCAAAAGGTCCTATCTGCTTTCATAGTTTTTCCGGAGCGTCTTTTCATTTTGGTAATGGTTCAGCGTTAGTAACTCTCCCAAGTGGGATTTTTGTTCAGAAGGTTAGAGTGATCCCTCCGCTATCAACTTTTGTAAATAACGTGTCATAAAAGATGTTTGATAAGTTGTGGTGATGGAATGAAAGTGATCGATCAAAAAAATGGATCAAAGCAGATAGGACCTTTTGAAATGTTCCTCTAGATTTTGTTTCAAAAGCATATGGGTAAATACAAGCTCGTATCAAAATATGTTATTTGTATCTCCTGTTGATAGAATTTTGTAATCTTGTTGATAGAATTTTGTTGCTCTTCTGATCGGGGTAGCGCTACCAACGCTAATACTTTTCTTCAAGCCATACGTTATTTATCTCTAAATAACGTTAGTTTGGTTTCACAAAAAGCAGCAAGAAAGTCAGACACTTTGAGCACTTACGATCATCAAGTCCCGTGTAAGAAATACTAGAACAAAATTTAGCTTTAAAGGACTTGTTCAATATGAAAGGAGTTCCACAAGGCAGCAGCATGAGTCCGCTACTCTTCTCAATTATCATTAACGATGCTGCACTACTGCTGACTCGCAGTCGCCTGTTTCAAGACCTTGGTGAAGTGAATTGGCCTCCAATACCAAACCATTGATGACGAATTTCATGATCCGTTAATCCTAAAGTCACACACCTTGTGAAATTAATCGGATATAAAACTGCGGGAGTGTCAAATGAAATGAATTCATTTTAAAATTAGAGAATCTCTTAACCAACATTTTTTTTTGAGTAAGAACAATGTTGCATTTGTACCGGTAATGGTTTTGTGGAAAAACAATTGCATTTTTCTGGACCGTGGACTTATCCGGAAAACACTTATTATGATTAAATCCATGCACGCAATTAAATTAAAAATACCTTCTGTAACATAATATTTCTGTCCTCTGGTGCTTCCTGCCAGTTTTGAAAGTTCGCCAATTCATTAAAAGCATTTAATTTTTAAGCAATATCGGCAAGTAATCTCCTTTTAGGATACTCCCTGCGTAATTATTACTTGGGTAACGAAAAAAAAGTTTAGTAATAATTTCGAACTACACAGTTCATTACGGTTTAATGTTGATTTTCGTTGAAGAGAAGAGAGTGAGAAGAAAATTCTTTGCAATTGCTTGAAACCCCGAAAAATCTGTCTGTACAGGTGATACACTTTATTTTTGCCATTAAAACAAAACAGATGATTATTTTTTCTCTGGCCTTTTTTATCATCGTTATAGAGTAGTAAAGTAACAGTTGAATCAGTTCAACTCAAATAGCCTTTTCATTTGATTACGACCCATAGACACTTTTCAACATTATGACAAGCCGCTGCTTACTGCTTCCTTCTGATCTGTATGTTACCTAATTCCAGCAAGATACAAAATCTTGATTTGTTCTCTACTTGAATCCATTGCAATTATCCTCTGGAAAAAGCAAAACACTGTACATTTTCTTCGCTTTTCTTCTTACGATATATTTCTTGTTGTGATTTCACACCACAACACGTGGTTTTCAATGTGCACAACTCGCTATATGAAGTTATTCTAACAATAGGCACCAAATGAACAACTAGATTCTTTTGTATTCATCCTTCGTTCATACTATCTTTTCTGACGGGTGTATGGAGAAAAAACACAAAAACGGCTCCTAAGAGCTGATGTAGTCTAATAACTTAGCTATTTTCTCCCAGAAACCAATGTACCAATCCAGTTTTTTATTACCGATTGAGAGGATTCAGGTCTATTCGCCATCTATACACTTCACGAGTTGTGTAGCTCGGGATAAAACGACAATTGCGTCTCATTTTCATCACTGCAATCAGGTGAACAACAAACATGTGGCACAATCAAAACAAACACAGTTGATTAACAGGGTAGGCCTTCCGATGAGAAAAGCGAGACTCAAATGTGTGGATCACTTTCACGGTGACACCCTGTACATAATCGGGTTCGACCTGTTTAATAATTCAGTGCTAAATACAATATTTGACTTGATCAGTCTAATATAAGAACTACATTGTTCGTCTTGGTTAATTTGAGACGTAAAGCTTTTGGTTTTTGGTGAGATAGAATTAATTTTACTTTTGTTGTTCATTTAACAACCACAACACGCACAATATCAAGAAATGTTAATTCAATTTATTTGGAATAAAATTTTTCATGAAGGGTAAAGGGTTGAGGGTAAAAAAATTTGGTTTTTTGCGTTACGTAATTTATGGATGTCGCCTTCGGCATAGAAAGAGTGATTCAAGAATTTTCGTTTAGAGATTCTAGTATTAGTTTTGATGGGTCACATGCTTGACATAAAACTATAAAACTGATGCTGGAGCTGTATTGTATGAAACAGAATAAGAGTTGTTTCCCAGAGAATGATTGTATTCAATATAAATACATTACATACTACTTACCAGAGCATCAAAATCAACACAAATTGAGATGTCGTCAGTCATTGGCTAAGAACTAGTTCTGCACCCAGGATCGATTCTTAAACCTAGCTCTCTTACTCATCTTACCAGTCAGACAAGCGCTGTAGTAACTCGTCCTGTATCAAGAAGTTGTCGCCATTTTACTCGGTTTTGGGCTGTGTTTCACCAGTTCCCCAGACGTTTCATCACTTGCAAGTCTCTTTCGATCTGGTCGAGCCATCATGCACGCTGCGCCCCTTCTTTCTGGTGCCGGTAGGGTTTACTGAAGAGAAGTCCGGCATCCTTACGACTCGACCGGTCCACCGCAACCAATTGTCTTTCGCCAGGTGCGCAATGGGGTTCTCTCCAAACAGCGCTTGTAGCTAATGGTTCATGCGCTGTCGCGCCGTTATCCGTCGTCCGTTTGTACTCCACCGTAGATAGTCCACAGCACCTTCCGTTCGAAAACACCAAGAGGACTTCCGTAGAGGACTACCGGTTATATAAGGGTTTGGTAGTTTTTTGTATCGAAGTGGTCATGTCCGATCAGCACTGTGATTGGTGCGTACGTATGTAATGTCTGAGAAGAACGAGCCGTCGATGAGAACGTGGTCGATTGTTTTGCTGTACATTGGTCGAGGAAAGAAGGGACTTTGGACTGCCAGCCCGCGGGAAGCTGCGAAGTTGGTGCATAGCTGGCCGTTGTCGTTCGCCACGGTGTGCAGGCTGTGCGGGCCGATCACCGGCTTATATATAGGTCTTTCCTTCCGTTCATGTCCCCAATGACGATCTTGATGTCTCTACGCGAGCAGCTATCGTAAAGTTTCTCCAGCTATGCGTAGAACGTTTCTTTCTCTACATCAGGTCTTCCTTCGTGAGGGCAGTGCACATTGGGAATAGTGTAGTTGTAGAACCAGCCTTTTATTCTCAACAAACACAACCTGTCGCTGATTGCCTGCCACTTCATAACACGACTCTGCATCCTGCCCAGCACTATAAAACCGCTACTAAGCTCATTGGTTGTGCCACCGCTTTGGTGGTACTGTGCCTTGCGGTCACAAATCCACCGTACCTTCTCTCCTTTCAAGCAAAGCTCATGGAGCGCAAAAATGTCGAAGTGGCGGGATTCTAGCTAATCCAGCAGAATCCAGTCGACATCCGGTGCGTTGAACGATCTACTGTTACATGTACCGAGCTTCCAATCGTCGTCCTTATTTCGTCGGCTGGGTCATTGCCTATTGTTTCCGGTTCGTTTTGTATTCTTGATTCTTCGTAGTATGTTTATTTTAGTATGCTGCCTTACTAAGGCTGCGATGCTTAGTCTCGCGACGGGGCTGCCGCCATAGGTGTAGCTGGCGAGACACCGCATTTCATTGTTCAGCCGTTCGGTCCGCATCAGTCGCTGTTTGAGCCGCCCCTAGCCTGTTGGGTTCAGACAAGCTGCTCTCTAAGGAGAACAACTACCCCTTTCCTGTCAGCATACGACCAAGTTTCCACCGGTTCACCGGTTTTCCCCTGGTTGCTCGTATCCCAGTCGGTAAAACGTGGAGGTAGGAATAGGGCATTATGCCTTGAACCACACTGGGGTCCATTTTATTCCTGTACTGGACGGGTGTGCTGTTAAAAAGCACTGCGCAGCCATTTACCAAACCTGGCTCTCCTCAATATCAAATCAGTGTTGCTGAAAGAGGTTGGCGTTGACACTGTGTTCAAGATATTCAGTACATCTTCGGAGATTCTATCTTGAAGTGAGTTTTGCTGCTGTTACGACACTATTTTAAGCATTATTAAATAAGCTTATTAAAACTCCTTTTTCTGTTTTTTAAAATTACATGCATGAAAACTAGCCCCCCCCCAGAAATTTTCCTTAGTTGCGCCCATGCAGTATTTTTGTTGACGGATGATGAAGAGCTACTAGCCAAATTGAATGCTATTGAATATTTATCGCGATAAGGTTTTCCCATCTGGATGCCTTGACGGATTTTCCCATTCGGCAGCTGTTCATCTCGGTAAACAGCCATCCATAAGTTCGAAGAATTGTTTTGAGTTTAAATGGTTTACTTGAGTTTAGAAGATGATATGCATCTATACCGCAACTGTTTCGCGCGAAGGTTCGAGTCACAATTAATTATTGTGTTCTTGTGGATCACACTATTGCTTGGTTTGATTATATACATTGATTATCTAGCAGATATATTGAACTTGCTTAAAGTATATGTTAGGTTAATTGATAACTTCCACCAGTACCATAACTGTAGCTAAAGCTTAGACACATTTGTTGTCCTGCTTGAAAAATTATTCAAAATTTCGCTGAAGATACGATATTGGTATAAAATCACTTGTGTTTTCTTTAATATTTGTACTAGCATTGTTGAAAAAATTATTTAAGCTTTTTCAATAAAAATTAGTAAAAATAAAATAAAATGTCATTTTCCAAACCCATGGCGACAAATCGTAGAGTAGTTATTCATTGCAAAAATGAAGGTCAGATTTTCGGTTGGAATTAAACATTTTAATCATCATGTATTATAAATCGAACCAAATCACTCTTGCTATTCAAATGCTGCCCAAGCTTGGCTGTGTCCTGATAATCATAATTCATAAATCTAATATTCAAGCAACGAATGGCTCCAGCATCTTGTCTAATAGCAGATGATTTGACTGAAGAAAGAAAATCTTCAGCCGCCATCAGCATGAGCTTCCAATGGCACAGGCTGCTTATTGATTGGTCATTCATCATCTCATTTCTTATCTACACGAATGGTAGCTCACACAATGTGAATAAATAATAGAATTATGAATTCGTTCCGATTAGGCATTCCCGATTCTGTTCGTCTTTATTCTATATTATTAGCTGCCGTAATGGCATGACTATCGGTATTGAGCATCGTTTTCCAGCACGAAATCCAGTAAATCTCAGCCTTCGCAGACACACGATACTGGTAAAATTTGATTAGCTTTTCTTGCAAAGACTGCTGATAAAGGAATATGAGTTCTTCAGAGTGGGCGATACCATTGGATTTCCTCTGACTCTACCTAATGGAATCAAATGCACTCCTGGTCCGTTGCGAAATTCTACGGATTACCTTTGGTCAAAGTGATGCTTTAATAGAAGGTTCCGCTTCCATTATTTTCAAGGGGTCTTTCAATGGAACAGCGGAACAAAGCTGTTTAACACTTACTTGTCTGACGAGTGTACGCAAAATTGGTTGGTTGTGACTGTCAGTCAAACAGTGTAAACTTGACCACAATAAATTTCGTATGATTGAACGACAAAGTAAAAGCAGTGCGATTCATGTTACAGAAATCCAGTCATGTACTCTCACCTTGCTGTAAATCTGAATGCGCTTTCGCAAATTTTGCGAAGACGCCTTTTTGTCGTAGATGGCTCGCTAGAGATCTGGTTCGCACCAGGTGAATTCGACGACAAACTGCATAGATCTATTGAGCGAGACCCAATTGGGCAGTACATAAAGAGCAAGTGTTGTGAATTACTGTCACTAGCAGCAGTTTTTTCATCTCTTCCCGTTCTCTGGACAGTCAGTAGTGTGTAGTGTAGTAGTTCAGAATTTTATGCTTGCAATTTAATGGCGCCGCACTACGAAGGTAGTTGAAAAACGACTTTGTTTGAATGTAGATTTTAAAGTTTTGTTAAACTTCTACTGCCTCTCCGGTGGTCTTCGAGGTACAATGCTGGTGTGGCCAGAGACTGTTAGTGATAGTAGCATCGTAGCGCTGGTCCCGCGATTCTCTTGTACACTTAACAATTGGCCGCAAAGTCTGTGTACAATAAACAGAATTCAAGTTTCATTGCGGAATGTAATACTAAGGCTTTGTTTTCCTAAACTTCCATTTAATCCAGTTGACACTCTTTGTAGCATCTGTTCATATATTTCAAATAACCGCTATAATATTGATCGAGTTCACGTCATCGAATCCTCATCACAGTCGATTATGGGTTACGGTCCCGACGGAACTACTTTGCCAGTCTAGATTTATTTTATTTCATCCCACGCGGTCTCAGTTTGCCCACGTAGGGTCTAACGCTATTTGTAGCTCCTCGGAGCATGGCATTTAAGAAGGCCTCCTGACAGTCTTATCACTCTAGGACTCGATACACTCCTTTTTGGGTTTGCGGTTTTCACATGTTTCATCCCTAATCATCGTCATCCGCATCCTTATCATGTCGACGTCGAGCTTCGCACAGATAAAGCTTTATTTTGCATATTCACATGGTCGGTCGAACTTTGATTGACTATATCATAGGCGCTATGCGCTACCCATTCGTCACGGCCGGCGGCAACGCTAGAATGAGAAATTAATCCTTCGCCAGGCATTTCATCCTTGCTCAAGAATGCCACATATCTACCGTCGATTGGCAGCCAACCGGTATTGTTGCGTGCACTGAATTGCGCTATCGGTCCTGCCAGCGTTGACCTGACCCGTTTTGGATCGATGATGCTTTCAGACCTGTGATGTCGCGATGGGGATGAGGTAATGCATCGCTTAATGGCATAAATGATGGGTGGATTTTCTCTCTACTAATGCTTGACGGCATTGCGTGGCTTTCCTCCTCCTCACCGATTGTAGGGATGCGATTTGCACTGCGGACGTTGTGGGAAGAAATTGTCGAGGGATTTGTAATTCACTGCAGTCGCCGAAGGCAACCATTAAAATAATGGAAGTAATATAAATACGAGCCATTTCGGATTGAATTTTCTTGTACTGGATTTAATTTTTATTTTTTACGGCTGTAGAACTTTTGTTATTGAGCATTTTCAGCTAGAAATGCAAGAAAAGGTCATTTTTGAGTTGAACTCCTCAGAGTTGGTTGAAACATAGTTGATGTGTTGGCATTTTCCCTAATTTTTCCAAAAGACCTGGTCCAGTTTATTGTTGAAGTAAACCCTGGTCCAGTTTATTGTTGAAGTAAACATTTAATTAAAATTAAATTTAATTAAAATTAAGACGAAGGATCAAATAAATGTTCGGTTGTTGCAAGTATTGATGTTTACGGTTTAAAACCAAAGCCTTGGCGCTACATTCCGATTCGGAACTTGACCTTCTGTTTATTTATACAAAGACTTCACAGCTGACTGTTTAGTGTACAGGAGAATTGCGGGGCTAGCGCTACGATCCTACTGACACTAACAGTATCTCCAGAGCCGAGACTCGAACCTACGACGACTGGCTTTTTAGGCCAGCATCGTAACTCGAGACCATCTGAGAGAGTATCATGCTTACGGTTTAAATTTCTTGAACTTAGATTGGGCTTACGAAATAACTCAAAATCTGTTTCTAGACTAAAATATATGCACTTGATGACGAAAAATTGAGATGAACTTAAAAATTAAAGAACGAAATGAGCTTATTGGAATACACTTGTGTATGCTTTTGGGAATAGAGCTCTGGCGTGCGACGAAACCAATATAAAATCAAACGTTCTGCAGAATACGAGCCAATGGTGAATTCTGAACCTTCTTATAATATTAAATTCAAAATTTTTTAGGACGTGGCTTTAATATAAACCTTCATGTTTTGTTCTTTGGCCAACTTCTCTTTTAGTAAATGAGAAGCTAACGAATACCTAATACTCGCCGATCCGCGTCCTCGTTCACATCACCGAGTGCGGGATCTACCACGGAGTCGCCGACCTCTGTCGGGTTCTCTGCTAAAAATTATAAGATGATTATCTTCTTTGATCGCTCTTCAGACCTGCCATATTTTACCAGCTTGATGATATTCGCACGTTGGTATGCTTGATTCATCTCATGGTTCATGCGCCATCCCCAAGTTTTCCGTCATGCATTGAAGGATTCTACGCTCGAAGATTCCAAGTGCTTGCTGTTGTCGCACGTTACGAGAGTTTCTACCAAGGTATACAAGTTCGTCGACTGCTTCATAGATACTCTCATCTATCACAATCTCAGTACCAAGACTCGACGGACTTCCACGTTCAAGACCAGCCACTATGTGCTTGGTTTTGGTGAAGTTGGTCTTAAGTCCAATTTTCGCTTCCGTCTTTCCACTGCTCAGCGTTTAATACCGACTATATCAAAATCGTCCGCAAAGCCAAGGAGAATATGAGATTTCGAGATTAAAGTACCGCTTCTTTGCACGTCAGTTCTCCGTATTGTTCCCTCCAAGGCAATGTTAAACAACAAGTTCGAGAGCCCATCACCTTGCTTCAGCCTGTCCAACGTCACGAACGGGTCCGAAATTACGCCCGAACCATAGTTCAAGCATAATCTGCCATAACTTTTTGCGCTTAACTGAGTTATACGCCGCCTTGAAGTCTATAAACAGATAATGAGTCTGCGAGTTCACTTCACTGAATTTGTCAAGAATTTGACGCGAGGTCGTAGATTGCCCTATCCGGAGGTCGCACTGGTACTCTCCAAAAAAGGCTTTTTACAATGGTCGCAGTCTATGAAACAGGATGCGGGAGAGAATCTATCAAGCAGAAGTGTTATGCCTCTACAATTATTGCAGTCGGCGACCCTTTTTATAGACTGGGCAAAGTTTGCGTCCTTTCCAGTTTTTTAGCCACAACTCTAATTGAACTTAAACCCACTTGTGATCAGAGCTGCGGAAAGTCAATATCATACTACTGACATTACGCCAAAATGATGCAACACCAGCATCAGTCAACTACGATGCATGGTTCATTACAAACAGTGATGGCATGAACTCGTGCAAAGTTGAACTGAGTAACACTTTTCCAGATTTGAATCGAACTTGAATCTGCTTCCTCTCGATAGTTTGAGTTTTTTTGCACCGCACACTCTGATCGATTGAGTTTAAATGCGTGCAATGCATGCAATGCACGATGTATCCAGCGATGCAGGCGATGATGTAACGCGATGAGTTTTGTTTTTAGATCGAATTTATGCTTTCATAGGACAATGCAACAAACTGTTGCAGCAGACGCGGCGCGAATTTCATCGCATTTTGATTTTTATGCAATTGTTGTTATGCAGGATTAAAACTCAAATCCAACTCAAGTGTAATGCACTATTAGTAGGATTTACGTGCAAACCGAAAATAAATGTGCAAGCAAGTTTTAAAACTCACTTGGATACGGGGGCAAAGTCACACTGCCTACTCTGATTACAAAAGAGTTTGCGATGTTACAATGATTCTCTTAGCGTCAACTCTCACTCTCATTTTTTTTCTTGTTATCTTTCTCGATCATTCGGGTATGGCTGTACTGAGATGGAACCAGCAGAAATATCAAGTTTATTTTGACAGCATGATGTTATGAGGATAGCAAACATAAAATCAATGATTTTTCTTCAATTGATATGTATGATATTGATATATGGTCGGCGTGCGATCAGACCGAACTAAGCGCCGTTTTCTCAGATTGAGATATTGACACCCAGTGGATATGAGAAGTAATAATCTATCTATTATGAAGTAACGAAATCGTTTGAGCATTTGATAACGATATTATAAAAAAAAATCTCTGTAACAGCTCGTACACAGCAATTGCGTCGGTAAATGTTTTTCGACGCTTGGTTCGGTTTGGCTGCACACCGACTAAAAGCATTGTCAATAAACAACTATTACTTCGTTTTGTAACTGAGCGTATTTTAGTTTGGTACATTTTGAATCTGTATGATCATTCATTTTTATTCTCAGTAAAGAATATGCTTCTTTATAACACCAATTGTAATAAAAAGAATTCTATTATTATTTTTCAAATGATCTCATATCTGAAAAATAATATTGCATGTTTATTTGTTTTTTGACAGCATGAGTTTATTAATTTGATTCTTGAATATTGTGCTTGTTGTTCGTTAAACTAAAGACAGTGTTAGTTCGCGGCAAAAAATGAATCGCGGGTGGCAAAACAGAAAACTTTTAAATATGTATGGGTATGTGTATTTATATGCAGATCCTGTTAAATTCTGGCACGGTTCAACTTTGGAACTGTTCAATTTCGGTTCGGAACGGTTTTGCTTTTCTCCTAGTTTTCATTCATATTTTCTTTTAACGAAGAGGATGGCCGGAGTTAATCGACTGGTTTCGGATATATGGCCGGAATATGTTTCAGTAACATGGTAACGATGATCAAACCAGTGATTAGAAGTGCTTAAAATCCTACCATGCCTCTCATTGAAAAATGTAAAAATGCGGACCTGTTCCGGTTGTGTTCCGAATACTTGGGGTTGTTGTGCCAGCCCATCAAGCGATACCTATAACCACTGGTTTGAAATTTATACCTAGTTCATTGGTGGCCAAATCTTGAGATGGGAACGTCACGGACCGCAAAGCAGATCAAATTTAAAAAATCCTGATAGCAACAAACTTCAAGCTGGCACTGACATAATCACGCTACTGAAACGATTTTTGATATTCCAAAAATCAGCTTGATTTGCATTGCAGTGATATTTCCGAGTGAACTCTGTATATTCACGACGATTGACAATGAGAACCCGAAAATGGCAACAAAAGAGACAAGATATTGTATCACTTGTCAGATCTCCACGCTTACTGTGATGGTTGCTGGCTATTCATGAGAGAAAGAAACGAGTGCGATGATATTTTCTCTCTCGTCATAGTCAGCATGTTGCTTGCATTAATCGCAGCTCTGCTTGTGATACTTTACACTATACGGAGACCCATTTTGGACACTTTTTTCAGGGAGCCTTATTGCTGGGCAGTATGCTCTATACCACACTGCACAGTGGTCCAATAAGGCAAAAAGTGGAACCTAATTCCATAGCGCCTTTTACCTTCATCCTAGCTTAAAAGTGCCTTCGGAACAATTATTTGTATGGATGACCCGCATAATCGCAAATGGTCGAAAAGTATGAAAAGTTTACTATACTAAAAATAAAAAAAAAATTAACTTTTTTGTGTTATGAGATAGAAGAACAGTTTGTTCAGTAAAGTTGTAGAAGATTCAAAAATATGAATTTGTGTTTGTTTGTGCACAGTACTGGCCGGCTGCAACGTGCTTTTCAATCGTTCCGATAACTAGTGATTTTTCAGTGATTTTGGTGGTAATATATCGTTAAATATATGTAGGGTTCTCTAGCTCGGGTCGCCGCGTGTGAAATGTGTAAAGTTCGTCCAAAACAAGCTGTCACAAGCGAAAATTAAATTTGAAAATGTATTTCTTTCGGCTTGTTTTCTACTCTTTTTTTCGTTACCTCAGTGACGGTGACGGTGTGAGGTATTAGTGTGCGAGCGAGAGTAAGAAACTAACAGTGACGTATTTGGCAAAAAAATAAACCGTTCTATACCAAAGAAAAATATTTCACAAGTGTTTCTCGTCTTTTTTTTTTCTCATCTATAAGTGTTTCTCGTCTTGTGAAATAGTATTCTCAGCTGAACATCTGAAAAGCCCAAAAGCTAAGTATTCCTTTTTATCCATTCAATGTTGTTTACTTACACTCATATTCGTCTTGTCATTTCCCATCACAATGTGAAAACATTCCAACTGAACGAAATCTTATTGGAATTTGTTTTGCTATAATCAGTGATGCCGAATTGTGCCATGTTGACTCGCACAAGACTTATAACTATTACATGCAGTTTAGCCGAAGTCTATCAGTTAAACAATCAGCATAGCTTTCGTTTGCTTGTGTGTGCAAATCTGATGTTATTGATGCTGTTTTTTTTCTTCGTTCGATTGCTTGGTTCAATTGTTCGATAGTTGGCGTTGTTCGAGTGGTTTTCGGTGAATAAGATATATCATATGTAATACGTTGGCTGCTTGTTTCCATGTCTCTGGTGCGTGGTTTACTCACCGTCAGAGAACCTAGTACATGAATAATCCTTCCTCTCAGTATCACGGGGGGCTAGAAACATAGCAACAAAAATCTTTTTTTGTTTTTATTTGGTGTAGACCAGTGACCCGGGGTTGCCAGCTATGCAATTTGATTAATAAAAAGACTACGACCTTGAATTCAATCTGATGACTTTTGTTGGGTTCGTTTTATGATTAGTTTAGCTTTTGAAAAATGAGCTATAAATGCATGACACTCTTACAAGACATAATAGGCAGTTTTACAATATAGTTTGAAAATAGTTTGAAAATTTAATATCGCGCTCGACAAGTATTCGATCCTATCGCCTACCATGCCTTAACTGGTCGATTACAGACATTTCACTTAGTTCTATGCTTTTATTTTATGACTTTCCTAGCTTTTGGGCAATTGTAATACACATAAACAATTTTTATTTAATTATACTGTAACCGTTTTGGTCGGGCTGACGATAGTCCACGACAACTAAATTTTGATTGCGATTGTTTTGGCATTTTGTTAATAAACTTAGCACTTTGTTTTGTTTGATATGCATATTTGCATTTTTTTTAGTTTGTAGGCTTTGGAGGCATTATACTTTGCCAGTTTCTATACTCAGTAGGTATCTTAGTTTATTTATTAAAAGAGAGAACCGGTGCGAAACATCGTGTCCCTGCGCGTCTGCATCGGTAAAAGGGAATAGTGCTGCCGTGCGTAACGCTCCGGTGTAAACGCGTTTTCGGTTCGGGTTAGTTAAGCACATCTAAGGGTTTTCAGAGTGTAGTGACTTCCCGATGTGTCTTATTTATTCACGTCTCACGTTGACCGTTTAGTCGGAGACTGCTTGTTCGTCGGTTTTATTTAATCACGTTGCAAACCGGAATAGGTTTCGTCTGGTCGATAAATATAGAGATTAATTTAATAGCTACGCGATGTAAATCTTATAAAGGACCGCCTCTGCAGAAGTGCGCTTGCTTTCTTGAAGCTATTCAGTATTATTAGTCACTTATATTAATACTTAGATGCTTCGGGTTGTGTATGATTTTCGCGCGCGTCATTCACATAGGATCGCGGTGTTTGACAAGAAAGATATTTTCGTAATGAGCGAGAACCGCGCGGTGTTCGATTCCGTCAAATATCGTGAAGACATGACAACACAAACCTTTCTTTCCGCCGCAGTAGTAGAGATTCAGAAATAAACTCGGTCTCGGGCTGTCAGTTTAGCCGGAGATTGTTCACCAATTGCTTTGATATAAGCGTGTCGTCAATCGGAGTAGGTTTCGTTCGGTTTATGAATATCTTGAATAATCTAATGGCTACGCAAAGTATACCTTCGAAAGGGCCGCGTTTATCGACGTGCATTTCTGCGTTTCTGATACTCGTGATTGGCCTTCTTGTGGTTTATTGGTTTAAATCAGATTCACATCGTGTAGACGTATATGCGTGGCTCCAATAACATTATATTGTAAAAATCGGTCAATTTTGTGCTCCATTGAAATAAACCATGCACACCTGTGCGCGGCCCCAAAGGCATTGGTAATGTCTCTTGGTCTAAACCGGTACCAGATATAAATAAGCTAATTGTGTTTCTCTAGTCAGCCGGCTGACTATAGAATAAACCGAAAATAGCTTAATAGACGGATTGGAGTTATATGTATGATCGCATCACTTATCACCTCCTTCCTGTGACCTTTGTGGAGATGCAGAGGTAAAAACGGTCTCCAAATAGCAAGGGTCACACTAACATCCCTTACCTCTTCCCACCTGATTGCAAGGACGTGGCCGGCGTCGTTATGGATCCTTTAAAGTATTGAGTCACTAAAACTTGTACAATGAGAATGGTCGGTCACTCCCAACCCCATTCAGTTGATTCACTGTACAATTTTACTGATTCGGATCAATCACGGAGTGCAACCATTGATTTGTGCAGTCAGCCAAGCTAAGCTAAGCTAAGCTAACAAATGAAAATCCTATCTTCTTTCGGTACAAAGTTATAAAGTACATTACATGTAACTTACTTAAAAGTTAGTTTTTCGTACTTAACTTTTGTCAGTTGCATTTCACACGAAAGTATTGTTCGGAGGAATTGTTAGGGCACACAAAACACACATTTTTGCCAAAGGTCATATATCTCCAGGACTTTTCCTTACAAAGTTATATCATATTTTTGCTTATTTTTTCGATAACTTCAAGAACGTATAGGTTAAAAAGGGGCAAGTGGAATCATGATGTCAATACTTTTCCTTGAAGTTAAGCTGAAGTACTATAAACTCCTTTAGGTTCCATTTGTCCCAATCCACCCATATTAGAGTACGGCGAGCATATGTTACATATGTCATATGCATATGCATATGTCATATGCATATGTCAAAATACTAACTTTTTTGTTATCGAGAAAATATGCTGAAATGTGCTATAACTTTGTAAGAAAAAGTCCTGGAGATGTGTGGTCTTCAACAAGAACGTGTGTTTTGTATGCCCAAATGCTTCTTGAGAACAACGTTTTCTTGTAAAATTTAGCTAACAAGAGTTAAGTGCAAAAAATTAACTTTAAAGTAACTTTTACAGAAAATACTCTGTAACTCTGTACCCAATGAAGATAGGAATTTTGTTTCTTCAGCAAAGATTCATATTTTTGCACGTTCTAAAACTTTGCCGAATTAACCATTCCTCTATCTCTCAACACAAAAAAGTTAGTATTTTGGATATATGAAAACCTACTGTAACATATGCTCGCCGTACTCTAATATGGGTGGATTGGGACAAATGGAACCTTAGGGAATTTATAGTACTTCAGCTTAACTTCAAGGAAAAGTATTGACTTTTTAACTTATACGTTCTTGAAGTTATCGAAAAAATAAGCAAAAATATGATATTACATTGTAAGGGAAAGTCCTGCAGATATATGACCTGTGGCAAAAATGTGTGTTTTGTGTGTCCTAACCATTCCTTTGAACAATACTTCCGTGTAAAATGCAACTAACAAAAGTTAAGTACAAAAAACTAACTTTTAGGTAAGTTCCATGTAATATACTTTATAACTTTGTACCGAAAGAAGATAGGATTTTCATTTGTTCAACAAAATTTCATATTTTTGAATCTCCTACAACTTTGCTCAACAAACTTTTCTTCTATCTCTTAACACAAAAAAGTTGATTTATTTTATTTTTAGTATAGTAAACTTTTCATACTTTTCGCATCAAAATTTCGCCAGCGCTTCGCGATAATCCAGATTACTCGCATTCCAAGTAGGCAAAATTGTTGAATGTGGCCAAATCAATCGCCACCAACGATATAAAAGTGTTTGGAGAACGTTTTGTCGACTGCCAGGAAAACAAAATCGGAAGGAAATTAAAATACTAAGGTCGAAAAAACGATGAAAAGAGCGGCCAGCAGTTTCAAGCGGAATCCCAAACTTTATATTCGAGATGTCCCAAACAAGCGGCTAGTGTCGTCTACAACTGTGAATCGAGCTTAAAAACGACACAGACCGTCGACTAACAAAAACGTGGGGACTCCGACTCGTAATGAAAAGCAAAACAATTCGGCCAAACAACGATCGCGAGAGCTGTACGCTGTAATGAAGTTTGATTGCGTGGTACAGGATGATGAAACTTCCGTCATGGCAGACTTTAAACAGCCTTCTGGACAGGAATATTATACGGCAACTGGATGAGGATATGTGGCAAACACACATTGAGCTGTCGACGTTTGTGGAGAAACATCTCGTATCATAGGCCATTTGTTCCTGTGGTTTGAAGAGCAACATTTTCATCGTGAAAGGTTCCGTCAACTAGCAAATTTTTGTGTTTTCTCAAGCAACACAGTTGTTCCGTTCCGCTGGATTTGGCATCTTGCCATTGCAGAAAAAGGCCATGGAGTGGTATGCTACGAACTGCGTCCAGTGGTGCCAGAGGACATGAACCCTCCGAACACAGTAGCGCTACGCCCCATAGAAAAATATCGGGCTATCGCGAAGCGGAAACTCAAGAAGACACGAAAGAATTTCCACCACTCTACTTGACACTAGAATTACATTCCACCTGTATCACACTACGATGATTTTAATAGCTACACGCCAGCTCGGTTCCATTTCTAAAGTCGCCCGTGATTTCAAAGATCCACACTGCCTAAAGGCGCTTCACTGTTCATTAGTACGCCCACTGATCGAGAATTGTAACGTGGATTCTGTCCCCGCCTGTATTAAAACTTTTGCTTCCGGCGATCAAAACGATCAAGAAAGCTGATGGAATTCGCCAAAAAGGAGCTTGAGCCAATACTTTTTTTTTCTTTTAGCCTATACAAATTGAACTTGCCAAAGACACATGATTTGATTTTTTATTAGAAAAATTACCGATTTACAAACATTTTAGTTTGACCAATTTTTGACCGTAAATCCTTCAGATTCTGGAGATTTGAAAAAATTGCGTAATACTATGCAATCGCGAACTTGCAGTTTGTACATACATTAGTATCACGAAATTCTAATTCGATTTTATGGTAAACGGTTTATAACTTTATTTGTTATTCAGAGTGCTTTTATTATTAGTTTACTGTGGTAAACATAGAGCGTGGTTGTTTAACTGATTCGTCAGATAAAATTGAAATTGCACACAGTATGCAAAAATTAAGATGATATTATCAGGGTCTTGCGTTTTGCTTTTGGTTTAATTTATACAACGTTTACCATAGGTTTTTTGCCATTTTAATATAAATTTCATGAAGCCATGGTTGTTTGGTATACTTTAGAGCTCAATTTGAAATGATTTGAGGCTTGATGGTGCACTTTGAAGATATCTATCTACTATCCATTCGATAAAAACGATAGATTTTTCGGAATCTATCGCTTTCAGTATATAAAAGATTAAAATTTTGAGCTATCAATTCGAAAAAGATTTATGTTCGAAGAAGATTTTCGTTTCATTTTTGCTTGCTTCTTTTTCGATACGTTAATTAGTTGCCTAACAGAAGGCGTAATATGCGGCACGATTCTCATTTAGCGAGTGAAGATTCAATGTACGCATACATGTGTGTAAATGCTTTCGGTTTGTTAGTAATGTTACTTCGTACAAGGCGTCTCCATCAAAAACCATTCTTCAAAAAAGAAGTTTTTAATTGCAACCTGGGCAACATCTATTCGCAGTGTAATTATTAAACAGATAGGAATTTCATAGTAAAACATAGTAAATAGTCAAGGTAAACAGTTGTGACTGAAAGAGAGAAATTCTAACAGCGAAGATAAGTAACGAATTTCAGTAAACTTTCAGTTGTTTAATGTAGAAACCTTTATTAAATACTGCTCGGGGCGTAGAGCACAATGACATGAGAAGTAATATTACCTACTATTTCTATCGAAGGGATAGCCTAGCTCAGAAAGTTGTCGAAACAGCTGTTATAAAGATGATTTCACATGACACCAATTTTTGTTAATGAATTTTATAGAAGAAAACCTTAGCTTCATTTATTACCAGGGAAACATGTGCTAAGCCTTCATAACGTGTTGGTTATTGCAAAGTGTACTAGGGCTAGGGGAAATATTTCAGCAAATAAAAATTTCTATCTTCAACTGGTCCCGTTGCAACAGCAATATAAAAGAACCTGTTGGGCCGCCACGCGGTAGAAAAAAATCACGTTAGACACAAATGGCGTTGAATAGGATATTGAAAATCGTGAAGGGAAATTGATTTTCACAGTACAGTTGATATCAAAGTGTACCATATTTGCTGGAGGTGAAGTTATCGCATGACGTAAAACAATACAGCGTTTGCTTTCCGTGGAAATCATTCTCATTACAGAACAATTTCTGGAAGCATTTTCGTGTGTGGAGAGAATTTGTTTTCGCGATGATAAAATGATGTTTTCACTGTTTATGCCTACGGATAGCATGAGAAACGTTCAGACTTTCCTGAAAAATTGTAACACGCATGGATTACTTTCAATTATTTTGCACAAAAGAAACAGAAATCGAGTGACAATTGTTGTATGGTGATGTAGGAAGTTATTTTTTTATATTCATGAACGTGGGATTAACGACACACAGTGCGTTGAATGTATGGGAACGCGGGACAAAAACCAAAACAGCCATTATAGTATATTCTTCAATTGGTGCGACACGAAAAATGTTTAGTACCGATGAAAGCTACTATTTGCATAATTGACGAATGTCAAATTCGTAATCGCAAATATGTCTCAAACGCATTTTTTTCTTACAGAAGCATAACATGATAATTTTCCAAGAATATTATCCATTTAGAGATAGAAGACTTCAAAAGCATACTGAATAATTGCTAGGCGATAGAAAAGTGACCTAAACGCCATGCCTATGATTTTATTTTTATTCAATTCCCTTTCAATTATGTTTACATACGGTTTTCTGTTGCAAAACATTTAGACATCATTATTCCAGGCATCTTTTATGTGTTTTACACATAAATTATGTGTTATACATGAAAATAAGGGACCGATGTATGATAAATTGCTCACTCTTGGTTCCAGAGGTATCATTCGAAAACGCGAATTCCGGTTGAAAGAGCAAACTTGAGCAATGGCAATCGTTTCCAAAGTTTGAAGGATATTCCAAATTAGGGGAAAAAGTGAAATTCAGAGAAGAACTTTTGGGTACTTATTTTGACGATCGATTTTGAATCAAAAGTATCTTTTTTCTCTAAGCATAAAGAAGCATGACCAAAAAGCCTTTATCTTCCACATGCGCTACGTTATGTCTTAATAGTAAAAATTGAAATGTAGTAGTTACATACCTCTACCGTTGACATTTTGGTTTTAACTTGAAAAGATATAGAGTATATTAAAAAATTAATTTGTAAACTAAGAATTTTTTATCAAAAAACTCGTGCCACTTGAATAGTTGAAACCACTTCACAGTAGATGCGTTTCATAATCGTATGGATGAGCTTACGAGGTTATTAATATCATTACAGTATGTCTCAAACATGTATAAAACATATCAGCATATAGAATTGGTTCAATAAGCAATCCACTTTTTTGATTTTTGTCTATGGAACGTTGCACTGTGCAACATGCGGAATGTGCTTTTAAATCTCAGCAACCGCGCGGTGTTAGTCTTTTGTCATGTACTCTAGTAGTACCCGTGATGAGTAGAACATGGTGTAACAGTTTGACCAAAAAGTAGGCGCGGGGTGAGAAAGCGTTTATTCACTTTGGAGGGTTGGAGACGAAGCATCACTATGCAACAGCGAATAACTTTTTCGTGTGTGTGTATATATTCTCACTAACTAGGCATTTGAATACCGCAAATTCAGGTGTTTTGAGTTGTCAATTGTTTCTTAAATTAATGAACATTGGTAGCAAGGTATGTAGCATTGCCATATTTATAATTTAATGGATGCATTTATGATATAATATATTATGAGATGCGATAATTTTTATGCCCTAATTGTTTATAAACAAACCTACTCGCTAGCTATTTTTTTCCAATATGGCCGATTCTGCTTTTGACATATCATTACACCATATCTTAATACATCATGGTAGTACCCTAGCTCCGAGTTCTGACTTTTGACGATCGAGATTAGCCGGGTGGCAGAGCTTCAAACCAAAACTTTTACTTTGTTAACACAACGTATATTCTAAATTGGTATCATTTACATTTAACCTAATTGATTAGAATATTTATCTTCCCTAAGCTACTTAGAATGACTATACTTTTATAATAATTGAATGAAAACATCTTCGGTGTATAGATTAACGATTAAATTTTCGTTGCATCGATATCTTCGTTTTCATCGTTGTGTTCCCGCCACTGTTGTGCCACAGTTCAGTTTTCGCTTGCTTCTCTCCAGAATAACTCAGCTTGATGGTTGTTTTGATAAAACGGTGAAAAATCCAATCATGCCTTCGATCGTCTCTTCGTGGCGCTTCAAATATCCTGCTGTCGTTCAGTTTGCAATGTCTTATTCTATATCTATTCTTAGAAACTTTCACTGCTGCCAGAATCCCGTTCTTTAATCGTCTGCCTATAGATGTGCAAGCAGAAAGCTCAACATTCATACTGTGGAATTATGGTAGGACTTAGTTAGATATAGGGTAGAGCGTATATTCAAGTTTATGTCCTATTTTTAGCGTCAGCTCCGAAAGGATACTGTATATTTATAGCTTTAAACAGACAGCTGAGAAATGTTTCGAAAAGAAGCTCAATTCTCTCGAGAATTGTGTTATCGAAAACTTCGCTCTTAGACTTTGGCCTGTTTAGACATCGGGCTTTGTTGTACTCAATTTTCGATAGCATAGTATAGCGAGAAGAGGAGATTTGTACTTGGTAAGTGTTAATCCCCTTGTCTTGGTTTTCTCACTGGAGCTTATTTGACACGACAGAATACTTTTTTGGTTTTAATGTGCCAAATATAATTATACCTACGTGGATTAATGTTAGGTATGTGAGAGGAGGGAGGTCCTTTTTTACTCCTCCCGGCTGACGATGAGTTAGTGGGGATTTAAGAGAGGAGGGGAGATATAATTTTTTCTCAAAGCTTTTTGTTGGGATATGCGACGGGACCACCATCATCATTTTAAAACTATGCAATGGCAAACAAAAATATTTTGCATCTATACTCTCATAAATACTGGTGCTCATTTTTCATATCTGTTGTAGAGTAGATAAAACCAGCAAAAGTTGTGTTAATTAATTCGAAACTTTTCGATTTCCAGAAATCCGTAAATCAGGTACGCGTATGAAATGTCTCGTCTTTCCTGGACTGAAATGTTGAGTCATATATCGGGCCTCGTCTTCCCCAGTGATTTCGTTATAACGAATAGCACCGTCTCCTTGACAATAGAAAAATTTGTTATAATTAGGCCATGTCATCCGCCTCGCTGCTTCACTGTGTTTTGTGAGCTTCGCATTTTATTTCATGGAGATATCTGTCTGAATCTGACTGAACTTTCGTCGTGGAAATGTTATATTGATCCAGTTGCTGTCCGAGGTGGATTGGTTTGAGGCGTTACAAAGTCTTGATTTCGAATGAGGCCGTAGCTGTTTCAATTCCACTTATCAAAACTGCATAATTTAAGCTGTGTCATTGAAGAGACCACCGAAAAATCCAACAAGGTCCAACAAGCAACAACTTAATACGCGAGAGTGGTTGGGCATAGATCTAGACATCACGCAAATAAAGTCCCGATTTATATCCAACCCCCCATCTAAGCACGATTTTGTCCATATCTACCAGCAGAGGGATGATAGAGGGTAGCCACCGTCCCAATTCTTCGTTGTCCAATGTATTACAAGTAACGATACTTTAAGCACATTTCAGGAAATTCTCATTTCGATAAAACCAATCATTTCAAATAATCTACCTTTTGAGTTTGAACGTATCTATTTATTTATTTATTTATTTATTTATTTGTACAATTACATTCATCTGACAAAGATAAGTCTTAATGAATAATAAAAAAAAAAAAAACAGCAAAAACTTCACAATCTTCTATGAGCATCAAGTAGCCGGTGACGGAACGTATTCATTGGTAAGTCGAAGTCAAAAAACTCGAAAACATTATTAAAACGGTGGCAAATAACACGAATTGGATCATGGCAACCATATAGTCGATTCCGTGGTTCCAGATATAAGAAACTCCTTTGGCGCAGCGGTCTTTCAGGGGTGTATATGTTTAGTTGAGCCAATATAGCTGGACAGTCGATGTAGCCAGTCAGTAGTTTAGCAGCGAACACAGCTTGGTCTATTTGACGGCGAACCTCAAGTGGTTGAATACCAAGCAGACGACAACGGTCCTCGTATGATGGCAGGTTCAGTGGATCTTGCCATGGGAGATAACGAAGAGCATAGCGTACGAATTTTTTCTGAACCATTTCCATTCTGTAGGACCAGTTTGCATGATATGGGCTCCAGATTACAGAATTAGACTCGAGAATCGATCGCACTAGGGCACAGTAAAGTGCTTTGAAACATAATGGGTCACGGAATTCATCGGCAATCTTGAAAATGAACCCCAATCGACGGGTTGCTTTGGCGATAATGTTGTTATAATGGTTCTTGAATGTCAGCTCGCTATCTAAGTACACTCCAAGATCTTTCACGCACTGTACACGGAGAAGATGTTGTGACGATATGGTATAATCATATTCGATAGGGACACGCTTTCTATTGAATGAAATTATGTTGCATTTTCCAACACTCAATGTTAAGCAGTTTGTTGCACACCAGTTCACGAAAGTATTTAGATGCTCCTGTAGCGCGACACAATCTCGTTGGCTATGTATAATTTTGAATATTTTTGTATCATCCGCATAAAACAGTCGACATCCGGGTGGTAACAAGAGAGAAGCGTCGTTTATAAAAATAGCGAAGAGTAGCGGGCCCAAGTTACTACCTTGAGGAACTCCTGAAACGTTTGAAAAACACCTCGAAACAGCTGAACCTATTTTCACGCATACACTTCGACTAGTCAAGTAAGATTTGAACCAGCTTACGGATTCTGATTGGACACCGAGTCGTTCAAGTTTACTAAGCAATATCTCGTGGTCTACCCGATCAAACGCTGCTTTCAGATCCAGGTAAATTGCATCGGTTTGTAAGCTAGAATCCAAGCTTTGCAAACAGCGAGAAACAAACTGCATAAGATTAGTGGCTACAGATCGTCGAGGGAAAAACCCGTGCTGGTCGGCGTCAATATAGTGTTTAGAGCTGGCAAACAAAGCGTCATTTATAATAATCTCAAACAACTTTGAGCAAGCACACAGAGATGTGATCCCTCGAGAGGTTTAACGAGAGAACGATAGCAGGATGAACAGCTTCAAGCTCGACCAGCGGCTCGTGTGCAGCAGATACAGAACAAATTGGCAAAGTTTCATCATTTACCCATACAAGATCCAGCAAACGTTCGTTATCAATCAAAATATTGTTGACTTGTGTCAGACCATGCCAGTAGAGTCCATCGAGAAGAGAACAGCAATAAGCGGGCATATTAGAATGCAGCGTGTCCACTGAAGGGTGACCATTGTCCGAGATAAACCAACGCAAACCAGATTGGTTGTAGTCTCCAAAAAGTAGAGCAGGAGTTTTAAGTTGCAAGCGGGATAGTACCATGCCTATCGAGTCAATGTGCTGTTGAATCACCTGAGAATCGGACTTTCGATCAGGGGGTATGTATACGACACCAGTACTAATGTCGCTATTTGCCGTTTCCACTATCACCCACAACTGCTCGACAGTGTTGAAAACAGGTGCAGGATCGATGCGACAACTCAACTTCACTGAAACAGCTATTAAGACACCTCCGCCTCGCGTCTTTTGGCTGTTCAGATGAGATCGGTCGTTCCGGAAAACTGTGTAGCGGTTCCCAAAAAGTTGCGCTGAGAAGATACGGTCATCGAGCCATGTTTCGGTAAGCACAATTAAATCATAATCTCCTTCAGAAACTGCTAGGAAAAATGAGTCGATTTTGGTGCGCAGCCCACGCACATTGTGGTAATAGATTCGCATATCAGCTACACGAGGAACAGATTCATGGACCAACGCACTGGAACGTGAAAAAGCATGAGGAACCGGAAGCTCAGATGTACAGTTATACTTGCCTGGCGATGCAGGCTGGAAGACCCCGTCTCCGTCACCGAACACAGGACCGGGACAATGTCGAGGATGAAAATCAGTAGGCAGCGCGACTGTGTCGATCGGATAAGGGGCTTCCATAATGCCTGTTAAAGGGTGTCCCGGGTCCAACAAGTTGATAGTAGCATTTGAAGAGGATGTCAGCAGGCTAGAAACGCAAAGGTTTCCATTGTACGAGTCGCTGGGCGGTTTACTCAAGAATGAACTGCAGGGCTGAGTGCGTGTATATTGCTGGTCACTTTCAGTCCGCGATTCGAGTTTTTTTCAATAAATTCACGAAATAGTATGCCTTCTGGCCATGAGGAAGGCAATAAAGCATGCTGTTTCAGGGCAGGGGGGAGACCGATTTTGTATGATACAAATGTCATTGTTCCGATATCCTTTCCTTTTGGAACTAATCTGACAACATCCGATGGTTTTTCGTTGTCCAGGCAGCGAGCAACAATTTGACATACATCGTCATCAGTTATTAGTGGTTGAAATCCCGAAAGGTACAACCAGAATTTAGGTGGCGGTGCTCCAGGAACGATAAATGGCACTGACAGTCCGCTCAAATCTACTGAATTCGTCCCGCGATCAGCAACTGCAACACGTACCGGCGTTCCGTTATTTCCTCGACGTCGCTTTACACCTAAGCTAGGCCATTTCGCTGTACTAAGTGGCTTCGGAGTAATATTCGGTTCCGGTTGAGGTAATGATAAACAATCCACTTTCTGGCTCAAACGTTCAACGAATTTGTGCAGCTGATAAATTTGTGTTGATATGTCGCTTGTATTTGACGGGGGAGCACTGTTTTGTTCGGTTTTATCAGCCAAATATGAACGAATGCTTCTGCCTTGCAATTCGTCTCTGCACAGCAAGCACAAAAACATTGCTTGCCCAGTAGCAAACAATTCCTTGTGAGCGCGATTATTGAATCCACAGCATTTTTGGCTGATGTGGAAATATGTATCACAAAATCCGCAGCGAACTGGTTCCAGATCATTAACAATCAGCTGGCAAGCTCCGCACAATTTCGTATCCATTGCCGCTATTGTCTATTGTGTTAGCGAAATGAACAGTATACAGCCGGTGGCAGCACGGAAAGCGAAATAAAAATTGCAGCAAAATCACTATCACACGTCTCAAAATGTACTAACTTCACTGTCTTTTAGAACGCGGCAGTCTAATGAATGCGTACTACCAAAATTTTGGTTAAAACGGTTAAATTTACACTATAAAACAATTATTTAAACGGAGATAAAAACAAACTTCTTCTAGCATCAATAACACATACATAGGCATATCTAATATCAGATTCGTCGAAAATCAAATAAAAATTTCCAAGCCATTGAATTCCATACATTGAATTCAAAATTGATTGATTAACCCTCTAGTGCCCAAGTTAATTCCTAGACAGGCTTCGGTAAAATCACTATGAATCATTATAAACAATTTTTCAGTATTTATTGAAGCTTTTTAGAGGTTTGACTGAAGCCCGTCAAATGGCGGACTTGGGCACAAGAGGGTTAAAGAGAAAAAGTAGGCGGGACGAAGTTTGCCGGGTCAGCTAGTATGAAAAATAAATATATTTTTCTTGCATATTGTTTCATTTAATTTTTCTGAAGCGAAACCACTTTTTTTTTGCAAAAAAAAAACAAAAAAAAATTAATTATCAATTTTTAGACTAGTACCACGTTGCCCAAGTCGAATGGATTCAACATTTAAAATTGAGACTAAAATTGAGTAGGTATAATAAACAAAAAAGTAAAAATCTCCAATCATAAAGTTTTATAATAGATTTAACCCTAATTGGATTTTTCGTGTCCTCCCGCAAGCACGGTAATAGCAAAAGAGTTAAAGAAAAGCTGTCAAGGGATGATTTTTGAAATAAATTTTCTAGATAGAAAATTGAGTTGCCTAAAACTTTTCTGAACAAATTGAAGTAAGCACTCCTAAGGAAAAAAAGTTTATCAAACAAAAACTTTTTCATATTTGATGCGGTTTTACGTTTCTTGGTTCTGAGACAATAACCGTTCGGTATTGACAAGAGTTAGAGAAAAGTTGTCAATGGATGGTTTTTAGAAAATTCTCCAAGTTTTCTCTTAAAAATGTTAAAAAAAAAACAAATATTGAGATCTTACACTGAAAATTTAAAATGTGGTTTTAAAAAAACTCGGTCAACTCAGATTTATTTTGAAATAAGTGTTTAAGACTGACAATTTAGTTGCCTAAAGCTTTTCTGAACAAACCAAAGTTCTAACAAAAACTTTTTCAAACACTGTAATGTCAAATTACGTGCTTTTAAGTGAGTTTTTGAGGATTATATTTAATGAGAACTGTGAAGAATCCATTTCATGGATTAGTAGATTGGTGAAAGAAGAAAATATGCGTTTTTCCTGTTTTCAATTGTGTTTTCATGATGTATGAGATGAATATATGGGCTGAGATGAATAATGAAGCAGTTATTCTATGATTCCTGATTTCGATATTTGATCGCCACCTTGGATTTAAAATTGAAGCTTAGGATTGGACTCTGGCTTCTAGGCATCACTCTAACTTTGGATATATCCATTTGGGGATGTTATTTGTCACTTAAGGCTGTTTTCTATAAACCAGAAGTTGCCATCTTGGGTTTCAAAATGGTATCTTAAGTCAATTTTCAATTTCGGAACGTCATTCTGGTTCTATGAATACTCACATTGGATGGTATTTGATCATTTTAGTTTTCCAGAAATCAAGAGATACCATCTTCAATTGAAATTGGTCTCTGGATTCAATTCACGGTCTGTGGGTGGTTCTGGAAATAATTATAATTTTTTTTTTTTATTCTCGCTTATTTTCCGTCGGTCTAGTTCCGCCACTGTTGTGGCCAATCACCGACGCCCAGGGAGGCGACTCCACACCCAGGACCCTAACTCACGACCCGTTTATTAACGGACCGGCGCCAACGGCTTTACATCCTCATTCGTCTCAGAAAATCTCCCGTTGTCGGCTAGGATTGAATCTAGACCAGTTGGGTTGGTTGTGAGTGGATCACGCCACCTCACAACCATCGACACCTATGTCGGCGGTGGGATTCGAACCCAGGCGTCGAGCGTGGTTGGCGGAGACGTTACCAACCACACTAGGCCCCCGCTCCAAATAAATATAATGGATGGTATTTGAATTGTAACCTCTGTGCATCATCCCGTTTGTAGAAATGCCCATATCGAGTTATATTTGGACATATTAAATTGTTCACCAGATGCTGGAAGTCGCCGCTTCGGGATTTTATATTAGATTTGGTGTCTGGCTTCTGACCATCATTCCTATTCTAGAATTACTCATGTTGGATGATATTCGACCATTTTAGGATGACCAAGTAAATGGAACCAAATTTGGCAGGTGGATGTTTTCATGGGTAACAAATACATCCATAATGGTTTGACACCCCTCCCTTTTCTATAGGAGAGGGGTCCCATACAAATGAAATACAAATTTCTCACAGCTTGCGAACCAATCAACCAAATACAACCAAATTTGGCATGTGAATGTTTTTAGGGGTAACAAAGATGTCCATAATGGTTCGGCACCTCTCCCTCTCTTGTGTGGGAGGGGTGCCAAACAAATAAAACACAAATTTCTGCACATCTCGAGAAACAATCAAATAAATGGAACCAAATTTGATATGTTGAGGTTTTTGAGCGCAAGAAAAAGTTTCATGGTGGTTCGGCACCCCTCCCACTTCTGAATGGGAGGGCTCTTATACAAATCGAACACAAATTTCAATGGTGGTTTGGCACTTCCCCGGAAGGGGAGAGAGGTCTCCCATACAAACTAAACAAATATTCAACCAGGTTTTCCGAAAAAGCACAGGAGCCAAAACTAGACTCCAGACGCCATTGTTTAATTAAGATGGCAATTTCCGGTTTCAATCCGGAAAATGTCGTCAAATACCTTTTTGAAATCCAAGATGGCGACTTCCGGTTACAAAAAAACAGCGGAAAATGACCAAACACCACACAATATGGGTATTTCCGAAATCTTGATGATGCACTGAAGCCACAAATCGACCTCAGACAACATTTTGAATTGTAGAAAGGCGACTTCGGAACACAGGCGAAAATGACCAAATAACACCCAATATGGGTGTTTCTTAAACCAGAACGATGCTCAGGGGCCAGAAATAGTTTCCAATATCATTTTAAAATCCAAGCTGGCGACTTCCGGTTTCTGAAAAATAGCCTTAAGTGATATGAGTATCACCGGAACCAGAATGATGCAAGGAGCTAAAAATTTACCTTAGACACCATTTTGAATTGTAAGATGGCAACTACTGGGAAACAGCCGAAAATAGCCGAAAATAGCCGAATACTACTACATATGGATATATCCGTAATCGAAATGATGTTTAGAAGCCAAGCATTGACCCTGGACACAGTTTTGAATTCGAAGATGAACACTTTCAGTTTCTGGAAAACAAAGAAAATAACTGAATACCGTGCTGGATCGAAATCCGTACACCTAAGCACATGATAATCTTCGACGGTCAATATAAAATCAAGAAATCACATATTGCTTTAAACTGACATGTTTAGTTATAGGTCTACTTATATTTTATCACTATTTTCTAGCAAAATGATTAAAATCACTCCGAAACTCGAAAAAATCATGTTTAAATCGAACATGTTTTGAATCGAAATCCGTACACAGTTTTTTGTCTGAATCAAAACCCGTACACTTTTGAATCGAAATCCGCACACACGCGATATAGACTGGATCAAAGTCCATACAACAATAAATCAAACTCCGTATAGATATAGAAGTACAAAAATGAACATCTTTTATTTATAGTTTATCTTTAAATTAACGAATAAGTATATTTTGAGGATCAACTGGCTCTTAAAGTTTCACACGGTTTTCTAATTTTTGATATCAGCTGAAGTAGTGCAAGTTTCGTAGCGTTTCGTAGTAACCGGAACGCCGGAACCTCTCGAAGCTTCCCGGTACGACTTTCCCTTGCGCACCTCAGTCACAGCTCGTTTAAAATTGTTTGCCGTATATTTATACTTGTTTTCTTTCATTATATGCTGAAAACTAGAAGAAAGTTCAACAATATATGCATGATACACACGCTGTACGTATTCTGATTCAAGCAAATAACAAGAATCAAAATCCGTACGGCACAATTTTTGTTGAATAAATACAACTTACACTATTTATTAGACAATATACAGCTCGAAAATGACAAAGACTTATCTTTTTCATCAATTTTAAAAAGATTCACAGAGTAAAACACAGAGTATAGCAATCACTGGAAAAACCGAAGGTATAAAAGTGGTCCCAATGGCCGAATGTCATATACCACTCGACTACTTTCGACGAACTGAGCATTTTCTGTATGTATGTACGTATGTGTGTGTGTATGTGCTTTTTTACTTCTTTTTCTCACTCACTTTTCTCAGAGATTGCTGGACCGATTTTCATAAAATTAAATGCAAATGAAAGATCTAGTTGCGCCATAGGTTGCTATTGAATTTCATTGTAATCGGATTTTTAGTTTAGAGGTTATGTATCAAAATGTAAAAATCACGAAACATCATTATCTCAGAAACCGCACAACCGATTTGAATAAAATTGGTTTCAAATGATTGGGCTGTCCCCAGAACCCTTAACTTTTGAATTTCGTTATGATTGAACATATGGTTTATAAGTTATGTAAAGAAAAGTTATCCTGAGGTTGTTAAAACTCACTCATTTTTCTCAGTGATGGCTGAACCGATTTTCACAAAATTAGTGTCAAATGAAAGGTCTAGTTGCCCCATAGGTTGCTATTGAATTTCACTGCAATCGGATTGTAACTTTGTCCGTTGTTCATAAAAATGTGAAATCACATAATGAAAGTAAATATATTGACTTTCTCCTAACGATCACTGGCTAATTAAAAGGTAGAAAAATGATTGAAATGGCCGAATGTCATATACTACTCAACTCAGTTCGACGAATCGAGCATTTTCTGCATATATGCATGTATAGGTGTTTGTGTTTGTGTGTGGGTGTGTACGTGTGTATGTGCACCTTTCTTTCGCATCCACTTTTCTCGGAGATGGTCTGACCGATTCTTTCTATCTTGGTGTCAAATTTAGGGTCTATTTGTCGCTTAGGTTGCTATTAAATTTCATTGTAATCAAACTTTTAGTTTTGGCGCTGCGTCAGAATGTGAAAAACGCTCTTATATCTCAGATGCTATGAACATAGTTGAATTCAATTAAATGGGCTTTCAAACCCTTAAACAATGAATTCCATAATGTTTAAACATGTGGTTTGAAAGTTATAGAAAGAAACGAAACCCGCAGACTGTTTAAACTAAAGCTACGATCAAAATATGTGGCCTCAACATCATTTAAATTTAATATTGTACTATTTCAATGTTTGCGGCCTTGCTCGGGATTGAAGTTGAAATTAAAAGTCATTTCTATCATTTCACTTTTTGCCTTTCTCCTAGAAAGGTATAGCAATCACTGCAAAAACTAAAGGTATAAAAGTGCTCAAAAGGGCCGAATGTCGTATACCCAGTGTTATGAAAATGACTGCAAGACAATGACAGCAAATTTTCAACTGAACCGGCTCTCATTGTATTGCACAGCTCTCACTGCTCCCCACACGTTCGGTGAACAGTTCGACAGCAACTGACGACAGTACACATGCAACTCCATACGGACTGTTATTTTTCATCTTCATATGTGTGTTGGTATTTCCAAGCTGTCGTAAATGATAGCCTATAACCTTCCGACATCCTTCAACACGAATCCGAGCGGGATGTCAGGTGATTATGATCACGACAGTAAGGCCGAAAAAAGAATGAAAGAGAGATGGTGCGAAGCACGTTTTTTCTTACGTGGGGAATAATATCTACAATGGAAACGGTTTGCTTTGTATTCAATATGCCTCCGGCCTGTGAAAAAGGAGAAGCGAAACAATGCAAGTCGATGACAGCCGCAGCCGATCAGCAGGCTTTCAACAGGAACAGGACATCCTCAAAATGAGCAAACTAGGCTGTCATGTCCGAACGAACAAAATACATGCGCAAGAATGAGCTGTCGTACGCAACACAACACCGTTTCTTTGCCTTGTTAAAACTGTAGCTGTATGTGAGCTCTCATGAATAGCGTATGCATGGGCTGTTAGACTGAAGAGAGAAAAAAGTCGTCAGTCGCTCTCCAGTCATTCTCCCAAGCTTGCGTGTACCACTCGACTCAGTTCGACGAGCTGAACATTTTCTGCATGTGTGTGTAACGCTCTCCCAATCTCACTCGATTTTCTCAAAGATGGCTGAATCGATTTCAATGAAATCAATTGCAAATGAAAGGTCTAGTTGCCCTTTAAGACCCTATTGAATTTTATTGTAATCTGATTTCTAGTTTAGAGGCTATGTATCAAAATGTAAAAATCACGAAACATCAATATCTCAGACACTACTCAACCGATTTGAACAAAATTGGTTTCAAATGAACGGGCTACCTAAAAACCCTCAACTTTTAAATTTTATGAAGATTGAACATATGGTTCAGAAGTTATGGAAAGAAACGTGTTCTAGAGACTGTTCAATCTCATCAGTGTCATATGGAAAGTCTTGTTGCCCCATAAGACCCTAATGATTTTTTTTGCGAACGGATTATTATTTTTCCTGTTATGTTTAAAAATGTGAAATCCAGCTATGAAATGGAACATATTCCGAAGACTACATAAACTCACTCACTTTTCTCAGAGATGGTTGAACCGATTTCTACAAAATTAGTGTCAAATGAAAAGTCTAGCTGCCTCATAACACCCTATTGAATTTTGCTGTAATCGGACTGTAACTTCGTCTGTAATGTATTGAAATGTGAAAATCACGAAACTTCATTATCTTAGAAACTAAACAACCGATCTGAACAATATTGATATCAGATGAACGGGCTAGTGAGAGATATACTGATGAATTATGATTGAACACGTGGTTTCAAAGTTTGGCTCCCCCATACGTTCCCTTTTCATTTGATTGTAATCAAACTTAAGCAACCGTTATGTTTTAATTTGTAAAACAACGAAAGTCTATTATCTCAAGTATTACACGACTTATTTGAACATAACTAGTGTCATACAAACGAGTCATCTCTCAAACTTACAAATAACAAACTTCATAATCAGATCGACTTGAACTGTCCTACAGTACGGTCGCATTTTACCAACAGCTCGAGGCTAAGTCTTAGACTACCGAGAGATATTGAAATTTTGTTTTTTGCTTTCAACAGGCAATCTTCTTGAAAGACCACCTGTTGAAACGCAAAGTAATAAATTTGTTTTTAACGTTAACGAGTGTTTTAGTGAGTGTATTTCTACTCAAATTCTATAGTAAAGTGAAAGTGTAGTGAAGTTTTCCAGTAATGCCTGGAAAAAATAAAAAAGCTCGCTTTGATGCGGCTTCAAGGAAACGTGAGGCATCTCTTCCAAGTGACACTGAAATTTCGACTAACAGGTATGATATTCTTTCTTCCGTTGGGGATCAAGAAATTCAAACTTCTCATACTGAGCATAAAGCCGTTATGAAGAAGGTTAAAGTTCCACCTATTGTGGTATTTGTAGCAAATTTAAAGGCTTTTTGATCAGAACTGTCATCATTTCTGTCGGATGTGAAAGTTAATTTTCAAATTGGCCGCCAAGGCGAAATTCGTATTTTGGCCGAATCTCTTGATGGCCATAAACATCTTTTACAGTATTTGACTGAAATGATGTATAAATTTTATTCTTTTGATGCCAAAAATGAGAGACCGTTTAAGGCTGTTTTGAAAGGTCTTTCAAATGACCAACCTATTGACGAAATTAAAGAATGTTTGTCAGAATCACTTGGTTTTGCTCTCAACCAAGTAATTTTGATGAAACGAAAGGCAAATGCCAAAATTAATCAAACTGGAATACACCAGGAAAATTACTTGGTACATTTTGATCGAACCAAAGTAAATAATTTGAAATGTTTGTAAAAAGCACGTGTTTTATTTAACGTGCGAATAAAGTGGGAAACTTTCAAGAGACATGGAGAAATCCATAATCTTACTCAATGTCGGAATTGTCAAGCCTATGGTCATGGAACTCGAAACTGCCATATGGCTGCAAAATGTATGATTTGTGGTGACTCTAGTCACACGAAAGATATCTGCCCCGTGAAAGAGACCACTAATAGTTTCAAATGTGTAAATTGTGGGGGAAATCACAAATCTAATTTCTTTAATTATCCTGTAAGGTCAAAAATTATTGCTTCCAGACAACGTAGGAATTCTAAGCAACCTGTTGTCAATGTGGGTATACAAAAGACTTTCAATACTGTTCAGGCATCACCAGCACTTTCATTAGCAGGTGTGTCTGTAGGTAATAATTTAAATTCAGATAACAAATTTCAGACAAAAAATCCTGTTCAGGCAACACCAGGCTGTTCATATGCCAGTGTCCTTACAGGTAATATTCCAAATTCAAACAGTAACAAACCATTCGTGCTTGGTGCTGAAAAGTCAACCAGTATTGATTTAGGTAGTCCAACTCCAGAAAAGATTGAATACCTACAACAATCCATGCTGCAGCTAATGTCCGTTTTGTTGAACTGTAACTCGATGTACGAGGCTGTTCAAGAAGGTATAAAATTTACAACTAATATTGTTATGAAATTGAAATTCAGCAATGATTTTAAATAATGCTGTAAATTTTCTAAATTGGAATGCTCGCTCTTTAAAAGCGAAAGAAGATGAATTTTTAAATTTTTCAACAGTCCACGATGTGCATATTGCAGTTGTGACTGAAACGCTTTTAAAGCCAAATATTAAACTAAAAAAGAACCCAAATTATATAGTTCATAGGTTTGATAGAATTGATGTTGCCGGTGGTGGAGTTGCAATAGTTATCCACCGTCGAATAAAACACCGTGTCTTACCCCATCTTGAAACCAAAGTTATCGAGAGTTTGGGAATTGAAATTGAAACAAGTATTGGCATTTTATTTATAGCCGCAGTGTATTTGCCTTTTCAATGCACTGGTGAACGAAAAAATTATTTCAAGGGAGATTTGCAAAAACTCACAAGAAATAAACCTAAATTTTAAATCATCGGTGATTTTAATGCGAAACATCGATCTTGGAATAATGCTCAAAGCAATTCCAATGGAAAAATATTGTTTATTGATTGCTCGGCTGGATTTTATTCAGTTTTATTTCTAAATGGTCCTACATGTTATTCTTCTATTAGGAATCCATCTATAATTGATTTGGTACTAACAAATCAAAGTCATTCATGCAGTGATTTATTAACTCATGCTGACTTTGATTCTGATCATCTCCCCATAACATTTTCTATTTCCCATGAAACTATTTTAAATTCCGCTAGATCTGTGTTAAATTATCACAAGACTAATTGGAATAGATATCGTTCTACGATCGAAGAAAATTTGAATGATGATATTATTTTACAAAATTGTGCTGACATTGACAGAGCATTAGATAATTTTAGCAGCTTAATACTCAATGCCAGGAATTTATCAGTTCCTAAGGCTCGAGTGAAATTTAATGCACCAATTATTGACAGTGAACTTCAACTTCTTATACGTTTGAAGAACATACGGAGACGTCAATACCAAAGATCTCGTGATCCTGCTTTGAAAATTATTTTTCAAGAATTGCAAAAGGAAATTAAACATAGATTCACTCTCTTGCGAAATGAGAATTTCATGAGAGAAGTTGAACAACTAAAACCTTATTCAAAACCTTTCTGGAAGCTTTCGAAGGTTCTTAAGAAACCTTCGAAGCCCATTCCAGTCCTTAAAGATGGTGATTGCATTTTTCTAACGAATGAACAAAAATCTCAAAAACTTGCTCAGCAGTTTGAGAGCGTTCATAACTCCAATTTGAACGTAGTAAGTTCTATTGAAAATGAAGTAAACCAAAAGTATGATCAGATCACCACCCAAGAATTCCTTTCTGAAGAGGTATTGGAAACAAACTTGAATGAGGTGCGAACTATTCTCAAAAAATTCAAAAACATGAAACCACCAGGAGATGATGGGATTTTCTATATCCTTATCAAAAGACTTCCCGAAAACTCTTTAAATTTCTTGGTAAAAATTTTTAACAGATGCTTTGCACTAGCACATTTTCCTACGAAATGGAAAAATGCCAGTCACTTCAATTTTAAAACCCGAGAAGAATCCAGCTGAGGCATCAAGTTATCGACCAATTAGTTTACTTTCCTTCATTAGCAAACTTTTTGAAAGAATAATTCTCAATAGAATGATAACACATATTAATGAGAACTAAATTTTTGCAAATGAGCAGTTTGGTTTTCGCCATGGGCATTCCACTACTCATCAGTTACTTAGAGTAACAAATATGATCCGAACTAATAAATCTGAAGGCTATTCGACTGGAGCAGCTCTACTAGATATAGAAAAGGCATTCGACAGTGTTTGGCATAAAGGTTTAATAGCTAAAATGTCAAATTTCAGTTTTCCGCTTTACCTTACAAAAATGATACAAAGTTATTTAACTGACCGCAATCTTCAGGTTAACTATCTAAATGGTTAATCTAATAGATTGCCTGTTAGAGCTGGTTTGCCTCAGGGGAGTATCTTGGGCCCAATCTTATATAACATTTTTACTTCTGAACTTCCTGATTTACCACCAGGTTGTGAGAAATCTCTGTTTTGTGACGATACAAGCATTTCCGCAAAAGGAAAAAGCCTTCGTGTTATATGCAGTCGGCTACAAAAAAGTTTAGATATATTTTCTTCATACTTGCAGAAATGGAAAATTTCCCCTAATGCTTCTAAAACACAGTTGATTATTTTTCCTCATAAGCCAAGAGTTTCATTTCTCAAACCCACCCATAACCACGTTATAAGGATGAACGGTGTGGTCTTAAATTGGTCTGACCAAGTTAAATACTTAGGGCTAATTTATGATAAGAATCTTACTTTCAAGGAGCACATTGAAAATATCCAGTCAAAGTGCAATAAGTATATCAAATGTTTATATACTCTTATCAACAGGAATTCTAGACTTTGTCTCAAGAATAAACTGTTAATTTACAAACAAATTTTTAGGCCAGCAATGTTATATGCAGTTCCCATCTGGACAAGTTGTTGTACAACCAGGAAGAAGACACTTCAAAGGATTCAGAATAAACTTTTGAAAATGATTTTGAAGCGTCCTCCCTGGTTTAGCACGAACGAGCTACATAGGCACACTAATGTAGAAACATTAGAAAATATGTCAAGCCAAATTATCAACAAATCAAATTCCGACAAAAATCGTTGCAATCCTCAATTGCACCCCTATTAAAAAAAAACAAACTTCATAAAAATTTGATATACTGTTCAAAAGTTTTGTAAAGAAAAGAAATTCAAAGACTATTCAACACTATAGCTGCTTTGATCAATATATATGGCCTCAACATGATTTAAATGTGGTATCGTACTATTTGAACGTTCCCGGTATCGCTCGTGCTTCAATTGTTCGAAATTCAGAGTCATTTCTTATATTTCGCTATTTCTGAAGCACTAACACTATGTCAAATTTCATATTTTATACTTTAATTACAACATCAATATTTTAGAACCCAAAGAGTGAATATACCTTTTTGGATTTAAGTATTCATGTGAATCTATTTTTACAAATAATAAGTTCGAATGAGAAAGGCTGAGTCTGACCGCTAGGTGGATTAATTTAGGTTTTATCTGAAGAACGTTTCCTTAGTAAATTCTCTAACGATACAACGAAATGACAACTGAAACCGATACACGATTGATTTTTCATTTCTTATATTTTTATTCCATGGCCTACTGGCGCATAGTTTAATTTAACAGAAGGCCAACAACTCAACGGATATGTACATGTAACTATCAAATGAATTTTCACTATTATAATGCTTAACAATGAAGAAAAACATCAAGGTGTACGGATTTCGATCCAGCACGGTACCGCCCAATTTGGGTATTTCCGGAATAGAGATTGATGTACTAAAGCCAAAAGTCGAGAATGTTATCATTCCGATAAAACCAATCATTTTAAACGATATGAACAAATCGCAAAGAATCAATGAATTTGCAATGTTTAAAATTATTAAATTAAGCACAAAAAAGGCGGCACGAAGTTTGCCGGGTCAGCTAGTACATATACCTATAAAACGAAGGAAATAACATGAATAGGATCAGCTGCGTTTCGGGATTTTCCATTTACACTGCCTGCCATAAGTTTAGAATAGCTTCACTGAGTATTGCAATACTCAGTTCGAATATTGCAGCACCCCCTAATAAGTTAAGCATCATCTGGAGTAGGCAGACATCTCGTGTTTTCGACGACCTAAAAAGTTTCGGTTTTCAGCAAAGTTGCTCAGAAAGTTAAGGGCTTCTGTATACTGGAGAGATAAGCTCACCGTAATGTGCCGCTAGTGTGCACGTGTTTTGGCCTTACCTTATTTACCTATACCACGATTCCGCCCTTCTAGAAAACTGCGGCCTTTAGAAAAGTTGTTCAGAAGGTCAAGGGCTTCTGGATAGTGAAAAGTCAAGTATTCCATCGCTATGTGGCGCTAGTGTACAGACAATTCTTTGTATTTTGGCCTGAGCAGATCTCACGCTGCTTACTTCCTAAAAAGTTGTGATCTTCATCCAGTGCCACCCAGTGGTGACAGTGTCAATTAAGGGATATTTTAACTTCGTGAATGATACCGTTATCCACATGACCATAAAATCAATGAGTTACTTCGGATCAACCTAAACATTAAACATGAAACACTAAAACGAACACAAAAAATTTACGCACATTAGCGCCACGTAGTGGTCTTATTTCCAACCAAACTGCCCATGAACCAGAAACCCATGACCTTCTAAATAAGTTTCATGAAAACCGCAGCTTTCTAGTGGTTGGTTTCACGAGATAAACTTAGATCAAGATACGTAAAACAACATGCACACTAGCGCAGCGTGGTGGCTAAGTTCCATACCAAAATACATAACAACCAGAAATCCTTGCCCTTCTGAACAAGTTTGCTAGAATATGAAAATTTTGAGTTAGTTGAATTCACAAGATTAATTTAGTTCAAAATACTCAAAACTACATGCATACCAGTGCCGCGTTTTAATATTATCTTACGTTTCTACGTTTATTTATCCGATCACCATAATTACATGTCATGTTTATCGTATTAATCTTGTGTCTAAATGAAGGTCCCGAAGGCCCTCATTTAGGTTCGACGACTTCCAATACAGCGACCGATAATTACAGCTAAGATCCAGAAAGTGTTTCGATCACGGACAGTCTCCAGGCCAGGGCAAGTTCGATTCTCCAAGAGGCGTTCATAGTGCAGATTGCAGAGGTCGGCCACAAGGGAAAAACGGACGGTAACAACAGCTAATACCGAGGCTCTGCAATCGATCGTGGAGCAACTGGGCAAAACTATTGTTGCGCCTATCGGTAGTCCACGAGGCGTTTCATTGGTAGTGTTATCGTGCAGCCTCCAGGGGTCAAGTGGCGATTCAGAAGCAATTGATTTCAAGTTATCAATCATTAGTGAACGAATTTACCCCCAGTGAAGATGCTTGTTTTGAAGGGGGTTCTTATGTTCACGGCACGACGATACTCATTTAACATTTAGATAGCCACTGAGCTTAGCTCTAATGTGTTGCGTAAGTTGATTTTTAAATTTTGCGATGTTACGGATGTTTTTTATAGAGACATATATATCGTTGTGTTGCTTTTTGGCATAACATTCGAACATTTTTACCACATTCAGTCCTTGGTCGTTTTAAAAGCAGCACAGTTTGATCACGGGTAGAATATGTGTGCGGCATTGAATGGAACGATTGGTTATGATGCGCCGGAGAGTTATACCGCAGGTTCTGTATTTGTATCTGGCTTTGCATTTCTCTGAGAGAAAGATTCAAAGAGAGGAGGTTTTCAGCAAAGAATTTCTGAAGTATGTTGAAAATCACTTGACATATGATGTACGATTTGGTCGGGATTTGAGGACACGTATGACAAAGAGGTATCATCTGCGAACAATCGTGGTTTTCCAAACAGTTTTAGCTTGGATAGCTCATTGATATAGGTCAAGAAAAGAAGCAAACCTAGATTACTTTCTTGTGGAACTCCAACAACGCCTTGCGGTCGAATGTCTATCCAAACTGTGCAGCAAATAAAAGCCTTTGATCTGCTGAACAACTTTTCTGCAGACCACAACTCTCTAGGTTGGCGGAATCATGAGAAAGGGTTATTTAAATCTGCCCGTTTTATATGACGCTCAACATTTTGGGGTGTTGCAGTATTGAAACTGGGTGTTTCAATACTCAGTAAAGCGATTCCAAACTTATGGCGGGTAGTGTATAAGCAAGAATAATTTCTATCTTGCGTTGTAAGGTAGGCCACTATAAAACAGGGAACGCAGTTTAACTTCTTTAAAATTAGTTTTCTTTGTCCTTTGTCTCAATTTTCGCACTCAATTTTAAAGCACTAGTAAAGAAAAAATCATGATGTTTTCCCGCAAATTTCGCTGAAAAAAGAATTCGAATTCGAATATACAGGTATATAATTCTCGAAATAATATGCCTATTTGATATCATTTTGATAGCCGTCTTACAAAAAATTGAATTTTTTTTTGATTTTTGTGAGAGTAATCGCATTGATTAACTAGAAAATTTGTTTCAAGTGAAAAAAAAAAATTATTTGATGCAATAATGGTTTGACTTCTTTGATTCTATTTGTAATACATATCAACATCGTATTTGTGAAATTTTGCATTCGAGTAGTAGTAAATGAATTATAAATCATTTCAATTGCAGTAGTGCACATAGAATTATTCGTTTTGCTTAAATCAACTATATCTTTCACCTAAACCAGCGTTTTTTGTGTGACTGACTCTTTAAGAATGCTAACGTAATTTTATGTCACTTGTTCATGTTATGCAATAGTTTGTGCTTCGCTTTCATCACATCTGGTTATTTTGTTTCGTATACGGCTTTTGGATCGTTTTTGCACTGTAAACGGCTTAGTTTGTTCATTTTGCTAAATTTCGATTAGCTAAAGTGTGAACATAAGTGTATTCTTATTGTTGTCTATTTTTTCTCTCTTCCGTTTTTTTCAGATCCAAATAAATGTCTCTGTGTGTGAGTGTAAACTGCCCTCCACTTCAAAGTGCGATAGCATAAAAAGTTGATCAATTTCATTCGTGTATTGGAAGAAGTGTTGCTTACCGATTTTCCAAGAAAAATATCCACCAATGTGTGCTTGAAAGTATAAATAAGTTCAAAGATATGTGAAAAAAAGGATAAAATAGAAGCATATGGAAGTGTATTTTTTCTTCTGCATTTTAATGTGCATCTGGATGTGTATCTACTGATTTAAGTCGGTGTACCATCATTAACGGAATAACAATGTGTGAATGTTTATTTATCGATGTATTATATTTGTTTACGTTTGGCTAGAAAAATCAATTTGTTATGTATTAGACGATTGGAATATAAAATTTGACAACCAATGAAGTAAATATCGGAGAGTTATTTGACAGATATTGATGTTTCTAGCTTCACAAAGACCGATCCACGAATCAGTGCGAAAAACCCGCCTAAAACATAAATTTACTTCTCTCTGCTTGGAAGCAAATAGTTGGTAGTAAAAAGTAAACAAGAATAAAAACTCGTAATTAAAGTTCGGTCATGTGGTTGCGTATAAACTTCGGGCGGGTGGGAAAAGAAGTAGAACACTGGCAGAATAACAAATTTAAAAATTAATTTTTTTTTCGTTAGAAGCAAGTCGTACCACACATTAGAAGTAACAGAAGCGCATTTTAATCGGTTTCAGCATTTCATCAAGCAAAATCTCCATATTGTAAATAGTTACCATCGATAGACAAAATCACTACTCACTCGTAAAATAACCACACCAATAACAGCCATCCGTCCGCTTGCAAGCAACCCGAAAAAAATCGATTACTGCCCGATTGGTTCTTGACAGACAGGCTATTTGAAGATGCTTTAACAGACACCGCATTGAGCAGCTCCGACGGACGCCGATTCGCCAGCGTGCGTGTCTGTAAGCAGGAAATTCATGACGAGAAAATGCTGAAACAGAAACGGAATATCAAACCGGTACGTGGAAATAAGTTTTCCTCTTGAATTTGAATCGCAATTGCCCTATTAATTTAGCTTTTTCTTTTTGGGACGAACGTCCTCTCTATTCGCACCTACCCTCGTTGCTTCATGTGAATCTGACTGCGTGTGCGCTATTTTTTTCTAACTATAACTTTATGTGTTCCCCTAAAAAGTCTATTTCCTCTCAACCTAAGGGTCTCAGTTTCAGCCATTTTTCTATTGGACTTGTTGCTGGTGCTTATGTATTTTGGTTACTGTTTTTTTTTGCATTTCACAGTTCGAAGCTTACAACAGCTGTCGCGATGACGGTTGTTTGATACCTATCTAAAAATGTCAATTCTATTTCTGTGTCCTTTCCACTAGTCGCCGTGCGGTCGCCCGAAGAAAAGTTTGTCCGGTTGTTGATTGTAGATTGTATCCTGGCGTAGCTTTCAACTTTTGGGATGGGATAAATACCATGACCAAAACGAATTTGTTTTTCAAACGTAGTAGCCTTTGAGCATTTAATTTTGAGCTTTCAATCTGTTTAAGCTACAATATGTGAAGACCAAGAGTTTCAAAATTTGTATTTCTATCGATTTGCCGCGTACGGATGAATTATCAAAAAAAAACAGCTGTACTTAATATGTGAAGTAAATTACTAAATGATTATACGTACACGTGAATCTCACCATCCGTGAAGTTTCTTAGTTCTCTCCGGTCTTTACCCGATTGTTACCGCTCTCCTAACGATTTGTCCGTATACATTGTTGCGTACTGGAGTGAAAATAGCCGGTGTTACTTTTTTCCCCTAGTGGACGTTTGAGATATAAAAATAAAACAAAGAAAACTTAATCGACCGTGGAAAAGGAGTTGATGAATAATACAGCGTCTGTATTACCAGCAATGAATAATACAGCATGGGAATGTGTCACCTCTTGCCAATGTCAAAGTCCATAGAAAAACACCTTGATTGCACGCATTCAGTGAATAAATGTCAGAGTTAAGCTAGAAAGTATTGGCGAATTAGTTTTCTTTTAGTGTTGAAACTAAGCGTATTGAAAACATCAGCTTTTGGAAGGTCAACCCGACAGGGTATGGCATAGTCCTAGTCAAAGTTGGAATGGTTAAACTGAAGAAGATTATATGTTGGAGTATTTTGTCCACTTGAAATTATTAAGGGAGTCTCCTCAGTCTCAGTGTCTTCAAAAAGTTTTTTTCTATTCAATTGCGACACAGAGAAATAATCTTTTGCATTTATTCATACTTATTCGACAGAAAAAACAAGATGGTGGATTTTATAACAATCTTGCATGGCGACTCATCACTACAAACTCCTACCGTACACTATTTTGACCTCCCCTTTCATCTGTAACACGAAAGATTCTAATTGTTCTTTTGGATTGAGGCGAAATCTCCAAAACGTCCCCTTAATTTGGGTGGAATCATTTGCCACATTTTTAACCGGGAAAAATTTGGAATTCTCAACTATGTAGTGTGCAACGTCTCGTTCTACTCTATTTTCGTGTTTGTCATCCTTGAAAGGTATCTTACCGAAAGCAAACCAATCTCACCCGGTCCGCAAGACTTCCACTAACGTGAATTCAATTCTCAGAAGTTTAGGTAGCGGCCCAAATCAAATATTAACATCAAATATTCAATGTATTTTAAACCAACTTGTTTGGCTTGTGGACTTCTTTCGGTTGGAAATGTTTGTTTGTTATCAGAAAATAATCGGCATTATAGTTGGCGTATTTCGAAGGGGACAGAGTATACCCGGTCATGAAAAGGAACTAGACCCTTCTTAGAAATGTTGTACATCGCTTTTTCTAGCCAATATCTTACTTGAACTTGATGAAGCCGTTTTTCGACCTTTTTCATGCTGCCGATGGAGGAGCATCAGTAGCACCTGAACTAGCCTTGATGGGCTCGACGTGTTGTTGCTCGGAAATATTATAGGGTTTCCAATTATCTGCTGATATTTTCTATTCGTAATCTATAAAACTGTCTAGAAATAATGGTCTCTAATTGGTGCATGTAATTAAACAATTATCATCGCAACAGATTTTCTCTTTGCGAAGCAAATCAGGTTACATAATTAGTTCGTGATACAGAAAAAATTTGTGTAGAACCTAAAAAGTTGTATCCCTAATTATACCCAATTGTCCTATTGAATCTGGCCGGACTGTCGGTATTAGTCCCCTTCGAAATGAAAATAGACTAAAAACTGAAAAGAGAGCTTAGCGATGAGATCGGATGGATTTAAATTAAGGCGGACCGTATAATGAGGTCAGGGTAGTATCAGGTTTGGCTGTTTACTTTTACCATTAGTTGTGTTTTCGTAATATTTATTTGCTAAACATGTGCAAACTCAAGTTGGGTAGAGCGGTTTGTCGGGGTTACGTTAATAAAAAGGGGACTAGTTCAGGTTGAATGAATAGAGGAATTCGAGGTTAATAATTTATGTAGGATGCAGTGCAAGTTGAATGCATTGAAACTATTTGAAAGGTCAGTGAAAAAAGTGTATTGTACTGAAAGTAAGTTTTTGTTGGTGGCTTTAAAAGGAAAAGGTCAATCAATGATGATGAAATATATTTGCCTTTAAAATCGTTCGTAATGGAGTCGAATGATTATCATAATTTAATATGCCAACACTAATCACTATGGTTTGCGTTTCATATTATCAACTAGATCAACTGTTCATTCACTTCGGTAGACGACCGCAAATCGAGCCGTGATGGCATGTCGATGTCTTAAACTAATATTAGCTTGACAAACATTTTCAGAAGGCACCACTAACCGCGCGACTAGTCTTCGGCTGCGGATTTCTTTGGCTCTTAATTTGTATTTCCAGTTGATGGTTCTAGTAAGATCCCTATCTATTTCTTCCTTTCATTATCACTGCTTGCATCGCTAATTGTTCACGCAAAATTATCCATTTCGTAGCATCGAATCTGTTTTAACTAAAAATCTCTGTTGGTACTCTTAATCTTATCTATTTTACGATCTATCTTCTTTCCTCGCCCGCAAAACTGTCCGTGTGCTTGTGTTTCCGAAACCTGCCGTTATTTTGTGAAATAATGTCACCATAAAAAAAACTCACCACAACAAATAATAAATGATAAAACTTATGAAAAAAAAACTAAACTCAATAAATGCAAAATTAACCCGACAACCCCAAACGCCAATGGGAAAATGGAACGACGCTATGATTGTCTCCCCGAAACCCTCGAAATATTAAATCAACTCCTGTCACCGCGTTTCAACAGATCCAGAAGCAAGGCAGATTGAGGTGGGGTTTAAAGAAAATCTGTTGGGGGCTTATAAATATAACTGTTCCGAGGGTAAGTGTTCATCCATGGCTTCTATGTTCATCCGTCATTATATTCGTTTGTTTGTATCTATCGATCGATTTGCAGAAACGACATGTGACAAACGCAAAACCTTCGTCATTTCTCGATTCAATTTGGATTTTCATTCTCTTTGAATTTTCCAGTCAAATCCACTGGTACATATGTTGCTGTATAGTCATTTATATCCGTAAACATATCACAAACCAATTTTTCTATTTTATGTTAGCAAAAACGAAACGAATGCGGCTTTCTTTATAAATCTGCTCATGTGTGCTCTCACGAAAGGTAGTGCAGTTTTATTATCCTTTGAGAATATGGTGCCACAGCGGCCACAAAACGGAGCGCTCTAATATCCGATTGCTGCACTTTGTGTTATTAGATTCTGTGGTTTACTATTCAGCACCTACATATTCCAATCGATAAATGTTTGCCACTAACCTTCAGTGGTTTGTATTTACCCCTCTCAATTTTCCAAGCTGGCGAAACGTTTGGTTGTTTCCTCCGGGAAACGCAAAAATGTAGCAAATGCAGTGTAACGTAACACTTCGGTCTAAAAGTTTTGGTACACGTTTGTACATTTTTGAATCACGTAAATTCAGCATTCTGACAATATAAATATGAACAATAATTTGTCAACAATTAAGTTTACTAATATCGCCAAAAGTGACAAATTTTTCTATAAGGCGTGCCTTTTGTTGGTTTAGTCTAGAACTTGTTGGCCGATATGTTAGTATGGTAACGAGAGGCTACTGTACTGCACTCTTGTGGACTGCTTCGCTGGCACGGCTTGGCTCATGAATGTCAAAGGGGTTCCATTGAGGCAACATATTATGCGTTCTAAATTGATATAATTACCGTGGCTTTGGAGGTAGATAGCTAAGATCGTAGGTCTCGTGCCTTATGGCTAAAGCTTGTTCTTTTCACAAAGGTGGTTTTTGTTCAAAGTTTTTTTTCTATGCAAATCTTTTGTATGTGAAGCATTATTCATAGATGGAGTGTTATGAGGCAAATTGTTTCAATGAAAAAGACATATACGTTTGTATGCGTAATATGGAGACTTAAGACATTCAAGCGGCATGATATACGAAAATACAAAAGCCAATAGGAAATCCGTTAAGGAAACTTGTAACACTATTTTGCAAGAACTTTTTGTAATTTTTTTTTAAACCCATAATGAGAACAGGTGTTCGATTGATCGAACAATATTTTAGAATTTTTAGGCATAACTGAGATGAGATATACATATTCCGTTTTTTGTATATGATAACTGGGAATGTTAGGTAAAAAAACCTACCAGACATCCCTCCTTTTCCATTCCATAGAGAGGGGAGCGCACAGTGGGGAATCGCTGGCCATCAGCCAAAAAACTTTTTTACGTCAGCTGTTTCATAATATTTTTCTTTTCTTGCTATAATATTCAAGTGCCTAAATCCTAAATTTGGGCGCAATCTGTTTTTTTTTTATGATTTTTTTATGATTTGACGTTCTTTGACATATTTAAAAAAAAAACAAGTACATTGCTTTAAAACGCTCTGCAGCTTCAGTGATAGCTTGGATTTTTTTGACGTCAAAGGAAAAGTTGTTTGAAATACTGTGCAAAACAAATCTCTTTCATTAGATTTTGTAAAACTAGGTTATAGTAGGCATGACACTGAAAAAATACTACAAGGTATACAGCCCTTGGGGTTGTATGAAATGGTGACGTAGGACTAAATGTATATAGTATATGCTGCGATAAACTATTCATAGGCAACACTACCGTTTATATTTCATGGTCGTTATTGTAAAACTAACGATGCATGAATATATGAAAATTTTACACTACTACTAGTGTTGCGAAAATTCTCATAACTCTTATCCTCAAGCATCTATAGTTCTGAAAAGAACCGATTCCATAATCTTCAGTTAGCAATTCGTGCTACAGAATGTCGATGATCGCACCATCGGTAGCAGTGAATATTTTGCTTGACCGCACACAATAAAGTTTGCTCTTCGCTGTGCCTTCCAGTAGCTGTGCCTTCCAGTAGCTGTGCCAGCTGGATATTCTGCAGCGCACGATGGCCACTGTTGCTGCCGTATGCAAAATAAAGGTAACATGTTGCGCAGTGCCTGTAAGATGACTCGTATGAAGCTCTCGTTCCTCAATGTCGCGTACCTCTTACAGCTATACTCCACTCGCTATTGTGTGATAAACTAGACTGAAGCTGAATTTTCTACAGGCAGTATTTTGTATCGAGTTTAGCGTAGATTTTTGTCATTAGGGCGTGGCCACGCAGCTTAGAGAAAGAGAAACAAAACAAAACACCTTCGATACTACTGAGTGATTTACATAAGCACCAAATAAAAGTTTTTGCCATGAGGGCGTGACCACGCAGTTTCGAGAAAGACAAACAGAACTACCCACTTTGTTGAGTCAAAATATGTAGGCAGTGGATTGTTATTCGTGCTCGGGAAGCGGATTGTTATCCGTGCTCGGGAAGCAAGCCAAATGGGAGGGAAATGTATGGGAAAGCTTGACCGTCGAACTTTTCACCTTTTTTCAGTATTAAGCAGTAAAGCGACAATGTTAAACATTATATCAAACAATTATTACACATTTTATCTATCCACCGACATAAAAATGATAAAGATGCATTAAGTCGTTCGCTTGCTACAATCGTTTGAAATCTGACGCAACATTTGCAAGTTTCATTTCCAATTGCACAAAATGTAATCTAGTATAGAAAACAAAGACGTAGTCCTACGTCAAAACAATAAAAGAGGTGATTTTTTGTAGAAATCAACTTCAAAAGTTTTGTTGTCGCAGTTTGCCATGGGTTTGACTACATCCAAAATTTAGGTAAAAACGTAAGCTTTCAAATGCATATTGTCCGCTGTAGCACAAAACTGCGCAAATTGTTGCTTTAGTGAGAAATGCGATAGCAGATTTTTTGATTATATTTTTTCAATGCTAAAATTTTATCCAGAATTTCATTTAATCAAAACCATAATACTTCGTTAATGAAAATCTTAAATTTTGACATTAATCAGTAAAGGATAAAATATAAGTTTGGGCAAAAGTCACAGAATTTATCATTAAAAAGTTGAAAAATACGTATCTGAAAATGAAGAGCTGTTTTTTGTAAACAAATATTTATAAAATTTAAATTATGTAGAACAAGTTTATCACTCACTGCATAATTCAAACAACATTGAAGACAATGATCCCCTTTCAATATATAATCATAAAATTTGCTATTAAAAAACCTGATTGAAGTGTGAAATCCTAGCAAATTAAATGTTATTAAATTCCGGCTAACAATAGCCCGATTATTGTATTGACACAGCAAAACGGTACCGTGGAATGGGGTGAAATTGATCAGTGGGGTGAATTGATCACCTGAAAATTCGTGATAAAAAATACTAATCAAAAGATATTGCTCTTACAACACTAGGCAATGTTAACGTGTCCTTAAACGCAACTTTTGAATGATTCACATACCTGTCAAAGTTGACTCTTGCATGCCCGGTGCAATTTTTCATATTTTCGAAAAATTCTTCTAACTCAGTCAAAACTCAATCAAATTTGATCAAACAAGTTTCCAAATAACAAAAAAAAAAGCATTGAATTTACTTGAAGTTGAGTAGTTAATGGTTAATTTCGTTAAATTTGGAGAAGTGAATAAAGTTTGATAAAAGCTCAAAAAATGTCATTTTCAACAATAATCATTCCATACCATTAAAGAAATACCGATGAATTCGCAGGAAATCACAAAGATTTTAATTTCAGAGCTAGTTTTTGAGCTTTTGCAACTAACCGAAGTGAAATCAGTCTAACGACGATCAAATAAGAGCAAAATTAAGCAACAAGCAGCTCGGGAACCAAAATAAACAAATTTTAACCTGAAATATCGTTATTTTCGTTTCCAAAACAGCCATAAATGATATTTTTCGGTACAGAAATCATCATTTATCTTTAGCATATCGAAAAAATAGCACATTGCCAAAAGAATGTATGGATTTCAATGGTGATCAATTTCACCCCAATTTACCTCATAGTACCTTATAGAATTATCGAATTTATTTCATGAAGTAGACGATAGAAATTTCACCAATAGCCATAGAGGGTAACTGGAGCACCTACCAGTACTTGTTTTAAAATTATACTATTTCGAGAAAAATGAACATGAAGCTAGTTAATTGGAAATTGTTATAAAAATTGATCAATTTCACCCCGTTCCATGGTACATCAATTTGTACCCTTGGTACTATATGCCTACTGCTATGCAAGGAAGAGGAAGATGATGAAGATGATGATGCTTGTTTTGATTTGTAATAAGTTTGTATTATCTTTGTTGTTTTAATTTTATTACAAAAAATCGTTCATATTTCGACAAAATTTGTTTGATTTGAGCGGTCGTCCATAAGCTACGTAATTTTTTTCAAATTATATAAAAACCACGTGTTTGTCGCATTTATCGACACTTTTTTTTGCTTGGCCAGCCTTTGTATGAAGTCGCCCCACTGTGCGTAGGTTGCTATCGAATTTCCTTGTACTCGGATTTTTAGTTTTGAGGTTATGTATTATTAATTCCGATTTATCTGAAACTTTGCACAGGCTTTTCCTCTATGCTAAGAAGTTTTTTAGTAATGGCTGTTCATAAAAACAACGCAACAGCAAAAGGCTCGAAAGGTACCTGAAAATGGTCCTGCTGAATAAAAAATCTACGATAGTTGCAAAATTCTGCGATTCTAAAATATATTCTAAAATATATTTTACACCGTAAATTTTTTTTTCTGGGCCAAAAATTCTAAATTGTCACAAAATCTAAAACATCTTCGCATTAATTTTTTTACGCATTGAAGACGACAACATGTATTGCTATCTGTCAAAATTTGGTGATGGTAAAATAAAAAACAAAAAAGTTATGAACGTTTGAATATTTTATCATTTTCACTCAGAGCTTATTTTTGAGGATTTTTTTCTGTTACTGTTATAAATTATCGCTAAGAGCATGATACAAATCCAACGCGCTGTTTTTGTGGTATAACTAACTATTTAATCGATCATACCTGCCATGCTATTATACCTACTTATATTATTTCCCAGCCAAATAGCTACTATAACTACACGCAAAAGTTTAACTTATTACTTGGAGAGTAATTAGAAAAATATTTTCCTTCGTGTAGCAAATCTATTACTTCACAAGTAATAAAATTCTCCTCCTGTTGAGTAAAACCCCTTACTGTCATATAATTTGCACATGTTGCAAGATCACGAGTATCTAATAATAACCGTTACAACTACTTGCAAAACTTTTACTCACTACTTGAAAAGGTAAATGTAAAAATTATCCTCATCTCCAGTCGATTTACAACACACTGTCGTGACCACTTTTAGATATTATTACATTACCTTTAATGCTCATATATACTCGATATTATTTTGCTTTGTGAAATATACTAAAACCATGCCAAACCCTTTTTCGTAGAATCACCGTTTTTAGCTCAGTGTCTGTTTTTTTTAAAGATGGGTCAGAAAATGTTAATATGTGAATGAACTTTTAGAATTTTGATATTTGGCTTTAAAACAAAATGGCGTCGAAAAAAAATCAAAAATTTCCAATTTTCGAAAATTCAAAATGGCGCCACTGTTGCTTCTTCAGGTGAAGTGTGTTCAAACTCCGGGAAATTTGTTTTTGCGTCAAAATACATAAAAAATCAATACATAGAAGCCAAGGCAAAATAACTGTTGCATTGTGTTATGTGACTGTAGTGTTCCCGGAAGTTCAATTCTGCATCAAGCATAACCCTAAGATCTCGCTCTACGTTAGTTCTGGTAATGGTTCAATCGCCTATACAATAGTTTCTCTGAATAGCATTTTTTTTCCTCGCAAAAGTAAACAATGAATATTTCGATACACCATCATGTTGTGTTGACAACAGTCGTAAAATCTGTTAATTACACTTCGTAGGATTTACAGTCAACAGGAGTTTTGATTAGGTAGTACATTTTTAAATCATCAGCAAACAGTAATTTACAGTCTTTTGGCAGTGCTAGACAGACGTCGTTGAAAAAATGGTGAATAGTAGTGGCCCCAAGTTACTGCCTTGCGGAACACCTGACCGGTTAATGAATTCTCCTGACTTTACGGAATTCAGTTTAACAGATAGACGGCGATTGCTTGAATATGATTCGAACCATTTTTTAAGATAATCAATTTTTAACTTTTCTTTAAACTTTTTTCAAAAAATAAATAATTTTTTCTAAAGTGTATATTTTTTTCGAAAAGACAAAATTATTATCTACAACTTTGCCGAAGACGTCACAGCGATCAAACAAACCGTTTTGGCCCTAAAAATATTTGTAATCATCAATACCTTCCTAAAATAACATTTTTCAATAGCTTCTCAAAAATGAGGCGTGTTCCAAAAAAATGAAACAATGGCACAAAATGGCATCTGTTGCCTATAGAAAGGTCTATGCAAAGTTTGAGCCAAATCAAAAATGGTCGATTGAATTGGTTGCCCGTTTTTTTGTGGAATTGCTCATGTTTAAAATAGCCCAAGTTTTTCTTTAGCTACTCATTTACTTTCCTAGTGAAACATTCCTAAGAATTTCTCCTTCGTCACAAAGTCACACCAACGCACTCGGTTCATGGCAGCCTGCCTCCAGTTTTTTGAGCGTCACGCACTTCAAGATCTTGCTCCAATTGATTCAATCACCTATTGCAACCACCGATTCAACCTCCTCACTAACTCGTTATGCACCTGTACGTCTTGTACCGGCCGGATTCGAGACTAACACTATTTTTGTGGGATTGTTGTCTGACGTTCTTGCGACATATCCCATCAATGGTACACTTCCAGCTTTGGTGACATTCTAAATACTGGGCTAGTAGCAAAAAACGGTGAGAGGTGATCTGGAAACAAAACACTGGCTGCGTTGATATTTGTGATTGCTTGGTAATTCTCCAATTTGTCGCCCTTTATGTATAGCCAACATATCCGAGCCCCTACTTAATAAGTTCTGTTATAATAATAAGTTCTGATAAGTTCTGCTGCAATGCTATCTTTTCTAGCCGATTTGTTGTTCTTGAGTCGCTTGGTGACATTGTAACCCGCTGTGCTGACTAAGTTGTTCTTTCTGCCGTCTTGGTTTACTACCGCTGCACCATTCAGGCGCTCGTTGTAGGGCTGCCTCTATTTGTCGATCCCTTTACGTTCATCCGTCAAGATTCCTCTATCGTTATCCCAACACATTTTGGCTCGCGGTTTAAAGCCTGCGCGGTTTAAAGCCGGATGCGTTAAGTTTCTTGTAGAAGTTACGAGTTTTTTAGGTTCTTCCAGGCGGCAGTTTTTTACCAGAAAAGATGGGTCTGCTGTCTTTGTTTCTTTTTACATCGCAACACGTTTTGACGAGTCCTGTTCTGCAGTATCTTCTCGTCTAGAATCGTTCGACACTCTTTGTCGTATAAGCCATTACGTCGATTCTCGACGAATCCAGTAGCATCTTCCGCTGGCTTCGATGAACTCTCCCTCATCCAACAACACTACCTCAAGGCTTTACGTGTACTCAGTGACGACTTTGGGGTGTTTGAGTCACTCCAGAGCACAGCTCGCGCTTCTGCATTTCGCCCATCATAACGAAAGCTGCCGCTGTGTGTTGCCGCATTCTCCTTTCTAGCATACCTCTTGCAGCATTACAATGTCGAACTTGTGAACCCTCAATAAGTCGGAAAGAATCCGGGGATTTTTCAAAAAAGTACTCTACAGAGTGGGGAAAAATAATCCGTGTTCAATGTTTTAGTCATAACTGTATTCTTTCAATATTAAACAACAACATATGTATACAAAATTTAGATACATTAGGATGGTTTGTACAATTTTACATCACGGATTCGAAATGTCCACCCTTCGCTTCAACGCACGCCTTCAATCGTTTAGGGAAATTATCGACGATGGACGATAGTTCTTCTACTTATATGGCATCCCAGGCTTTGGTTAGACTAGCTTTCAAATGATCCAAGGATTTGTGTGGTTTAGTACAGGCTTTGGATTCAAGAATGAACCAAACGGAATAGTCCATTGGATTTAAATCAGGAGAGTTTGAAGGCCATTCATCTTTAGTCAAATAGCTCGGAAAAAGTCTGCTACAGAGTTCCAGTGTTTTTTTCGCTCCATGCAGTGGAGCCCAATCTTGTTGTAATGTCCATTTAGTTTTACCGAAATGTACACGTGCCCAAGGTGCCATTGTGTCGGTTAAAAGCATTTGGTAATCAAATTGATTGATTTTTACATCCTTTTCAATGAATATTAAGGGGGTTTTACTGGTAGCCGTAGGCTGAAGCCGGACGAATTGGACTGGCCATCGAAGACCAAGTACATGAGAGGAAGAGGTTTCAGAGAAGACAGTGTTAACCTCCCGCCACGAATTCATATTAGCGGTGATGAAATCGAGGTGGTAGACGAGTTCGTGTACCTGGGCTCACTGGTGACTGCTGACAACGACACCAGCACAGAAATTCGTCGACGCCTTATGGCAGGAAATCGTGGATACTCTGGACTCCGGAAAACGCTCCGCTCGAATGAAATCCGCCGCCGCACGAAGTTAACTATCTACAAAACACTGATCAGACCGGTAGTCCTCTACGGCCACGAAACCTGAACCATACTCGTGGAGGACCAACGCGCCCTTGGGGTTTTCGAACGAAGGTGCTGCGTACCATCTGTGGTGGAGTGCAGATGGAAGATGATCATGGCGGAGGCGGATGAACCACGAGTTGCATCAGCTGCTGGGAGAACCACTCACCGTTCAAACGGCGAAAATCGGGAGACTACGGTGGGCTGGGCATGTCGTTAGGATGTCGGACGACAACCCGGTGAAAATGGTTCTTGATAACAACTTGACTGGAACAAGGCGACGGAGCACGCAGCGAGCAAGGTGGCTCGATCAAGTGGAAGACGACCTGTGGGGCCTCCGCAGACGACATGGCTGGCGAGCAGCCATGGACCGAGTTGAATGGAGACGACTTCTTCGAACAGCAAGGGACTCTTCGGCCTGGAGCTGACTGGTAAGTAAGGTAAGTACTGATAGCCGTAATTCCTGCCCAAACCATCACCGAAACAGGATGATGTGATCGAGCTACGTTCATACGCTTAGAAGAGCCTTTAGGCAAAAGTTGACGGTCATTTTGGTGGTTATGAAATTGCTCCACAGTGAAAAATTTTCTCATCGGTGAATAAAATTGTGCGATGGCGTCCATCGATAAATTCTTTCAACAGAATCTTCGATGATTTTTGAAATTTTGTAACAACGTTATCCTAAATCCTTGTAAACAATAGTTTGTACAGATTTCGGGTCAATTTTCAATGATTTTGCTAATTTTCGAATTGATCTTCTAGAATCACGGTTAATCCGGTGACGAATAATTATTCGGTTCCCAGGGGTTCTAGCGGTTCTTTTTCTGCTTTTTTCTGAACAGTCCTCTAAATTTCCCAGTTTGTTTTCTAGCGTCTCTAATGGTTTGTATAGGCATTTTCAACATACTAGCGATACTTACTGGACGCTTTCCTTGTTCATACAACTCGATCACCGCACTGCGTAATGGACTTCACTTCATTATGATACTTAATACACGCTGTTTCAAAGGAGATTTCGTGGTTTTGTTTACACAAAGCCAAGGTTAAAAATTGCATAGGTGAGCTCATTTCAAAAAAAAAAAAAAAAAAAAAAACACGGATAATTATTCCTCACTCTGTACATGTTAATTTTAAAAGTTCATGATGATATTTCTAGGTCCATTGTTGCGTATTCCGTTCGGTGATGGTTAAGAGCATATAAACTACGGTTTCGAAGTTGTCGAATGAGTAGATGAAAGGTCAATTTTGAAAGTAGTTCTGCTGAGTCAACGCGCTGCGAATCGATTGCCTACTTACTCTACTGTTGCGATGATAGACCGATTATCGATCCAGTGCCGAATCCAAAATACGTTGTCATATTATTCGGTCTTAGGCTGCTATCCTCCAGTCAATTTTTGCTAATCGTTGACCCGGCATTCTTGTTACATGCCCAGCCCACTGTAACCTACCGTTTACTACCCGTTTGACTATATCCGCCGATTTGTATGCCTGGTACACTTCATGGTTCATGCACCATTTTCTAGTTTGCCGCCAAGGATTGACCGCAAGATTCTACGCTCAAAACACCTCGCCGATTGGAATGGTCCGTGGTGGAGCGTCCTCTCGAAAACCACATTGGTATTCGCCAAGAAAAAGGCTACCTTCTACGGCCTCAGTCGTTGGAACAGGGTTCTGTACATGGTATTGAGAAGAGTTTTACCCAAGAAGTTACTACAGGTGCGAAACGATATTACAACTTTTGCAATATGTATGTATTTGAATCGCTACGCTTGTACGAGATTAAGATATTATTCTCAATGTTTTTATTCTCAATGAAAGTAAATGTAGTGCAATTTTTATTGACATTCTCTCTGAATCAGCAATTTTGTTTTGAATAATGGTGGAATGTACATGTTTTTGATGGTTAATCTCCCAGCTAGTCTCGAGGTAGGATGCTGGCCTAACAAGCCAGTGTCGTATGTTCGAGTTCCGGCTCAGGAGAGACTGTTAGTGTTAGTAGGATCGTAGCGCTAGCCCCGCAATTGTCCTGTACATTTAACAGTCGGCTGCGAAGTCTGTGTATAGTAAAACAGAAGGTCGAATTCCGATACGAAACGTAGCACCAAGGCTTTGCCTTTTTTCACATGTTTTCAATAGTTACACAAGCTTAATTTCTCAGGTCAGAAATAAAGATTTTATGTCTTGTTGAAGTACAACTTTTCACCTGCCTGCCTCAAAATACTTTCACAGCACAGTAATAAGGATAATTAAAACATCGATATTAAGCCCTTTTCACGTCATCATTTGTCGCTCTGGTCCCCTCCGCCCCCATTGGAGTTCCTCTGTAAACATCAGCTCTCTAGGTACGCGTATTCTGCATTAGGTATACTTCTTTCCGCGTCCGTTTGTGTGTATTTCGCCGTCGTCATCTTTATTTACCGCCCCATCCGGCACGCACGGAAAGTTAGAGGGAAAAAATACACTTTGGCAGTTAGAAAAGGGACTAGTAAACATGGAAACGCGTTGCCCCGAGTCAAATCCAATAGGAATCAACTCACGCAGAGTACATATAGTCAACGACGGACTGTGTATAGTAGATTAAATATTTGTGCGTATCTTTATCTGTCAGCGATCTCTGCAATTTGCATGAACAGATAAATGTTAAAAGTGTGCGCCGACGTCGGTAAATATGCTGATGGACATTTTATTTCCGCACGAACATAAGGAGATAAAAAGGACGCTGGAGTGTTCATCCTTAGGAAAGTATCGCTTATAGCGTAGGATTATCGGAGCATTTATTCAAATGTGGTTGCTTTTATTTACTTTTCACTTGTTTAAGAGGATTTATTGTTTTTATAATTTATTTTCAAACGGCAAATTGTTTCATTGGTACAATTAACTCATTTTATTCGGATGACATGTGAGTAACCTGTATAGGTTCTTGGTGTGTTGCGTCAAATATACCCGGGCAGGAGGGCATAACGAAATCATAATTCATCAATAACATATTTAGCTATGAAAACTTTTTATGTTATTCGACAGATATTTACGTTTTATACATGGATATGGAAATATTATAAAATTTTGATATCATATCTCGTTATACCTCTAATAAGATATTTGAGTTGCTTTTAAAATATCTCATTAAAAGTAAGTTTTTAAGTGAAAATTGTTCGTTATTGATTATTTATAATATACTCAGTTATGCATTTAGTGTTCAATAACTTGAAAATATATAATATCGGTCTTTTTTGAGATTTTTAATGCAAATTATTGGTTTGTTATTGAAATATCAGGCTTTGCTATTCATAAAGTCTTGGAGGGACAATATTTTGGTATCATTTTTTTGTTTTTTTACCAACTATGTAAACCATATTAAGATCAAAATGAGGTATTTCCAATATTTGAGTGTGATATTATAATGATATTTTCTCCTGCTCGGGTACCGTCACTATACTATAGACTGCTTGCCCGAATTGACCGTTACTGTGAACAAACCGTGTTTTGAACTTTGTGTAGGGGAAGATCTTTTAGATTGGGGAAGGTTCTGCATTGTATAGAAAATCATTTGAACGCATGAAATATTTCAGTCCGAAAGCAATCAAATTATTGACCGGGGCCATTGAGTTTCACGTTTCTGACCGGCGCGACGGGAAAAATATGATTATTCTCGAGCATTGTCGCACACGCTATTGTGAAAACCTAATTGAATTTTCCCGATTTTCCCGATTTTCTCGAACACCACCATGTTATGAGTTATGGTTATGTTTGAGAAAATCGAGGAAACGCTTCTGTATAGAAATGAAGTTAGTATATGCATTTGTTGTGAAACATTCTCTGGAATTTGGGAAAATACAGCGAATCTGTTTCTCGTTACACGGCATACTCGTTTCAGACTATACATATATTCACCTCATGGAGCATTGACGCGAAATTTGAAACTAGAAAAAACGTTTATTTTCCTATTGAATGAGTTTACCAATTCATGAAATGAATTTCTTTTAATCTAGTTCAGGTTTCTCGTAAAGAACTTAAACGCTCTGAATTGGATATAAAATGCGGAGATCAACATATGAAAATTCAACAAAAGATTCGTCGCACTACTCCACACAGCTGCTTTGAAGAGATTCGATAACCGATCAAAGTTTCTCGTTCAATAGCAACATGTTAATATTGTATATTAAAATATTAGTCTACATAAACAGGGAGTTTGAATCGAATACTGGGGCCAAGTGTAAGCAGTGCACCTATATGCAGTACCGGCCGTCAAATTTAAGATATTAAATTTGACTTCTTTTATCTCAGCATCATTTTTTATAAGAATAATGGTTCCGAAGCCATCTTGACTGTGGACTGTTAAGCAAATAAATAAGTTAATTTTTATGTTTGCGTGGACGAAGGAATATTTTGCTTAGGTGAAAAGGTGAGTTTTAGGAAAAAAATATTGCTGTGATGTTTGTTAAGGAGCGTAAATAGGTTCTGTTTGAGTATTTGTAAAATACTTTTGTAGGCAAACTGCTGCAAAAAAAGAAAAAGAAAAACAAAACGGACCAGACTCGTTCATATGATTTTTGTTACTTATCGGAAGAATCCACATCTCAGATCAACACATCGTTTTGCGGCGACAGCATGTATTGCTTAATTGATCAACTGGTAGTCGCGCTTGACCGTTATTAGGTTCGATTGAATTACGCGAATAAATGTTGACAATGTAATATCATGCCGCTAAATTAATCTTTTTCCATTATCGTTGATGGCTGATGGAAATGTAAGCCCTCTGGATGCTGGTCAACGTCGTGAAATAAAGCTTTAAAACAATCTAAACAGCAAACAATAAGTTTGAATAGCTTAAGATAAATCTGATAAATAACTTTTTGATGCACCTGTAGATCTTTCCAGTCGTCGGCATCAAATCCTTGCGAGTTCCTTCTATCGGGGCTTTCGTGGGAGCTTTTAATATTCAATGCACGGATGTTGGCTGTGTAATGAAGAACACTGAAAAAGGGCAATATGATGGCTGGGTTGGGACCGGCTTGATGGTGTTGAAAGCGAATAATGAGTAAACAGAAGAGTGATTCGGTTTTACCCATCATATATCACTCGCGAAATGGTAAATGATGCCGAAGTGCCACTTTATCATGGTTGGGCTGGGCAGTGATTGGATGTAAAACTTTTGTAGGCAAACTGCTGACTCCCTTTTCAGTGACAATAATTATTACCTTATTACGCCTTATTTTTAACGATAACATTTTGGTGATATCTTAACTTTTATAATGAATGTGGTTTGCTCGGTGCTTTGTTGTTGCTTGTCTTTTTAATTTTAGGCACGTATTAATAACGAGACGTTTTGATCTTGAACTCGTTTCATATTTTCCCCGAGAATATAAATTCTCGTCGTAATGAAGATATAACAGGTTTTAAAATGTATGATTGTGTTTATTGAACATTATAGCAATTGAAAATAAAACATTCATTGTTCGAAATATCTACACGTGACCCAATAAATACAGTCCATTCAGTCTGCTCGGGTTCTGTAGAATCCTTCAGCTGCAGGTTTACTGCAACAATGGGCAAGCTTTTAAAAAGGTTATCATATTGCAGTACCTGCGTTTGAACGTGACTTCATATTGTTATGGAAAATTTTCTGCTTTAGCAAAGTTGCGCCTTCGTTACTGCTTTTGTAAATGAAAGCAGCCAGGATAGAAGTATATTTTATTCATCTGTATCCTTCTGCTCGTTTCGCTAAGTGTCATCGAGGATGATCTAGCGCCCGTAAGGGTTTCATAATATCTTTTTTTTTTACATTTATTGTGAATAGATTTGGGTTATGATGGAACAGTTCTAGGACGAATTACGCATTTTACACGAAAAACACTTGGTATTATGAGCAACACTCGATTTTCAGCGTTTTTAAGAATTGGGCGTTTTCATGCCAAATGACTTATGATCGAATAACGACCATTTTTGATTTGGATGCAACTTTGCACACGTATTTGGCTTAGCAAACTGCGTATTTTTCACAGCTACAGGAATTTTATAGACTCTTTTAAAAGAGCGTATGCATTTTGGCATAGGTTATCATTGTAGCTCAGAAATTGATTGTACAGAAAAATTGTCTAAGAATGAATTGTGGGGAACATTGAAAAAAAAAAAAAAACTAAATTAATCCACCTAGCGGTCAGACCCAGCCTTTCTCATTCAATTTTTATTTGTAAAAACAGATTTACATGAACGCTTCAATCCAATAAATGTATATTCACTCTTCAGGTTCTAAAATATTGATGTTGTAATCTATACATATAAAAATGCAGTCTGGTTTGTCTGATCCATATAGGCTCGTAAACTACCGAACCGATTGACGTGAAAATTTGTATGTAGGGGTTTTTGGTGCCGATAAAGGTTCTTATGATAGTTTGAGACCCCTCCCTCTTCTGGAAGGGAGGGGTCCCATACAAATGAAACATAAATTTCTGCACAACTGAAGAACAAACCAAGCAAATCAAACCGAATTTTGCATGTGGATGTTTTAAGGGGTAACTAATATGTCCATAATAGTTAGATGAAACACAAATTTGTGCACATCTCGAGAACTAATCAACTTAATGGAACAAAATGTTTTTACAACACTAAAATGTTTTTAGTGGTAACAAATATGTACATAATGGTTTGACACCCGAATCCCTCTTCTATAAGGGAGGGGTCCCATAAAAATGAAACACAAATTTCGCACAGTTCAAGAACCAATCAAGAAAATACAACCAAAATTGATATGTGAATGTTTTTAGAGGTAACAAATTTGTCCATAATGGTTCGACGCCCCTCCCTCTTCTGGAAGTACATGTTTCTTCACAAATTTCTGCACATCTCGCGAACTAATCAACTAAATGGAACCATATTGGCAGGTGAATGTTTTTAGTGGTAACAAATATGTTCCATAATCGACCTCAGACAACATTTTGGATTGTAAGATGGCAACTTCCGGTTTCTGGAAAACAGCCAAAAATGGCCGATTTCCACCCAATATAATAATATCCAGATCTAGAATAATACACAGGAGCTAAAATCGACCACAGATAGCATTTTAAATTCTAAGATGGCGACTTCCGGTTTCTGAAAATAGCTGAAAATGACCAAATACCACCCAATATGAGTTTTTCTTTAACCAGTATGCCGTTCAAAATCCAGAAATTGTCTCCAAATGCCATTATGAAATCCAAAATGGCGACTTCCGGTGTCGGAAAAACAGCGCAAACGACCAAATACCACCCAATATAGGTATTTCCGGAACCGTAATGATGCACTGGAGCCACAAATCGACTTCAGACAACATTTTGAATTATAAGATGGCAACTTCAAGTTTCTGGAAAACAGCCTGAAATGGACGATTCCCATTAAATATGAGTATTTCTGGAACCAGAAAGATGCACATAAGCTAAAAAGTATCCTAAAGTATCCTAAATACCATTTTGAAATACAAGATGGCGACTATCCAATATGAGTATCTCTGGAACCAGAATGATGCAAGGAGCTAACAATTGTCCTCAGGCACCATTTTGAATTGCTAAATGGCAACTTCTAGGCAACAGTGGGAAATGACCGGATAATACTCAATATGGATATTTCCGTAAACGTGATGATGCATAGAAACCAAACATTGACTCTGGACACCATTTTGAATTTAAAGACGACCACTTTAATTTTTGTAAAACAACCTAAATAACTAAATACCGCCCAATATGGGTATTTCCGGTGTCAGATTGATGCCAGAAAATCTGCTGAAAATGACCGAATACCACTCAATATAAATATATTTAGAGTTAAAGCGATGTACACAAGCCAACAGTCGAGGATGTTGTCATTTCGATTAAAACCAATCATTTCAAACGAGTTGTTATTTGACTTTGATCATATCCTATGGCCGATTGGTTAAGCATTTGCAGACTTTAAACACATCGCAAAGAATCAATAAATTTGAAACGTTCAAATAGTACGATACCACACTTAAATTATGTTAAGGCCACATATATCGATCAAAGCAGGTATAGTTTTAAATAGTCTTTGAGTTTCTTTTCTTTCCATAACTTTTAATTTTTTTTAATTGTTATGAAGTTTGTTATTTGTGAGTTTGAGAGATGACTCGTTCGTATGACGCTAGTAATGTTCAAATAAGTCATGTACTTTTTGAGATAATAGACTTTCGTTGTATTGTTAACAATTTAATACATAACAGTTGCTTAAGTTCGATTATAATCAAATGAAATGGGAACGTATAGGGCAGCCAAACTTTGAAACAACGTGTTCAATCATAATTCATCAGTTAACCCTTAACTAGCCCGCTCATCTGATATCAATATTGATCAAATCGGATGTGTAGTATCTGAAATAATGAAGTTTCGTGATTTTCACAAGTCGGTACATTACAGATGAAGTTAAAGTTCGATTACAGTAAATTTCAATAGGGTCTTCTGAGGCAGCTAGACCATTCATTTGACACTTATTTTGTGGAAATCGGGTCAGCCATCTCAGAGAAAAGTGAGTGAGTCCAAGTAGTCATCGGAATATGTTCCTTTGCATAGCTGGATTTCACATTTTTAAACATAACAGGCAAACTAATAGTCCGATTGCAAAACAAATCAATAGGGTATTATGGGGCAACTAGACCTTCCATTTGACACTGATCTTATGAAAATCTCTGAGCCATCTCTGAGAAACATGAGTGAGATTAAACAGTCTTCAGAACACGTTTCTTTTCATAACTTTCGAACAACATGTTCAATCTTTATAAAATTCAAAACTTAAGGGTTTTAAAGGTAGCCCGTTCTTTTGAGACCAATTTTGTTCAAATCGGTTGTGTAGTTTTTGAGATAATGATGTTTTATGATTTTTACTATTTGATACATAATCTCGAAACTAATAATCCGATTACAATGAAATTGAATGGGGTCTTATGGGACAACAAGACCTTTCATTTGCAATTAATTTCATGAAAATCGGTCCAGCCATCTCTGAGAAAAGTGAGTGAAAATAAAAATCTGCACATACACACACACATACACACACACACACACATACACACACACACACATACAGAAAATGCTCAGCTCGTCGAGCTGAGTCGAGTGATATATGCCATTCGGCCCTTTGGAGCACTTTTATATTTTCGGTTTTGCAAGTGATTGCTATACCTTTCTAGGAAAAAGGCAAAAATATACACACTGTAATTTTTTTTAGTGCAAAAAATTTTGATTCACAAAAAAAGTTTTCTTTTTAAATTTTTTATACCTCCGGATAAGTTGGATCAATGGATATTCTAGAATTTGCTGTTTCAAGATCAACCTTCATCAGCGTACCTGCTTCATGTTCGTAAAGGGCAGCCGGGAGGATCAGCGTTCTATATAGTGCTAGCTTTGTACGAGTTTACAAACTACGGGACCTTAGCTGGTTACGTAGTTCGTAGAACGTCCTGTTCGCAGCTGCAACTCGTCGTTTTGCCTCGCGGCTCATATCGTTGTCACGTGTTACAAGCATGCCAAGATAAACGAGTTCATCAACCACTTCAAATCGTTCCCCAATTTTCTCCACTTCAGCACCAACACCACGCTCCCTGGCAGATACCATGTACTTTGTTTTGGCAGAGTTAATGCTGAGACCCAATCTTGCCGCTTCCCTCGCAAAAGACCTAAATGCTTTCTTCACGGCCATACGGCCATGTCGTCCGTAAAACCAAGGAGCATGTGTGATTTCGTGATGATCGTACCGTGCTTTAGTCCATTGAACGTTACGAATGCGATTGATGTCTCACCATCTATCTACACGCATGATTTCGATTTCTCCAGTGTCATACGACGCAGTTTAATTAGCCTTTGCAATGAGTCATATGCCGCCTTAAGATTTTGAGACCTTAAAAATACCGCAAGCTATACTCCCGGAACCCTCTGTAAGTTCCGTCGTAGGGTGGAAATTTGTTCCGTCGTGCAACGCTTTCGCCAACGAAGGATTCCGTTAACAGTCTCAATCTAAAGAACAAGATACGGGACAGCACTTTGAATGTGGAGTTGAACAACGTAATGCCTCGATGTTTTTCGCTTGTTCGTCGCTCATAATCCTCATCCTGTTCTTGTCTTGCTCCTCTTGTTCTTCACCGTTTAATAGCAAATGAAAGTGCTCCTTCCACCCGTATGCAACCGTCGGCTTATCCGTTAGCAGGTTGCCGTTCTTGTCATTACACATGACCGACATGGGGAAATTTTTTCTTCGGACTCTGTTGACTATTCTATGGGAGCTCCGCCCGTAGTTTCTAGTAAAGTTGTCTTCTGCGCTGCCGTGCACCTGCTCCTCGTATTCGCGCTTTTTCCACGGTGGACTCTGTATTCGACAGCTCTAGCCTTCCTGTATCTTTGTCTGTTCTGACATGTTGCCACAGTGAGCATGTGGCTCCTGGCACGGTTAACTCGTCCGTCGCTCTCTGGCATTTAGCATCAAACCAGCTGTCACGCTGTCTTCCACGCGTCGTACCTACCACCTCTCTCGCAGTCGTTTTAATGGCACCGTGAATACTACTCCACTGCCCATTTATGTCTCACCCTCGTGTCTCCTGTTGTTCTGCGGTCCGTTGTTCTAGTTCTAGCATGCCAAGATAAACGAGTTCATCAACCACTTCAAATCGTTCCCCAATTTTCTCCACTTCAGCACCAACACCACGCTCCCTGGCAGATACCATGTACTTTGTTTTGGCAGAGTTAATGCTGAGACCCAATCTTGCCGCTTCCCTCGCAAAAGACCTAAATGCTTTCTTCACGGCCATACGGCCATGTCGTCCGTAAAACCAAGGAGCATGTGTGATTTCGTGATGATCGTACCGTGCTTTAGTCCATTAAACGTTACGAATGCGATTGATGTCTCACCATCTATCTACACGCATGATTTCGATTTCTCCAGTGTCATACGACGCAGTTTAATTAGCCTTTGCAATGAGTCATATGCCGCCTTAAGATTTTGAGACCTTAAAAATACCGCAAGCTATACTCCCGGAACCCTCTGTAAGTTCCGTCGTAGGGTGGAAATTTGTTCCGTCGTGCAACGCTTTCGCCAACGAAGGATTCCGTTAACAGTCTCAATCTAAAGAACAAGATACGGGACAGCACTTTGAATGTGGAGTTGAACAACGTAATGCCTCGATGTTTTTCGCTTGTTCGTCGCTCATAATCCTCATCCTGTTCTTGTCTTGCTCCTCTTGTTCTTCACCGTTTAATAGCAAATGAAAGTGCTCCTTCCACCCGTATGCAACCGTCGGCTTATCCGTTAGCAGGTTGCCGTTCTTGTCATTACACATGACCGACATGGGGAAATTTTTTCTTCGGACTCTGTTGACTATTCTATGGGAGCTCCGCCCGTAGTTTCTAGTAAAGTTGTCTTCTGCGCTGCCGTGCACCTGCTCCTCGTATTCGCGCTTTTTCCACGGTGGACTCTGTATTCGACAGCTCTAGCCTTCCTGTATCTTTGTCTGTTCTGACGTGTTGCCACAGTGAGCATGTGGCTCCTGGCACGGTTAACTCGTCCGTCGCTCTCTGGCATTTAGCATCAAACCAGCTGTCACGCTGTCTTCCACGCGTCGTACCTACCACCTCTCTCGCAGTCGTTTTAATGGCACCGTGAATACTACTCCACCGCCCATTTATGTCTCACCCTCGTGTCTCCTGTTGTTCTGCGGTCCGTTGTTCTAGTTCTCTGGTGTATTCTTCTGCTACGCCAGCAGCTTTCAACCACTGTATGTTGAAACGGATCGTCCTTTCTGTGCGAGATTTCAGCACGTTTGGCAACCGTGCTCGGATCTTACCAACGACGGAATAATAGTTAGAGTCAATGTTGGTCCCCGAAAAGACCCAATATCAGTAACATCCGGAAAGTGCCGACCGTCAGTCAGTACGTGATTTTACTGGGAACAAGCTTCTCCATTTGAATGCCTCAAGGTGTGTTTCCGAATATTCAAATTGTCGCAACTTTAAGTAGAGTACATCGGTTTTGCTGAAATGCGGCGTGCTTATTATACTATAAAAGAATTTAAAATGTAGACTTAAAATACAGAAACGGTATCCTTCAACCACTCTAACGTTAAATTAGAGAAAAGCCATTGTTAGCAAGATTAAACAATATTTCGGTCCGTGTTTTGGGTTGAGACGGTGGATGTTGTAATTATTTTCGTCAGTAATATATTCTAATGCGCATTTTGCAGCCAGTTGTACTCTGATTTCTTGGAAAAAAGGCTTCAACTGCAGTCTTGTATCTTTACTTTTTTATTACGGCATCTTTAAAACAACTTTCAACAATACACTTCAATGCTTTATTTTTGGGCCTAAAGAACACTACATACGGCCCAGACGAATCCTCTGGGTAAAGCTTAGCGCTTTTGCAAGAACAGGTGAAAGCCGGGTTGATTTTTCCTAGGTACCTTGTAAACTGTATCATCAGATCGAGGAACATGTGGGAATTTTTCCGTAATCTCTTCCGAGTTAGGCGGGTTTAAGCCCACGTCCACCTCCTTCGCGTAGATCGTTCACCAAAGGTAAAAAAATCATACCAGAATGGAAACGAAAAGCAAAAATTGCTTAGCTGTTCTACAGGGTGACAAAAAAATCCGGTCACACAGGAAAATCTCAATATTTCAAAGAATAAGAATAAAATCTGAATCTGGCTTTCATAGCTTTATTCAGTAACTCATAGATACTTCACAGACGATATCTCGGAACTACACCACCTTTCTCTGATCGAACCAGCTTCAGACGTCTCGGAAAGTCGTCGCAAGCGGCGCGCACGTGTTCCATCGGCATCTCGTCCCAGATTTTCGTGATAACTCGCTTGAATTGCTTTAAATTTGTTATTTTATAGTCGTTCAGCTTCGACATCATGTATCTCCACATGAAATAATCCTGTGGATTCAGATCCGGGGACGACAGAGGCCATTCATTCTTCGAAATGAAATCGGTCAAGTTTTCCTCACACCACGCCTGAACAACCTTTGCCCTGTGGGATGGGGCGCCATCTTGCTGGAAGCAGTAGTAATCGTGTTCAAACAATAGTTCAGCTTGAGGCAGAACATTTTTATTCAAAACCGTGTTCAGGTAGTACGCTGCGTTGATTTTCACCCCTTTATCGATAAAAATAAGAGGCAGTTTACCTCTCTTGCAAATGGCTCCCCAAACCATCACTGACGTCTTATTTTGGAAACGGGGAACGTTCAGCTTGTCCGCAGGAGCTTGCTTGCTGGCTCACACTCTAAACTCGATCATTTTGGTGATTGACTGTTTGCTCCAAACCGAACAGCTTCTCGTCCGAAAAAATAATCTCGTCATCTGCGCGCCAACCGAGCAATTCCCGCGACCGTTGGTACCTCTTGTGCTTTGTAGCTTTGGTAACCCCATGAACCACCTGTTTTTTGTACGGTGTAAGTTTTAAATCCTTGCGCAGAAGCAGGCGGATTGATTCTCGGTTCATTTTAAGGTTCCTGGTCAGCTTCCGTGCTTCCGTGATTTTCGTGATAACTCGCTTGAATTGCTTTAAATTTGTTATTTTATAGTCGTTCAGCTTCGACATCATGTATCTCCACATAAAATAATCCTGTGGATTCAGATCCGGGGACGACAGAGGCCATTCATTCTTCGAAATGAAATCGGTCAAGTTTTCCTCACACCACGCCTGAACAACCTTTGCCCTGTGGGATGGGGCGCCATCTTGCTGGAAGCAGTAGTAATCGTGTTCAAACAATAGTTCAGCTTGAGGCAGAACATTTTTATTCAAAACCGTGTCCAGGTAGTACGCTGCGTTGATTTTCACCCCTTTATCGATAAAAATAAGAGGCAGTTTACCTCTCTTGCAAATGGCTCCCCAAACCATCACTGACGTCTTATTTTGGAAACGGGAAACGTTCAGCTTGTCCGCAGGAGCTTGCTTGCTGGCTCACACTCTAAACTCGATCATTTTGGTGATTGACTGTTTGCTCCAAACCGAACAGCTTCTCGTCCGAAAAAATAATCTCTCCCGCGATCGTTGGTACCTCTTGTGCTTTGTAGCTTTGGTAACCCCATGAACCACCTGTTTTTTGTACGGTGTAAGTTTTAAATCCTTGCGCAGAAGCAGGCGGATTGATTCTCGGTTCATTTTAAGGTTCCTGGTCAGCTTCCGTGCGGATTGGGCGGGATTCCGGCGAAACCGGTCTCGTATAATCTTTTTCAGCCTTGGAGTTCTCACAGACCTTGGTCGTCCAGATCGTGCCTTGTCTTTGGTGCCTCCGGTCTCTAGGTACCGATTTATGGTCCGGTACACGAATTTCCGGTTGATTCCGAGCGGTTTTAGGTGTTTGAATATGTGTCCGGGTTTGTACCCTTTCACATATTCAGCGATAACAGCTGCTCTTAACTCTGCCATGGCTCACAACTCATTGTAAACAAACTGCACAGAAACGAAACTCTGCCACTTTGGGCAGCAAAGTTGATCCTTTCATTTTCCATATAGATGGCACCAGAGAGATGCAACGTGTAGGCTACAGGCGACCCCAAAAAAGTGTGACCGGACTTTTTTGTCACCGTGTAAGCACCACATCCATGTCACGAACGTCATTCCCATACATTTGCTTGAAGCCAATATTCTCTGGCTCTCTGGCTCGATTTTACGTCAAAAGGCTGTCAGTGCTTTCGAAACAGCCGAATAAGCTTCGTTCATGCAAGATCAGCTGTTGCTGCAAGTGGTGTGTAGAAATCTAAAAAGCAATGTTGATGAATGTGAATGTTGTTTTTTTTTGTTTCGTTCGTTCTCTAGATGTTGTGCAGGACATAAATAGATATGTCCAGACATGTTTCAACACGTTCTGGATCATAAATTCAATATTCATATTGTTATGTATTCATTAGAACTTCTCACGCGAAAAAAATGTGCAACAGCCTATGCGGCACAATGAACGGAGCTTAAGATCATATCATTAACAGTAGCGCCATCATCATCGGCGGCGGCTTCAGGAAACAGTCGCCGTGACATGGGTCTGGTAAGCACCGAGGCTCACGCCGCGCGGCACAATTCTTTCGAGAAAGCAGCGCACGCAAACCGCCAAGTATAAATGACAGTTCTTAAAGGTATGCGATTCACGTCGATGCATTAGTATTAGTGATCGTTATGAACTTTTTCAGATTTTGTATGAAACTTGAAATGATTATGCATTTTAAACTAAACTTATAAAATATGCTGTTTTTCATCATTTTGCCGGTAACCTTTCAGCACTTTTCGTGTTTTTCTTGTACTTTGAAAGCGCTTTTAAATAGAGCCGCTTATTTTTCATACAGTAATAAAAGTCATGAGCTATGACAATGACTAAGATTATGCTCCAACTATTAGAAATATAGCATTTTTATATATTTTATTTTTATATATTTTATTTTTATATTGTCGCAATTTTTCACACTAAATCAAAATTAGTATCAACTTCTAGTGTGTTTCAACTGGAGATTCACTCTCCAACCAAAAAAATGAAATACAGTCAGGTTTTTTTACGCGTGGGATACGTGCCTCGTGAAAAAAACGAGTAAAAAAACCGCGTTAATTCGAAAATCTGCGTAAAAACCGCGCTAATTCAAAAATCCGCGTAAAAAACCGCGTTAATTCAAAAATCCGCGTAAAAAACACGTTTTTTTTAAAATCCGCGTAAAGTAGTCCAGCAAGAAGGGCTTTAGAAAAAAACCCGAGACGCTCTAGAACCAGTATTTAAAATTGTCCTCTTTGACGGTCATAACGGATCTTTCGGTGGGTGGAGAGTATTTTTTGGACTAAGTCTTTTACTAGATAAACACTTAAACGTTTCTGGTTCCAACTCACGTTAATTCTTCCGAATTTTATCGAATTCGTGAAATTTTTTTTTGAATTAGCGCGGTATCGCGTAAAAAAAACCGCGTTAATTCAAAAATCCGCGTAATTCAAAAATCCGCGTAAAAAAACCTCGTAAAAAAAACGCGTAAAATAAACCTGACTGTATAAAACAACATAAAACGAGAAATTTCCAAAAATGTTCCGAATTCCATACAAAACGCGAAATTTATCATAACGAGATTTGTTTGTGTGCGTGGATAGACAAAAATGTAGCATACCTTGTAGAACTGTCATCTATACTTGGCGCAAACCGATGATTCTCCTTCACTTTCGGATTCCTTAACCTCGTTGTAGCGAGTGTCCAATCCACCGGAGCTGGTCTTCTGTAATACACAGCATTCCAATATCAAAACGATGCGGCAACTGTCAGCGAATAACAGCAACAAAAGCGCAGATTGATTGGACTCAGGGCAGCAAAAACGGGATCAGTTAACCTATTTCAGTTGTCTAAATATTTGTATATTTTCACAAAGCACAATCGAAACTCTGAAAATTGTGACACGAAAATTTTTCGCGTCCGTTCACTTTCGTAGCTTGCTGCGAATCATTAGAACACAGTTAACTAACTACTAATGTAAACTCACTTTCTTACTCATTCTGGTAGGGGAATTGTGGGTAAAATGAACAGGGGTGGTAAAATGGACACCCGTTTAAATCTCGACTATTAGGTTGAAAAATAGTACAAACTTCTTTGGCACCTTATCTAAGAGGTATGGTAACGATATAAACAATGTGTGTGTGTATGTGTGTGTGAGAGAGAGAGAGAGGGGAGGGACCTGTACAGTGTAGTAGAATGTATAATACGGAATTTATCGATAAGAAAAAAATACAAAATGTTTATGATAACATTTTTTTCTTCTGGTTTCATACGTAGTTGCTGTTTCAAGCGACGACTGCCTTGAGAATATTCTGTTGATATGTAGACCTTAGTAACACCTGCATCATCTTTTTCGAAAAAAATGAAAGGAAAAAGTTATAAATAAGTCATAAATAAGTTACTACGAAAACATTAAGTTTTAATTTACTCGCATTAATGTTTTAAATCTGAATGATGTTTTAAATCGGACTGATTAGTTTTTTTTTATTCATCTAAGGACTGATTAGTTGAAGTTGAACTGATTTATAACATGTTTATAACCAGCGTTTTTTTTAGCGTATATATAAACAACAGTGTTGAATATTCGTTAGTGGAGTATAGTGGAGACAAAATTGAAAAATGGCCGCATCAATTGTAGTTCAGCTTTAAATCAGCTGTAAATGTGATTTGATGGTGTGAACTGAATCCAATTTTTTAAAACAACATACTTTTTGAATGATTATCTTATGATGTATGATCTCTAATTCTGTTCTGTCAATATTTTTCTATAAAATTTCAAACACTTTCTAAAAGTCATATCTATCTCACAGTCAACCTTCCTCATCTCTAAAAATATGCAAAGATGCTTAGGGTAGTAACACACATACAAAGTTTCATTGAGTTTTGATAGGGTGCTGCCAATATCTGGTCAAGTTGACGCGAAATCTTTTAAAACTTTTCAGAATATACAATATATCATCATATACAAAAAATTGTGATGTTTTGGTAAACTTTGGAGTTAATTTTTTCCAAATTTTGCGTGACATCATTAATGGATCGTCCCTAACAGCAGTTATATATGAAACCACGTTTTGTATTTTTTTACTATCGATAAATTTCTTATTATACATACTACTTCACTACACAGGTCCCTGCCCCTCTCTCTCTCACACACACATACGAACACGCACACATACGCACACATTGTTTATATCGTTACCATACCATATATTTCAATATTTCTAGCGTCTCCATAAATGGACAAAAATGGTCAAAACATTGAATAAAAGTAGGAGGTTGTATCCAAGACACGACCACATAAATGACGTAGAACTACGTACACTATTAACAAATGCATTGAGTGTTTCATTACCCTAGTAACCCAACTGGTTTTATCAAAGTTTTATAGCGCTTTTTTGGCTGTATTGAGCGCTATAAAACTTTGATAAAACCAATATTTTTGCTTGGGTAATGAGTTATAATGCCTACTAATGAGGGGTTGTGAATTTCGTGAACCGGATTCAGCAGTTAGCAGAACGTGCCGAGTTAAAAACCATACACAGCACACACACACAAATCATACCATATCATAGACACACGCACATCATACCATATCATACAGACACATACACTGCCGTTCCAATCATAGTAGTCCCATGTTCTACACAAACCTTATGCACGCTGGGACAACTATGCTTGGAAAAGCAGTACACATCATACCATATCAAACAGACACACACACTCACACACATACACACACACGCACACATCATATCATATACACACACACATCATACCATATCATCACACCATACACACATCATACCATATCATACACACATACACACATCATACCATATCATACACACATCACACCATATCATACACACATCATACCATATCATACACTCACAGCAAGCAAGCGACCAATCAGAGGACGTTATTTTTATTTCAACGAGGCTTGACAATTTTCAATAGTGCAATAGTTCGTAGATTCAAACAACATTTTTCTGCATTTGGGCAGATACGTGTATAATTTTCCAATCGATTGCTGCAAGAATGAAGAAAATCGGTTGGAAACCAACCGACCTATGAGCATTTGAAAAGGGAAAAATTTCGTCCCAGTTTTTCAGTTTGCATCCCTGTGTGGTATGCTAAAGTAAAACGTAGTTCTACGTCAAAAACTCAAACTAATTTTATTCAAGTTTTCCCCGATAAAAGATTTTAAAACCCCTTTCATTTGAAAGCTTTGACCCTAAACTACCTTTTGGTGAAGTAAAACCCGAGGTGCATTAAAGTTGCATAATATTCCGTTTCTGACACGGCGTGTGGTGGTGATGTTATTTTTGGCCTACAGAAAATAAGTTTTTTTCTAGTGTAAAACAGTATTTTATAACGGTTCTTCTGCAAATATCTGTACTCAGACTACTAACCAGCAGAAATCATTAAAGGTTAGTAATTGTTTAAATGATTTTCTCGATATTTTTAGGCATTTTCAATAATATGTATGTGCGGGTAAAATGGACAGCCCATGGTGATGGGGGAAAAATTGAATTATTTTCCATTGAATAATCTAGATGCTTCGTGTTTATATCAGAAAAAGCAAAGGTAAACTCGGAACGATGAACAGATGACCGAGGCTAAACGTACCGTTGAATGCGGACTGTCTGTAAAAAAAGCTTCCGCGATTTCCCGGTTTCTTGCGGATAAGGTCATACATTATTATTAATTCTACCGCAAACGGTGAAAATTGAACTGTTGGTGAATGCATAAGTGTGTCACGTGCTATGAAACAACATTTTACTATCTGTAAAGGAATGATTAATGTTCACGCCCAAGGTGTTCATATTACCACCTCCCTATGTTCATTTTACCTACACGTGTCCATTTTACCCCCGAAAAACTGCTTTCGAAAATGTCCATGAAAACTACGAAAAATACTATATTTGAGTACCTCTTCTTATTTTTTGTATCAACCGTTAGTGGCACAGTTACTGTGCGCTATAGACTTATAGTTGTAGTTTTAAACTGTGGAGGAAATTGGGAAATGGCTTAGGGTGTCCATTTTATCACCCCTTCCCCTAGGAAGTTTTAAGAACATCGAACGAGCAGTTCTTGCTCGTCTTCCAGCAGAACAGAAAAGACGCATATGCCTTTGAACGCGAGAACAATTGGCATTCGATATCCTTTGTTCAATCGAGATTTTCGTACATTGTGCTTTTATTTGCCGACATGCCGAGTCGCTGTGGGTTTTTCTCGACGCATGTGAGTAGTGGGAGCTAAAACCGGTGTTTCTAAAATGCGGAAGAACACCATCTGTGTTAAAATCCGAGTATGCCCTATGGGCTTCAAATTCAAGAGGCGAGAAATCACCCCAGAGACTGTAGATACTAGATTTCAGTCTGTGCAAGACGATACAGATGCACCACGTACGACATTACGTTCTAATGAAAATAACCGGAAAAATTTGTAGACCAGAACAGTTTCAAACACGCAATCATTGAAGTCGTATCAATTATTGAAGTCGTATCTACCAGATAGGATAATTGCCAAAAATCATTGGTGCAATGGTGTACGAACCTTGCGAAAGCGATTGCATCGACCAATTACCAGTTGCATAAAACTTGAGTTGAAAAATTCCTCGGAATCTTTATATGGGTCATTCACGACCATCACGGATTTGGCTCAAAGCTGGGGGAATTATTCATCTAGGTTCACTATGAAAAAATCCCAATTCTGGTGTCGATTGGAACACCCCCCGCTCTGTGGGACCCCCCTCTTTGTGACAAAGTCAGGCAATTTTTGTTCAAAATTCCGTTTTTCTTTTTCTTACAATTCATGGATGTAGGCCGTCCACAGAATACTGATCGATGATTTTTAAAGAAAATAAACCAAGGAATCCAAAAAAAATATTATTTTTGACTGGAAGTGTTGCCAGATAGATTATTTTCGTATTTGAAAACTAAATTTACATTTTTCGGCAAATGCAGCCATTTTTATTTTAAATTTGATAATTTTATCGTGTTCCTTGGAAAATTTCACGTAAGAAACAACTATCATCCCGAGGTAATATGAGCCAATCTCGAGATATAACATTTCTACGAAAATAGTTGTAAATTTCGTAATTAATTTGTTTGATAGTTTATAGCCGTAAGACACCCGAAAAATAGTGATGAGTGAATTTTGAAGAAAATAATTCGAGGAATCCAGAAAAAATATTATTTTTGTCCGGAAGTGTTGCCAGATAGATTATTTTTCTATTTTAAAACTAAATTTACATTTTTCGGCAAATGAAGCTGAGTTTATTTTAAATTTGAAGGTTTCATCGTGTTTCTCGGAAAATTTTACGTAAGAAACACTTATCAACCCGTGCTGATATGAGCCAATCTCGAGATATAATAAAATATTATTGACTTTTCGACATCGTATATGCTAAATTTAGCAACAAACGAGTCCAGTGACAGTGGAAGTGTCATCGAAAGGCAAGCCAAATGATTGATAATGATAATAAGGCTGATACAAATTTCGAATTCTTTTTATGTCCAAGGTTATCAAACTTAGCAAAGGGGGTGGCAAAAAATAAATATCACCGAGACGAAAAAAAGAAACATCTTTGATCAAAGTTTGTGTGCAAGTTATGACGTTTGTAACTTGCACTCAAATAAATGTTGAAAAATAACACTTTATTATAATTATTATCTATTTCGCTTGCCGTTTGACGACACTCTCTCTATCCCTGGACTTGTTCATTGCTAAATTAAGCATTAATGCTGTCGGAAAACAAATAAAATGAATAAAACGGTATGAGCTTTTTTTTTCTTCCCCTTCCAATATTTAAAATTTCTGAAGGGGGGGGGGGGGAGTGACATAAAATGAAAATAAAATTTGTAACGGCCTAATGTGCATTTTTCAACACACTTTTGCATGCAAGTTACAAACGTCGTAACTTGCACACAACTTTTTATGAAAGCTATTCCTTTTTTTCTGCTCAATGTTAGAGAACATCCATAAATGACGTAGCATTTGAGGGGGTAGGAGGGAGTTTTCAGTTTTGTGATGAAATGTGACGAGGGGGAGGGGAGGGGGTCAAGCCAAGCTACGTAGCAATTATGAAACTAAGAAAAAAGTGTTTTTTCTAATTTATCACTGTTTTGTCTGTTAACGGTTATTTTTATTATTTAATAAAAACCGGCAAAAAATATCAGAGAGGGAGAGGGGGGGGGGTTGCTATAAAGCTACGTAATTATCTAGAGGGGGTTTGACTTTGTGACGAAATGCAACGATGGGGGAGGGGGGAGTCAAAAAAACCTAAAAAAGCTATGTCATTTATGGATGTTCCCTTATTTATTTTTGCCCTTTCCTAAGCTAACTTTGATAATCGTGGACATACAAACTATTCAAAATTTGTATCACCATTATTTATATAGAAGAAGCGTTTAGTAGCTATGCAATGTAACAACTTTTAAAGAGAACGAAATTCCTCCGGAATCTGGTTCAATCAATGTCAACTATCGAGGGTGATCACCAAGCATGGAAAAGTTCACTCACTAGCAATATTTCATGCAAATGTGTTCTTTGATTCATCAGGTATCGTTCAACTATTTCCACTCGCGTACAAGTTTTCCATAGAAACGCTGCCGATTGTTTTTCGCTTCTATAAGGCTCCGAATACCATAGAAGTTTCAACAGTATCGCGAGAATCTTTGAGATATTATCGCCAGTGATACAAAAAAAAGCTCAACTGTTTGCTTACCGGAGCAAGCAGGTATCATCAATGCTAACGGAAATTGTAGCATGGTGCATTAGCATGTGATATTTGAAATCACCAAGAATCATCGTCGTATATCACGGTGAAAGCACGACTTGGAGTAGCCGAATTTCACCTACAAGCAACCAACATTTGAAAGAATCGCTGCGATCGCTGGAGTGCAATCGTTTATGATTCTTTCGGACATGTCGCTATATGTTGCTTGCCCACAGTGCGTTGAATGTATGGGAACGCGGGACAAAAATCAAAACAGCCATTCTAGTTTATTTTTCAATTGGAGTGACACGAAAAATGTTTAGTACCGATGAGAGCTACTATTTGCACAATTGACGAATGTCAAACTCGTCATCGCAAAAATGTCTCAAACGCCATTTTTTTGTACAGAAGCATAGAACGATAATTTTCCAAGAATTTTATCCATTTCGAGATAAAAGGCTTGAAAAGCATATTAAAATAATTTTTGGCGATGAAAAAGTGACCTAAACACCATCACATTCAGTTTTCATGATTATTTCTATTTAATCCTCTTTTAATTGTGTTTATTTACGGTTTACTGTTGCAAAACATCTAGACATTGTTAATCCAGGAATCTTTTATGTGTTTTGCCCATAAATTACGTGTTATACATAAAAGTAAGGGACATAATAACGACAAATTTCTCACTCTTGGTTACAGAGGTATCATTTGCAAACGCGAATTTCGGTTGAAAGAGCACACTCGAGCAATGGCAATCACTTCCAAAGTTTGAAGGACATTCCAAATAAGAGGAAAAAGAAATTCAGAGAAGTACTTTGGGGTACTTTTTTTGACAATCGATTTTAAATCGAAAGTGTCTTTTTTCTCTAAGCATTAATAAACATGATTAAGAAGGCTTTAACTTCCAAATGCGCTACGTTATGTCCCAATAGTAACATGTGAAATGCAGTAGTTACATGCCTCTACCGTTGCCATTTTGATTTCATCATGAAAAGATATAAAGTTCCGCCCAAAGCAGGCAATACTGAAACAAAATCATCAAAGAAAGCTACCTTATATTTCTTTGCTCTAAGTCGTCTCTCGCATGCGTGAGGATGTGTAACTTTTAATAGCGATGGTTTGCTAAGATTGAAAGCTTATGAATAGAACGTTCAGGAATGTTACCCGAATTATTGTTATGCGAAGCGATTTTATCCATCCTTGGTGATCACACTAAATATTGCAATGAATCTAAGAAATCAAGAACGCATTACATATATTCTTATTTTTTAAATCAATTTGTTTCTACATACTGTGCATAGTTGTGTTTCATTTGTTGTTAAATTATTTTTATCATTTCTTTGCTTTGTTTTCTAATTTCACTTTACAGTTTGTTTCATTTCATTTTTCAGGTGGAGCCCATTATTCTCCATTCGTGATATTTTCAATGTAAACAATGGTGTATAACAGTTTTATGGTAAGATAATTGCACGTGTTATGTTTCTTTTTTGTTTTCTAGTTTTTCATGCGTTCTGGTTTTAAACTCCGACATTGATACTTGTAGGGTGGAGGTAATTTAAATTTGTTTTGTTTCGTAAAATTTAATTGAATAGTGAGCATCAACAAAATCGATGACAAAAATATCTTTGCAAACCAAAAACGGAAAGCGTCTTGTTACTTAGGTCCGCTATATTGAACATTGGTTAAATATTAATCTAGCTTTTATGGGTTTTTTTTTTGGATGATAGTATTGAGCGTTTTGTTCGGACGTCAACATATTTGTTCTACCCATATTTGATTAAACTTAACGTTGTCGCTTTCCACTTATGACGTAAACTTCACGACTTACATCAATAGTTAATTTTAATTGTCAGTTTAGATTTTTTTTATCATTGTTATTGTTACTGACATATGAACCGTTGAGAGTTAAAGTGGTACATGTGCCATTGAGTAAATTTTTCAGGAGACGCGATAGACGAAAACACTCGGATAGTAAATTATTTTAAACATTTTTTCACAAAATTCAATGGACAAAATTCAATGGAAAAACATGTACCACTTTTGTTTTATGGAAAAAATAATGTCAACCAGAAAACGTTAAGAGCAAAAGTGGTACATGTCCGGTCTGAGTATGAAGGATGCATTATAGCTCGCTAATCTTAGAACATAGAACATCCTTGTCTTCAGCAGAGTGGACAACTGAGTACTATGAGTACTATAGGATGATGATCTGTTTGTTAAGTAAATCTGTCACTTCGTGGCGCTAGTGTATATGCATTTGGTAACAGAAGAAATTTATATAATCTAGATCGACTGGGGCCAATTCAAAGGAAAACCCCCTGGTGTCTTTAGGATTGTTCTTTGGGCGATAATAACTATACAATGGACTCAGGTTCAACTTTCGTTTACCCTCCGGATCCAGAAATACCATAGAAGAGGAAAACCTGAAAATTATTTTAGCTATAACTCTGGTATAAGTTATCAGATCTCGGCTTTTGTTTGATATTATGGTATATTATTGCGTTCTGCATTAATTTATACAAAAAAACCCCAAAAGTGGAAAAATGGCACATGTACCACTTTTGCTCTCAACGGCTCAAATGCGGTTTCGCATCCATTCGGCCTCACAAAGCATCATCATTAGCAAATACTTTCAAAGCTCAGTGCATAGGAAAACTTATTCTCAATTGAATGAGTGTTTGTTTAATTAAAATGGCATGCGAGACATATTATATATTTCCGCAATAATACATAACAATATATTTACACAATATTATAATTCTTTAGAAACTTGTTGGAACCTAGAACAAACGTTTCCCAAATAAAAGGTGTATGAGTTTTCGATGTAGATTAATTTATCTGTCTCCCATCTCTCAGCATTTCGTTCGCAATCAACAAAACGTCTGAGCAATTAGGTGCGTTTCTTGATTTTTAATTTCCAAAGCGTAGCTTTTATGGAAATTATTTCGTCCTGGTTTGCTTTTGCTTATTCAACAGTTATAGCAATATTATGATTTTAGCTTTTCAACCAAATTAAAACGCTGATTTGAGGTGGGTGCACACCGTCAGAGAATGATAATGTGTTGATTGCGACTAACATTAAGCTTGGCGGGGTCTGGAGAAATTCACTAAACTAATTATAAAACGAGAAGAAGAAACCAAACATTTAGATGTCAATCATAAGGCAATATACCTACTTAAACCGCGCACTCGGCAGATGTTGACATTCGAAGTTGGTGGAGAGATTATCAGGTGAATTTCCCATGATTAACAGGTTTGGATCGGCATCTCAGTATCATTTGCGGCTTCTTCAGAAATAACATTTTTTAAAGGCTCAAATATTCCTACTTCTAGGCGTTCCCTGGATTTTACAAAACTCGAGCAATCATTTTATGGAGAAAAAATTAGAATTGGATTTGGATTGACAAAAGTGTCTTGTAAAGCTGCCTTCTATTTTGTTTTGTGTCTAGGATTTTCATTAAGCCTTATTCTCACTGAGAAAATCATCAAAAATGGTTTGTTACTGCGGTTTAGAAACAACTCGAAATTATTTTTTAATCTAAAGTGAAATTAAAACATAATTTTGTTTCGCTTGAACATGTCGACACTTTTCTTGATACCAGTCTCCTTAAAAGTATAATCTGAATTGAAGTGTAAGAGCGAACCTTGCGTTTCTTGTTTTTTGCAAAGCATCGAATTAACTATATCTCGCCAAACATGTGAAAAGGGCCCATGTGCCATATGTAAACCAGCCAAATTTTCTCGTTTTTGATAAATACAAGTGAAATCTGCTCTTAATAATAAGATTTTTTGATAAAAGAATTTATTCTTAATCAAACAATCTTATTTGTACGGGTAGATTAAGGTTGTATTCATTGAAAAACGTTAAATTGTGGCTTGTTTACATATGGCACATGGGCCCTTTTCACATGTTTATCGGGATATATACTCAAAACATCCGTCGTATATCTGCCAGTATAAAACCGTAATTGTTTTTACCTACATTCTATATCCATGTTCCTGATATGCCGTCACAAAGCAAGGTATTCAATTTCCGCTATGCATATCCTGTCGTACACGGTCCAGCCCGCAAAACCATAAATTGAAGCGACAACTATCCATGTGGGAGCATTCGTCTGCCATTCTGATCATCTGTGTTTGTGTTTGTTCATCACGTGTGTTTGCTGTCGTCGGGGGCACTAATTTATCTACTGGTTGTAACCATTCACCCAACAAATAACCATGCGGTAGATTCTTGCCACGAGCACGCATTCGATGGTACCGTTCGTTCAGTTGTACGTCATTTGATTAGCTCTTGCTGCCCTGCCGTAGGGTATAGTAAACCTCTGAAGGAATAGGCCAGGCTACCGAGGTTTGTCCTTGGCATATGCCATTACATTATTTGCTAGGCTGATGTCCGGCAATTTGTTTAACTCGTAAGTAACTACAGCCTCGTACGTGACTGTATAGAAATTTTCATAGATATTTACTAGGAAACGCTCCAGACGCTGTGACTATGGTAATTTTCCAAATTGTCTGTTATTTACTGCGTGTGTGAAGAGACTGGTGTAAGGATTATATTAACCAGCAGCCTTGCATATGTCAGATTACCCGACCGTGCCCGGCTTTGGCACGAATCTCGTACAGATTATTGTGCTGATATTTAAGGAAAGCTGTCCAAGCGGGAGGTGTCTAATGAAGAGTAATCCAATTGAGTTAACAGCTCGGTTGGAAAATTAGACAGCGTAATACGTAGCTCGACAAGATGTGACAGCGATGAAAACTGGATGGTATACGTAGATGGATTCAATATTCCACACATTCAGTTTTATTTTTGTTATATGCGGGATGGTTTATCTGCAAGAATTTAAAAATTATAAATTATAAATATCTTCAAAAATCTGTCCACGTGGTATGTGGATGGCACCTATGTGCTGTCAGTTCGTTCCATCACTATGGGTATTAGTGACGGTCGCCCTAGGACTTTGCATTTCCCCCCAAAAAGGAATGCCCTCTTTGATGAAGTTCATTACCTTTGTTAGTTCAGCATTCCATACCTCGTTAGGCGTAAGGACATCTTTTCCAAAAATACGCTGTCTTTGCTGAAATAATGCACCGCATTGGCACAGTAAGTGTTCCGAAGTTTCAACTTCAAAATTACAGAAGCGACATAGGAAAACTGCTTCATTATTAATCTCAGCCCATATATTCATCACATACAACAGGAAAAACGCATATTTTCTAACTAAACCAATCTGCTAATCCATGGAATGGATTCTTCTTAGTTCACTTTAGATTTCTCATAAAGTAGAACCCTCAAAAACTCACTTAAAAGCTCTAAATTGGATATTATAGTCGGGCATCTGCACTCGAAAACTCATTTAACTCAGCTAACATAATCCACGCGTTGTTCTATATTCTTGAATTAGCAGAAATATATGAGATGAATTCCTACAATTCCTAAATTTCAACTGTATGTATTTTCATCTGTTTTCACTGCGTTGAAGAAAATCAATAGTTGTCAAATCAGTTTCTGTTAATACGAAAAAATCATACTGAAAATGTTAAATTATTCCGACATAATTGACATAAATGGACAGCAGTGGTTACCTAGGTTACCAATTTTGCATGTAAACAACTACAGCGGATATCT